>NW_027102234.1:967599-1290132 GCF_035609145.1 Eleutherodactylus coqui | reverse complement strand
AAGCGCTGAACCACCAAATTAAAGACGTGGGCCAGGCATGGCACGTGCGTGAGGCTGCCGAGCTGCAGAGCCGCCACCAGGTTACGGCCATTGTCACACACGACCATGCCCGGTTGGAGGCTCAGCGGCGCAAGCCAACGGTCCGTCTGCTCTGTCAGACCCTGCAGCAGTTCGTGGGCCGTGTGCCTCTTATCTCCTAAGCTGAGTAGTTTCAGCACAGCCTGCTGACGCTTGCCCACCGCTGTGCTGCCACACCGCGTGACACCGACTGCTGGCGACGCGCTGCTGCTGACACATCTTGATTGCGAGACAGAGGTTGCGTTGGAGGAGGAGGAGGAGGGTGGTTTAGTGGAGGAACCATACACCGCCGCAGATACCACCACCGAGCTGGGGCCCGCAATTCTGGGGGTGGGTAGGACGTGAGCGGTCCCAGGCTCTGACTCTGTCCCAGCCTCCACTAAATTCACCCAATGTGCCGTCAGGGAGATGTAGTGGCCCTGCCCGCCTGTGCTTGTCCACGTGTCCGTTGTTAAATGGACCTTGGCAGTAACCGCGTTGGTGAGGGCGCGTACAATGTTGCAGGAGACGTGGTCGTGCAGGGCTGGGACGGCAGATCGGGAAAAGTAGTGGCGACTGGGAACTGAGTAGCGCGGGGCCGCCGCCGCCATCATACTTTTGAAGGACTCCGTTTCCACAACCCTATACGGCAGCGTCTCAAGGCTGATAAATTTGCCTATCTGGACAGTTAACGCTTGAGCATGCGGGTGCGTGGCGGCGTACTTGCGCTTGCGCTCTAACACTTGCGCTAGCGACGGCTGGACGGTTGCTGGATTGGGCCGAGGACAGCGGAGGTGAGGGTGTGGGTGCAGGCCAGGACACGGTAGTGCCTGTGTCCTCAGAGGGGGGTTGGATCTCAGTGGCAGGTTGGGGCACAGGGGGAGAGGCAGCGGTGCAAACCGCAGGCGGTGAACGGCCTTCGTCCCACCTTGTGGGGTGCTTGGCCATCATATGTCTGCGCATGCTGGTGGTGGTGAGGCTGTTGGTGGTGGCTCCCCGGCTGATCTTGGCGCGACAAAGGTTGCACACCACTGTTCGTCGGTCGTCAGGCGTCTCTGTGAAAAACTGCCAGACCTTAGAGCAGCTCGGCCTCTGCAGGGTGGCATGGCGCGAGGGTGCGCTTTGGGAAACAGTTGGTGGATTATTCGGTCTGGCCCTGCCTCTACCCCTGGCCACCGCACTGTCTCTTGCAACCTGCCCTGCTGCTGCCCTTGCCTCCCCCTCTGAAGACCTGTCCTGAGTAGGCGTTGCACACCAGGTGGGGTCAGTCACCTCATCGTCCTGCTGCTCTTCCTCCGAATCCTCTGTGCGCTCCTCCCTCGGACTTACTGCCCTTACTACTACCTCACCGATAGACAACTGTGTCTCATCGTCATCGTCCTCCTCACCCACTGAAAGGTCTTGAGACAGTTGCCGGAAGTCCCCAGCCTCATCCCCCGGACCCCGGGAACTTTCCAATGGTTGGGCATCAGTGACGATAAACTCCTCTGGTGGGAGAGGAACCACTGCTGCCCAATCTGAGCAGGGGCCCGAGAACAGTTCCTGGGAGTGTTCCCGCTCCTGAGCATGTGTCATGGTAGTGGAGTGAGGAGGCTGGGAGGAAGGAGGAGCAGCAGACAGAGGATTCGGATTTGCAGCAGTGGACGGCGCAGAACTGTGGGTGGACGATAGGTTGCTCGAAGCACTTTCTGCCATCCACGACAGGACCTGCTCACACTGCTCATTTTCTAATAACGGTCTCCTGCGTGGACCCATTAATTGGGCGATGAATGTGGGGACGCCAGAAACGTGCCTCTCTCCTAATCGCGCAGCAGTTGACTGCGATACACCTGGATCAGGAGTTCGGCCTATGCCCACACCCTCACTTGGCCCTCCGCGTCCTCGGCCGCGTCCACGTCCTCTAGGCCTACCCCTACCCCTCAGCATGCTGTATTACCAGTGATTTGATTTCCCAGGCAGGAAATAAATTGGCGCAAGCCTGCAGGCCAAATATACTTTTTTCCCTTTTTTTTAAAAGGATAGGCCCACTGCGTCTATTCAATGAATAATAAGTTTAATAACTGTGTTGTGCCCCTGCAAATGTGTCACAGAACTTTAGTGTTGCAGAGTTATTAACTACAGCTGAGCAAGGAATTTCACAGGCAGGAAATAAATTGGCGCAAGCCTGCTGTTAAACGTAGCTGGCTGCGTATGAATTTTTTACTATCTCCACCCACCACACACGTACACAGAACGCTGAGGACTGACAGAGGCAGGGCACATAGAATTGTTCCCTTTTTTTAAAAAAGAAAAGGCCCACTGACTATATTCAATCAATAATATATGTCTTCTGGCCCTGCCTACACAATTCTCTCCCTGTAGTATTACTGCCAGGCGCAATGCTCTGCACAGCCGATTTTGAAAAAAAAAAAAAAAAATGCAACACTGCTAACAGCAGCCTGCACAGTACTGCACACGGGTAAATGTGGCCCTAAGAAGGACCGTTGGGGTTCTTGAAGCCTACACTCACTCCTAACACTCTCCCTGCCTAACCACCACTTCTGTCCCTGGACTATTAATGCAGGGCGCAATGCTCTGCAGACAGCCGATTTTGGAAAAAAAAAAAAGGGCAACACTGCTAACAGCACCCTCCACAGTACTGCACATGGATAGATGTGGCCCTGAAAAGGACCGTTGGGTTTCTTGAAGCCTACACTCACTCCTAACACTCTCCCTACAGCAGCTCCAACACAACAGCACTTTCCCTCAGCTAACTCACAACGCATCTGAGGCGAGCCGCGGGAGGGGCCGACTTTTATACTCGGGTGACATCTGATCGCCCCAGCCACTCACAGCAGGGGGGTGGTATAGGGCTGGAACGTCACAGGGGGAAGTTGTAATGCCTTCCCTGTCTATTGGCCAGAAAAGCGCGCTAACGTCTCAGAGAGGAAACTGAAAGTAACCGGAACATCGCGTGGTACTCGTTACGAGTAACGAGCATCCCGAACACCCTAATATTCGCCCGAGCATCAAGCTCGGACGAGTACGTTCACTCATCTCTAGTAACACATTATGTGATTGTTTTCAGTAAGAGAAACCAAGTAATCTTATAGATATGATACTAGAGATGAGCGAACACGTTCGGCCCCGCCCCTTTTTCGCCCGAACACCGAACTTTGCGAACACCTCGGTGTTCGGGCGAAAAAGTTCGGGGGCCGCCGTGGCAGCGCGGGGGGGGTGCGGCGGGGAGTGGGGGGGAGAGGGAGAGAGAGAGGGCTCCCCCCTGTTCCCCGCTACTGCCGCCCGCGCCGCCGCGCATCTCCCCGCCCCCCGGCGGCACCCGGACACTTACGCGCGAACACTGCAGTGTTCGCTAAAGCCGGTGTCCGGGTGCGGATGTGTCCGTAACGGACACGTTCGCTCATCTCTATATGATACCTTTTAATGGCTCACAAAAATAAATGATGATATAGCAAGCTTTCAAACCTACTCAGGGTTCTTCCTCAGGCTTATGTCTCTACTGGCTAACACGGTACCATTTTTTTTTCATAGTAACACATCAATAACAGTTTTCTACATCCTAATGTGTCAACTATGTGACTCCCCTGCATGAGTTTTACTGTATTCTATATGGTGGGCGGTCCTCATGGTTCTTACATGTATTTTCAAGCTGTTTGACAGGTACGGCATTGAAAAACGCATTGAGCACTTGTGGTTTTGAGTGCAGCCCAGTAGCGTAGTGTAAGGACAGCAGGTGGCAGTGTTTTCCTTGCTGCATACAAAGAAGTTGCACATGCGTCCATGCAGACATGTATGTATAGATGCGCGCACACATTCAAGAAGAAGAGTGCTAATGCAGCGTCTTCGTTGGCAGATCCCTGCTGACCTACAATAGTTGGCCCAGAAGGCATTTTCTGTTATGGAAAGAGCAGCTCTGGAGCACAAACTGCTGCTTTACGGCTCAGTCAGACGGGCGTTTTTTGCTGTGCATGTTTTTTGTGATTCCCATCTATATAGAACCAATGCTTTTCAATAGGAGCGGTCACGTCTGATTTTTACATGTGCATAAAATTCCCACCTACAACAGATAGAACGTATGGGTGTCAATGAACGCGGTCATGTGATTTTTTTCATGCGTGAATAAAGGCATGTAATAAACGCCCGTCTGACTGAGCCCTTAAGGCCTCCTTCCCACGAACGGATTTACGCCGCGTAAATTCGCGGCAAAAATCCGCTGCGTGGCCCCCTGCTATTAGGTTCTATTGAACCTAATAGCACAATGCTCACGATGCGTAATTCCACCGCGGAATTACGCACCGTGATTTCTCCCGTCCTCACCCGCAGCATGCTCTATTTGCTGTGGGTGAGGACGGGCTGTACGTGCTGACGGCTTCCATTGCAGTCAATGGAAGCCGTCTGTTCACGCTATCTCCCGCTGTAACCAGCGGGAGATAGCATGAAAAAAACGCTTCCCCACCTACCGCCGCAGCGTCATTTGACGCGGCCGGCGCGTCACGTGACACTGCCGGCCGCGTCACGTGACGCGGTGGGCGTGTCACACGACGCGGCGGCGGTGGGCGGGGAAGCGTTTTCACGCTATCTCCCGCAGGTAAGCATAGGGGCTCTGGGGGGCGCCGTGACGGGCTTCACTGCGTAATATTACGCGGCGGAGCCCGTCACGCTCGTGGGAAGGAGGCCTAAGGTGAAATTCTGTGCAGATGAAAATAGGAGATATTCCTTGGCCGATGTATGGAGCAATGTCACATTTATTGGATGTTAGTACGGGTTTAAGATTTCTATCTGTTTATATCTCATCAGCTCGATGACATTTGTAAGGAAAAGTCCAGCATTTTTGACAACTGTAGGCTGAGTGTTGTTGTGGTTCTACGGACCAATCATGAGTGTGGAATATTATTTACCGTCTTATATCATTACATGTAATCGCCACGTGTCGTTATTTATGCAGGATTTTCTTTGACTGGTTTCTATCTTTCATGCCCAGGATTTGGTCTCCAACATTTTTCACTAGGGGGTTGTGCGGATCTTACAGGGAAACCAAAAGTCGTACAATTCTACATTTTGATTGGACACTAAAACATTGATAATAGGGCCACATTAGGGCCCCATCGGAAGTCACAATTCAAAATTGAATGTAGTGGGAAGTAAATCTGATCCCATAGAGGTTTAAGGATTTCACATGACCACCAGATATGTAGCAGAGATCCAACCTGTCCATAACATCTCCAACACAAACCAGAAGTACCAGGAAACATTTGAGACAAGCGGTAGATGCCACCTATATAAACGTCTTCTTAATAATTAGCACAACAAGAGTTCTTAGTACCCAACTGACATACAGAAGCCATTGGTCCTCAATAAAGGTCTCCTGAAGTTCTGTTTCCCAGTTTTTTTCTGAAAAGAGGGAAGGGGAGTTGGAATTAAAGGACAGTGCTGTGTAGGCTCCGGTTATACAGGCATATCGGTGCTACAAAATCGCAATGATATCACAACTGTGTTCATGCAATTTTGTAGCGTCAGTGATGCTTTGCTGTTGTCTGTGATAAAATTGGTTAAAAAACAGGTTAAACCCTCCCCTAAAATAAGCCCTAGCTGAATTTCCCCCCAAAAAAGGAGAATACTTACCTAGCAGGTATGGTCCAGGTCCTCCCGCTGTTCCCTTGAGCTCTGTTGGCCATTCTGCAGTCCTCGTTCACCCACAGAAGATCACTTCCTGGTTGCGGGATTCAAAAATCACACCTCCAGGAAGCGATGTCTCTGTTTGGTTCCTCCAGCTCGACTCGACCAATCAATGCCACGCTCGATCAACCAATATGGTTCATCCAGCTCTGCATTGATTAGTTGAGAAGAGTTTGAAGAACCAATCACGTTGTGGAAGTCGGATTCATAAATTGGCTGAGCCATGATTGGCCAATTCATAAATCCCGCCTCTATTAAAGTACTGCTCTTTAATAATCTTTTTTTCCTGGTGAGATCGTTCACACTGTTCATCACTTACATCCCTGAATCTTGGAATCGCTGGTCTTTCATGAGTTTCTGGATTTGTAGTCCATCGAATTTACCTGCTTTCAGCTTCTCCATGCTCATCACAGGAAGTTTTCTACATTTGTAGCCAAAATGCTTTCCATTCCTCTTCAATGTCTTTACACATTGCTTCATCAACCCAAGTTTGATGTTTAGTAGTGGCAATATGTATCATATGTACTAATAGGTGGGAGTTGTGCCCATCATGTACAAAAGTACCAGGTGATCGCACATTGGTTTTAGGGCCCAATCAGATGGTTGTATGTGAACTGTGCCTGAGATTCTCTGGTACAAAATGCACCAGAGAGCACACAGACACACATCTGTGAACTGTCAGAGCCCCACAGGTAGAGGATATTGCATGTCCAACTCTGGCCTGTGATATAGACCAAAATAGAACATGCTGCAATGTTTTCACATGTGCTTGTGAAATTATTGAATTATATTTCATGCAGTAGTGTTGTGTGCATAATATTTGTGCTGTGTGTATGGCAAGATGTACAAGTGCAAAAGACACACATTGTAGAGAAATTTTACTAACAGGGTATCATATACTGAGTATGCAGCTTTGTCATAATTAACCTTTGTAATGTTTTACTAAGAGAGAAGTATAACACATGCTGTAGACTTGTTAACCTTGTGGGGGTTGCCACACTATATAACCTCTCACATTGGAACAATAAACACAGAAGAGCTTGGAAATATCACTTAAGTATGTCTCATTGTTTTCTTCTCCAATGCATCAAATGATAATTAGGCATACCTGATTGATAAGCCTGCAATACCTTTCTAGTATCAGCTAAGTTAAGTGATTACACTAAAAGAAAATCAGTCCTTGTGAAAAAATGTTTATGTTTATAGCCAAATTGGCTATAATGGGTCTGTGTGATGCCCGTAAAATGCACGAAGAGCAGCCAGATGGTAAATGCTCCCGTGTGAATGGGCCCTTATAATGCGAAACCAAGAAGAGTGCCCTTCTTCCTCCCCCTTACTTCTTTTCTTTCATTTTATTGAGGTGCGGGGTCCATCCACATTAATCTCTTGCTACAAATAAGCACTATAAAGGAATAATATTAAAATGAAGCCGCTCCAGGACTTAAAGAATATATCTTTAATTTAGGATGTTGGATTATAAATATAAAATATAATTACAAATCTAAAAATAAATCTTAAAAACCAACAATGTTGTTTGCTGGCACCAGATGGTATTAGGTAATCTTGGCAGCAGGTGGTATCTATTGTTGGTTGGTGGCTGCAGAATGTATTAGGTGTTCCTGGCAGCAGGTGGTATCTATTGTTGGTGGGTGGCTGCAGCTGGTATTAGGTATTCTTGGCAGCAGGTGGTATCTATTGTTGGTTGGTGGCTGCAGCTGGTATTAGGTATTCTTGGCAGCAGGTTGTTTCTATTGTTGGTTGGTGGCTGCAGATGGTATTAGGTGTTCTTGGCAGCAGGTGGTATCTATTGTTGGTTGGTGGCTGCAGCTGGTATTGGGTGTTCTTGGCAGCAGGTGGTATCTATTGTTGGTTGGTGGCTGCAGCTGGTATTAGGTGCTCTTAGCAGCAGGTAGTATCTATTGTTGGTTTGTGGCCGCAGCTGGTATTAGGTGTTCTTAGCAGCAGGTAGTATCTATTGTTGGTTGGTGGCTGCAGGTGGTATTAGGTATTCTTGGCAGCAGGTGGTATCTATTTTTGGTTGGTGGCTGCAGGTGGTATTAGGTGTTTATGACAGCAGGTGGTATCTATTGTTGATTGGTGGCTGCAGATGGTATTAGGTGTTCTTGGCAGCAGGTGGTATTATTGGTAGGTGGCTGCAGATGGTATTAGGTGTTCTTGGCAGCAGGTGGTATCTATTGTTGGTTGGTGGCTGCAGCTGGTATTGGGTGTTCTTGGCAGCAGATGATATTTATTGTTGGTTGGTGGCTGCAGGTGGTATTAGGTGTTCCTGGCAGCAGGTGGTATCTATTGTTGGTTGGTGGCTGCAGCTGGTATTAGGAGTTTTTGGCAGCAGGTGTTATCTGTTGTTGATTGGTGGCTGCAGGTGGTATTAGCTGTTCTTGGCAGCAGGTGGTATCTGTTGTTGGTTGGTGGCTGCAGCTGGTATTAGGTGTTCTTGGCAGCAGATGGTATCTATTGTTGGTTGGTGGCTGCAGCTGGTATTAGGTGTTTTTGGCAGCAGGTGGTATCTGTTGTTGGTTGGTGGCTGCAGGTGGTATTAGCTGTTCTTGGCAGCAGGTGGTTTTTGATGTTGGTTGATGGCAACAGATGGTATTTGCTGCTGTTTGACATCTCCCCTGATGTTATGGGGAATGTCACTTCCTGCAGAAAGAAAACATAAAGACAATTTAGTTAAACCTTCTTTTAAGGAATAGGCAGTGTGGTAGCACAGATGGCCTGCAGAGGGCAGTAGAGCAGTCATTCTGCTAGTAAATTACAGAAAACCCTTGTGTGGGTATGACAGGGAGGATGCGGATAAGGAAAATGCTGTAAAGCCCTGCTGAGGTGTCCTGAGAGTCTGGAAGTCCAGTGATGAGTGGACAAGTGTTGATTTCCACTGATGCACATGATATATAGCAGTATAGAGCCAGTATGGCTGAAGATGGAATGCTATATGTGATAAAGTCTGCTGATGGAGTTGCAGAGATTTAAAGGACCAGTAAGGCCAGAATTGGCCGGACATGGGCTACTGAAGTGCGACAACCCCCAAACTCAATAACCCCAAGATGCCACTATATATAATCACTGTGATGGGTCGCCGATTGTTATACTGTCTAGCATTAGATGCCATGATCTCATGTGTTTCAAATCAGACATCGCCTGTTATTAGAAAGCCGGTCAGCTCATGTGGATGTTCACACTGGGAGAGGTTTCTGTTTGTAATGTGACTATATACCTCAATATACAAACGGGAGATGTTACAATACTTTGGCAGTGCCACCTATTATAAAATCCAAAAGAAGGAAAGGGTGGAGATACTACTATAAAGGATGTAAACCAATGGCTGTAATTGGTTCATCGAGCTCTGCATTGATTGGCTGAGCTGTGGCTTTTAAGAACCAATCAGAGCGAGCGCTTCCTGTAGGTGGGATTTATGACCCCCCTGAAGACTGCAAACAAGTATGCTGGAGTATGGGGAGGAGAGCGCCTGTTAGGTAATGTATTGTTTGTTTTTAAATGCAGCTAGGGCCTATTTTAGGAGTAGAACTTTTGTTTCAAGCTGCCCCGAAAATGCCGGCAAAAGAGTGATACAAAGTTGTGCGACTTTGTAGCACGACAAAATGGTGATAATGCCGCAAGAAAACGCAGCAATATCGCGGGAACACAACTATTATATCGCTGTGATTTTCTACATTCTCCTTTGTACAGGCTACAAAGGGCTCAAAAATAAACTATATATTTTACAAAAATTGGGTTTCTTTTGTTTTTTTTTTACCCCTAACAAAATTCAAAAACAGCAAAAAAAATCAGTGATGGATATTTTAAAAACTGACCTATATGTCACAGAAAAAAAATGCAGCAAAATTAATTTTGACAGCTGATGGAAAAAAACAAATAGGGCAGTAAAACCACCACATGGGCAAAATCCCCCCCAAAATGTCTGGTCCTTTAGGGACAAAACATCCTGGTCATTGAGGGGTTAAAACAACTTTTCCCAGAAGTGAAGAGGAATGATATGGAAGGACCTGACGACTAGGAGAACTTTACAAATATATACACATAAGGCTTTTCATAGACTGGAGTAGTGTAGCTGCTGTAAGACATATCATTAGCGCTATATGTTACCTCATCGCGGTCTTATTGCGGTATTATTGCCGGTCCCTGAGACTATCTCCGTCTCCTCTTCCTTCTTGTCCTGTTGGTTTTCAGACCTGAAAAATTACAAAATCCAGTGTAAGAATAATTCCCAAAGATCTTGTTATCGTGTGAAGTTGGTGCCATCAGGGAGGAGAACTCGTATATGTACATGGAGACAGATTATACCGAGCAGGACAGTCGGGGAAGTTCATGCATCCATTTGGGGGCTCTAGATAATATTACACCACTAGTATAAACGCCCATTGTAGACTCCAGATCAGTCGATACTAGTGATGGCGAACCTTTTAGAGATCGAGTGCCCAAAGTGCAACCCAAAACCCACTTATTTATCACAAAGTGCCAACACACCAGGGGGCGGGGCTTATCACCACGTATGATTTTACCTCCGTCATTATAAAAAGGACAGGGCCGCATATCTGCAGCTGATTTCATACTTTGCGGCGCTCCCCCTCACCTCCTTTGTAGGCTTTCCCACCTGAACAGTGAACCACATCTGAACAGGCCGCTGGGAACAGAAAGCCAGGAAGTGCTGACAGTGGGAAGCCTTGGCATGCGGGGACACACCGCATACTATGAAATCAGCTGTGGATATGCCACGTAAATTTTAGCAACGGACATTCCACAGCATTTCTACCAAGTGTAAACATACCCTAAGTCAGCTTTAGGTATTCTGCCATGTGCAGAGTAGCCCCGATAGTATATGTGACCCCCCCAGTGGCCTTAGTAGTAAAATTGTCCCTCACAGTGGCCTCAGTAGTAATAATGTCCCCTTTATTGGCCCAGGTAGTAACAGTGACCCCTACAGTTGTCCCAGTAGTAATAGTGACCCCCACAGTGGCCTCGGTAGTACTACTATTATTACTGGGTCCAATATATTACTAATAGTGTCCACTATATTGGCCCCAGTAATAATATTAACCCCACAATAGCCCCAGTAGTAGTAGCCCTTCCCCCCCTGAGACCCATATACTTACCTCCTCTTTGTAGTCTTATGAACACCCTTAGTCTTCTCGGCGCTGCTGCAGGTCGCTCGAGCTGATGGAGGTTCTTTTCTTCTCCCCTTCTCCTAAGGAAACAATGAGAAGAGGTCAGGGAAGTATGATCCCAGGTGCGCACACTGACATCAGTGTGTGTGACCGGCACAAGCGGCGCTAATAAAATTGGTATTTTTTTTATTAGACTTCAGGGCCCGGTAGTGACTGCTACCTCAACAAGAACTACAAGAACTTACTCTTCCTCTGGTCTTATGACTTCATTCTCAACAGTAAATGTATCGGATGTTTTCTCCTGTTGTCCATTTTGTCCTGTAAAATAGACACGGCCTATAAGATTAGATGTTCATATAATGCACATTGATCCCCTCCGCTGCCGGCCTGGAGTTGGAGACCCCATAAAATACTAGATAATGACATAAAGCACAATTCCCTAATATATTAGTAAAACGGCAGCTGCTCATTTTATCCCAACAATGTATATTGGGGAAAATGAGAAAGTTTGGTACCGTTAAAATCTCACGGTGGGGATCAATCTTTTCATCAAGCTATAAGCAAACTTTTTACCATGTCTGAGAGATGTGCGTCCTAACTCCGGGACTCTCGCCTATCTCCAGATTGGGGTCTCGCACCCGGTAAAGTAATTGATGACTACCGTATACATGCAGAAAGGGAATAGAAGAGAGGTCATGGATGTGCGCGGCGCTCTCCATTCACCTCTATGGGACTGACTGTTTTTAGCTCTGTGACTCCCATAGAAGTGAATGGACAGACTCTTGCTCATGGGTGGTCTTCTCTCCATTCATTCTCTGCCTGGATGCATCAGCCATCAGCTGTATTACCCTGAAGTTTAGAAATCCATGTGGGTCCCCGAGGTGAGAATCACATCTATCAGACATTTATCCTGCGGTTATGCCATGATTTTCTATCCATTAGGATAGATAGATAGATAGATAGATAGATAGATAGATAGATAGATAGATAGATAGATAGATAGATAGATAGATAGATAGATAGATAGATAGATAGATAGATGGATGGATGGATGGATGGATGGATAGATTAGATTATTTATGTTGCATTTACCATCGGATTCGTCGCTATTCTCTGTGGAATTGGATGATCCTCCACTCTCGATGTCATCTGGGGCTTCATCCGTCCTCTTTTTCCTTTAAAGTAGTAAAATTAGAAGTCACCTTGTGAGTCCGAGCAGTAAAACAAGCCACAAGAAATGTACAGCACAATAAAATATACCCGTTAACCCCTTCTTGACGTGCTCTGTTTTTTTTTGTATTTTTAGAATTTTTTCTCCACTTTAAAAAAATGGAGTGCCATGAAAAAAAAAAAGAAATTCTGCCATATTTGGGGGTTTTGTGTCTACGGTTTATAATCTACAGCGAAATTTTTTTTTTTTCAATTTAGATTCTTTTATTCTAAATATGGGAAAATGTTTTATTTTTACTTTTATTACGTTTTATTTTTTTATTAAAATAATACAACTTTTTCAAAACTGATTTTTACATTTTTTTCCTCCCCATGGGGAACAAGAACTTGCGATGGTTTGATCGCTCCTGCAGTATGATGTAATACCATAGTATTACATTATATTGCAATCTGACAGGAAATCTATCAAGCCACACCACAGGCTCCCGGCTGCCATGGCAAATACACGGCACTCCCATATCTCATCACAGGGAACTATTCGGGACTCCTAAACATAAACCGTGGCAATTAAAGTATTAACAGCTCTGTTCAGCGGCGTTGCTCATTGGAGCTGTTGTGGACGGGTGCCGTCTGTTTCTTCCCCGGACCCCTTTCCATACAATCCCTGAACTTCCGTGACATAACAGTACATACTGGAGTGCTAAGGGATTAATATGTCATGTGATAATGTGAGGATGCGCTATTTCCTATGTAGACTGCAGTGTAGCTGATAAAAGTATTATTTACAATACTTACTTGTGTCTTTCGTAGAGACACTTGCCCACCCCATATACGAGTACCAAGATGTAGGGGGCCAGAGCTGGTAGAATGAACCTGATGTTATATTCTATTCGATCTATAATGGTGGGCTTCTCTTCTATCTTCTTTCTTGGTACATCTAGAAAAGAAGAAACAATAGAAGTTATTAATAATCTGCCTTTTATTCATTAGGTCGTTAGTATTACAACTGCGGATTCCAAAATGAGTTGTTATTTGGGATGTAAGGATGGGCGGCTCCTACCGATCCTTGTACCCCGGCATGTACAATAAGGCACCAGGCATTCCTATAACCCCCACCCCCAATGAGCAGTTTATTCAGCACATTATTGACGCTCTCCTCAGCCGCCTGCGGCCCCCCGTTGGGCACCACATCTTGCCCTGCCACAGTCCAGGGGCTCACAGGGGGCACTAACTTATACAGGTGCCATGCCAGCCTCTTACACATTGCCAGCGACCATCTAGGCCAGTCGTAGTGAAAGCTATTCAGTACAAGGGAATATTTACAATGTGTTCGGCTGATACATTGGGGATATGGAGAATAGTTCCCACCTGCAATGTATGCAGACAATGTGTAGGCGCACCAACAGCGGTATGTGTGAGGCTACATTCACACGGGTGCCCCATATCAGGCCAAGAGACTCCGCCTAATATCAAACTTGGCAACTTGCCACTTTCACGACGAGCCAATGAGTTTTTGCTTAAAGATTCCATCACTTCTGTGAGATTGCGATTTTCACATCTGAGAAAAGATCCCAGGAGCTTCCCATGGGCTGCAATGGAAATTAATTGCATACGATTTTTTTTTGTGCTTCCATAGGAAACAATGGTGGATTCCTTCTGCGGGAACATCCAATAATAGGACATGCTGCGATCTTAGTTCCCCTCAGTATCGCTGTGAGTGAAAAATCTCTCATGTGAATAGACCGTTCAAAAGAATGGATTTCACATTTGTGTGGGATTTGCGTGTCTTGCATTGTACAAAACTCCTGCAAGATTCTTGGCCGTGTGAATAAGCCCTTAAAGTAACATTAGCCTGAATGCCAGGACCCAAGGCTCCCCAGCAGAACATCACCCAGAGTCACATAGACTTCCCAATGCCATCTCTTCCCATAATAAGCAACGCACACACATCCAATAAGGAACAACTCTACTGACAAAATGAGAAGCAGCCGGTAGCCCCTCTATCTCTAGTGAACCCCCTTCTACATCTAGTAGTGAGTGTCTGCAGCACGGAGAGAATGCTGTTAACTACCCTGTTTCCCAGAAAATAAGCCCTAGCATAATTTTTCAGGATTTGTGAGGATGCTGTAAATATAAGCCCTACTCCAAAAATTAGCCTTAAAAACAGTTAATTAAAAAACAAAAGTCAATGTAAACAGTGTCCCGGCAGCCATACATGTAAAAAAGAAAAATATTTTGGAGCAAATATTAATATAAGACCCTGTCTTATTTTTTGGGAAACAGGGTATATATAGCTAATCTATATGTTATTAGGCTGTACTCTTAGATCCCTCCGCCCATATCACCTGCCCATGCTAGGATTAACTCCTTGTGCAGTAATGTACTTACCTTCATATTTTGCGTTGAAGATTCGAACTGCATGCACTGATGGTAATAGCAGCAGGGTCACTAATATCATTTTCACAAACATTCTCTCTTCTCTCTCTCACTTTCTATACAGAATGAGCTCATCTCACTGTAACATCACTTTATATACCTGCAGCGTCTGTGACATCACAGATTGGAACCAAAGACCATAGTGACCTCATAGAAGCCTCACATGCAGCCGTGTACACGTATGTGTGATGTCACAACAAGCAGTAAACATGAAGCATCCATCTCTGTATCTTCCTACTATGACCAGTCTTGTGTCAGAGGATTCCTGCTAGAACATGGCCATCATGGGGGCCGGTAGTTACCGTTACTGGAGTGCTGACGGATCAGAGGACCTTCTGATGGACCCTGATGATACATGTGAGGCGGCCCTCATAGATATCTGTTGGAGATGAAGGCTCCTCTGCCATCATGAATAAGTCTACTGCTGCCGGAATCCATATCTTGCTAACAATGTCACAAACATTTAGGGTTATTACAAATGATCCTCCGATGTGATCCGCGTTTTTGTGCGATGCGAAGCGACAGAAAGGAAGGCTCCTCCGGGAAACATGGGCCACAAAACATCGCAAATCAGGGCAATATTCAGCAATGTAGCCGCCTACAAAACATCACTAATGTGAAGGAACCCATTGGAAGGCATGGGCTTCACATACATGCGGTTTGTAGCGCTGTCGCATCACAAGAAAATCGCGCAATTTTGTTGCCCTGTGAAAGTGGCCAAATAGCCCCAAAAATGTGTTAATGTGGATTTATACAGAACTGTAAAGGATTTAGGCAGGTGTGAGAAAAATGCTGCAAAGCAAGAATTTTTTTTTTAAACTCCAGGTGTCTGCAGGACAATGACCCCAAACATCCAGACACAGAAGGATTTGCGCAAACCTTCATCCACAACAGATCTGGGCTTAGTTCTCCAAGGTGTTTGAAACAACCCCCCTGCTGAGTTCCTTCAAAAACTGTGTGCAAGTGTCCCTAGAACTTGTGTACAGTTCCAGGGGCGTACCTAAAGGCTAAGGGGCCCGGGTGCAAAAGCCCAGCTGGGCCCCCCTCCATCTGTACCCATATCTATACCTAAACTGTGCTAATTTACAAACATGATGCAGCCCCTTGGCGTAAGCCTTCTCATCAGGACTCCTTTCCTTGACTACATAAAGACCTGTTGGTAATGTCTTAGGCCGCTTTCAAAATTGTGCGAGATTTGTGCGTTGCAAGACGCACATGAATATGACCCCATTGTTTTGCATGCGATCATACACGGGAGCGATGTTTTTTTTCCTGTGCATCACACGAGAATATGATGATGTGATGGGAGCTGGATATAACACAACAACCCCTCACATCCGTGGGCACAGCACACGTTGGCGGGTGTGATAGGGGGCATAGTTTCAGAATCACTCGTGTGAAATTAGCCTAAGGCCGGCTGCACACGGCTGGATTTGCATAGCGGAATATGGCGCTGGCATCCGCCTACAGATTCCGCAGCATGTACCGCCCGCAGCATACTATGGAAAAGCGTTTTTCCCTTTACACGAGCGGAAATCAATTGTGGTTTTCCGCTCACGGAGGAAAAATCACGGCATGCTGTATTCTAGTGCAGATTCTGCACGGACGGCCTCCATTGAACTCAATGCAAGCCGTGCGACCCACCGTCCTGACATTGCGGAAAAGTCGCGGGCAGCCGTGTCATCAACTAGCAACGGCGCTGGAAAGTCAGTGATTAAAAGAAAAAAAAAAACAGTACTGCGCGGGTCCGACGGCTCGCCATGTAGACCATCCGCAGTACAGGAAAAAGAAAGAAATTACAGGTACACGCGGATGCCAGCGGGGCACAGGGTGGGATTCCGCTGCGGGCTCACGCATGCAGAATCCGACCCAGTTGTGTGCAGCCGGCCTTACACTGTGCATGGATTTTGTTGCATTTTTGAACCACAATTAAAATCAGATCCAAAAACCGCATGCACAATTATAAACCGCACGGGGGTTCAAACAGTACAGGCGGGTTTTAAACTGCATGCAGGTTTCTGATGTGATTTTCAGTTGTGTGTAAAGTGTTCAAATATACAGTATATACCCAGGTTACACCAGCTGTACATATAATTATATACAGTATATACCCAGGTTATACCAGCTGTACATATATAATTATATACAGGAGAGGTATAACCTATACCAGCTGTACATATATAATTATATACAGTATTACCCAGGCTATACCAGTTGTACATATATAATTATATACAGTATATACCCATGTTACACCAGCTGTACATATATAATTATATACAGTATATACACCGATCATACCAACTGTACATATATAATTATATACAGTATATACCCAAGCTATACCAGCTGTACATATATAATTATATACAGTATATACCCAGGTTATACCAGCTGTACATATATAATTAGCCTAGTCATGTGATCTGCAGCCACAGGTCCTCCTGCACTCTCTTGTACCGCCTCTGCATGGATCGCTCCGGAGGTGAGTAGAGCCGCACTAGCCCCTCCTCCGGTAATCGCTGGCCGGCAGAGACTGATAGACTGCAGCTGTGACCACTCACAGCTGCAGCCTATCAGTGGGAGGGCCGCGCGCCGTGGGAGTCTGCAGCCTGTAATTGGCTGCCGACTCCACGTATAACAGTACTCCCCTGTGCTCTTGCTGACCTGCGGCGCTGCCTCCCGTCTCTCTCCTTCCCCTCACCGTACGCCAGTGTACAGTACTATATATTGTTACTTGATCCGGTTATAGGCTCACATGCGGCCTTTTTTATTTGCTTTTATCAATGTTGCTCGCAGACCTGCGTTTATTCAGGTGGCCTTTTTCTGTTCCTTGACAGCCTCAGCTAATTGATGAACCTTGTAGAGGGTTGTTGTGTCGACCATTTAGCTGGCAGCTGATTGGCTTCAGTTTAGTGGCATCACATTTATCTTCTGCCTCACATGGGGTTGTGCCCATCATGCCCACCAGCAGCCGGTGATGGCACATATATAGGTGTTCACCACTGGACTCCATCAGCTGGTTTTAGGGCCCATTCAGATGGTTGTAGGTGAGCCGTGCCTGAGATTCTCAGGTGAAAAGTGCAGCGGACAGTATACAGCAGATTCTGTCTGCTCTCTAATATCTTGCCAATATCTGAAGTATGTAGCAGTGCTGAAATAGCTTTGTGCTCGGAATAGGTTGGCCGCTAATTTTTAAACGACCACCCTTCAGTGTAAGAGCTTATTCACAAGAGCGTATATCAGCCACCGTTTTCACAGCCAGCCGATATACGCTTTTATCTGATGCATTGAATTCCAGTGCATCAAATCACACAGGCATATTCCCATGGTGTAAAAGCGCCCAGCCGGCCATAATAGCGCCTGGAACTATCTTTGTGCTTGGAATAGGTTGGCCGCTGCATGAGCTCCTATGGGAGCCAATGACAGCGGCCGGAGAAGGGAGGTAGGAGGGAGTTTAGCAGCGTGATTCCTAAACTCCCTTCCCCTTCTCTCTTCCTCTCTCCTCCCCTTTGGCTGTTTGCAATGGGAGGGGGCAGGACAGAGCTAATTTCACCCCGCTCTGCCCCCTCCCATTGCTGGCTGCGGGCAAGTGCGGTTGTAGTATAAGTGAAAAAAAGTATGGTATTTGTAATGGTAACGTACCTGCAGAGTAAAAGCATGTTCAGACAACAAATTTGAGAAGCAATTATAATAACAGACAGTGAAACTAGCGGTATTATTGTATCTTGACACCACCGGGAAGTACTGGTGGAGTCAAAACTGACAAGGGGGTGACGCCAACTGTATGTGATTGGCTGGAGAGCAGGCTGGGCTGTAGGTCCTGGCAGCCCAGTAAGGTTAGCCTCCAGCTCAATAGATTTTAATAGCAGACAGCGGCCCCCCGCTGCAGCCACAGGTGCAAGGGGCTTCCCCTGCCGGCGCCCCAGAAGGTGGCACCCCACTCTGTGCTAAAGCACAGAGTGTGGTCGGCAGCTAGGCAGCCACACCGCGGGAGCGGCAGCGCCAGAAGCACAGGTGCCGAAGGACAGTGGCGAGCCTTACAGTGCTGCCCTCTACAATCCCCCAAGTGCTTTTAGGAAATGGCAGCAGGACCGACCAAAGAGCAGGAGCAGCACCGCCACCTGGGGTGCCGACAAGCAGCAGGAGTAGCACCGCCGACAGAGGCGCCGGCAACCAGTGGGAGCCGCATCGCCAGTAGAGGCATGGGCAAACAGCAGGAGCGGCACCAGCAGCAGAGGCGCTGGCAACCAGCGGAAATGGCACCGCCAGCAGAGGCGGCGGATCAGGCGAGGGCAGTGGATCCCATGAGTGACGGAGCGGGGCAAAAGGGAGAACAGCCGCTGGGCTGTAGGTGAGCACAGGCAGGTGGGGTGTGGAAGTAGTAGCACACTACTCACAGCAGGACAGCAGCCAGGGGACCAAGGCCAAGGCAAGCGTCCCAGAAAGGGCTCAGTGAAACAAGCCAGGATTGGAAATCACATCCTACCAAGCACCTTCCAGGACCTGCAGCTATTCAGCCAATCTGGAGCTAGGGGTGTGACAGGGGCATTCCTCCATGGGAGCCATGTCAAACCCCTAGCTTACAGTGGCGTCAAGATACGATTATATACCGAAACTAGCAGGGGATTTAGAAAAAAATGTTCATGCTACAGGTGCAGAATTGTCTCTTATGCAGCACAGTGAATAACGAGGCTGCATGGGACTGGGGGCGGAGCTTAAAGGGAATAGCGAGCTAGATGGGGGGGAGGAGC
This sequence comes from Eleutherodactylus coqui, assembly GCF_035609145.1. Classification (NCBI taxonomy): domain Eukaryota; kingdom Metazoa; phylum Chordata; class Amphibia; order Anura; family Eleutherodactylidae; genus Eleutherodactylus; species Eleutherodactylus coqui. The sequence continues at coordinate 1,270,895 of NW_027102234.1, read as the reverse complement.
TAGGTACGGAAGAAGAAGGAGAAGACAGGAAGAAGACCAAGAGAGAAGAAGCGTGGAGGAAAGAGGACGAAGCCGAGGAAGACGCCCACCCACCCGCCCGTGAGATGGGTGAGGAAAGACTTTATGGGACTTTTATACGTTCGGAAGTTGTCACAGCTGTGGTTGGCCTTGAACTTTCCATGCTGGAGAAGAGGAGGGTTTACAAGCCCAAGGAAAGCGGGCTTACAAACGTCCTGTGGAATAGTTAAAGCTAAAATCAGTTTAAATTAAGCGGGTTGTAGCATGGGAAGGGTTTATGGAGTTAAAATAGTTAAATTAAAATAGTAGAGGTTAAATATTTAATAAAAGCTGTGGCCTACCCCACATTTACACACAAGAAGTCTCCGGGTAAGTTTTTGTTATTAGTTAAGGGAGCGTCAGTCAGGTTGATGCCCCCAGTCTCCTTCATGCATAAGATTCTGATGCAGTTCCTAGTCAGCAGCTCTGCAGATGTGCTACAGGTTGTCCACTTGTCACCTGAAGGTATTGTAACCTCGATTCTAAGGTGAGTCAACAGTTAATTTGCTTGCAGACTTCAGACGCTTGCGTGTGAACAGTTGAAGAAGAAGAAGAAGAAGAAGAAGAAGGAGTACCTCTGCACTGGGCCTTGAGAAAGTCTTACTCACTGGTTGCTCACTCTCTCTCTTGGGGGCTCACTTACAATTTATGTGGACTCTTGCACTCGGGAAACCTCTCCCCCTCTTCCATCTTCAACACATGAGGGCTGAAGGTGCCCCCATGTGCCCCTATGCTTTCTCTCTCTACTCCAGAATATGGAAAAGTTATGATTTTTTTTTAAAGTGGGGAAGAAAAATGAAAATTTAAAAAAGTAGAAAAAAGGGTCTGCAGCGGGAAGGGTTGAGGGTTGTGTTCTGTTTTAACTGAAGATCTTCATATCCATCAGTGATATTCACAGAAGAATAGGTGAAATAAGTGTAAATTACACTGCAAACCATTCAATGCACAGGATGAAAATCACCTTTATTCACTTGCTTATAAACTGTTCAAGTCTCTATTTACAGACAGTTGGTCATCCAATGCTTCCAGCTCTTCACACAACATGTATGTGCCTTGTGAAGGTGCCGCTACAATCACCGTGAGACATTAGATTGGTCGTCAGCGGTAAAGACAGACCTAAAGAACTCAGGTGAGACTAGAGGAATCAAAGATAAATCAATGAGTTTACTATAATGAGATGATAAATACCTTCCATTGCTTCAATTAATCCATTAATCACTATTCAGTATATGAAATTCACTTTTGATTGTCCCCATCTTCATGTTACCAGGCCTCGGTCTTTGGTTCCAGTATGTTGTAGGAATAAATATCATATTCCATGTACTTCACTGCCTGCTCCAAATTGGTTATAATGAGAAGTTGCATGCATGCAAATGTATCTGAGTCTGACTCCATGTTGGTCATTCTCCAGTACACTTCTGCTTTATTCACATCATAACGGTACAGCTCATGATTGGCTTAGTATGTAATGACTCTATGATTACCGTATGTTAACGCCCCAGGTATATGTCCCTACCAAGCATGTCACCTTTAATTAGATGAGAACAAACCAAATTTAGGGCTTATTTACACGGGCGTATATCGGACGGGTTTTCATGCTCGGCTTTCTGATGTTTGCAATGAGAGGGGTGGAGCTAAGCTCTGCCTGCCCCACCCACTCCCATTGCTGGCTATGGACAAGGGGTGGGGAGGGGCAGGAGCTAAGCTCTGCCCCGCCCTGCCCCCCTCTTATTGCAAATGGCCGGAAGGGAGGAGAGAGGAGGTGAGCTGGTGAGGACAAGGGAAGGGGGACTGTCTTCCCAGGCCCCATGGCATTGCAGCCTCAGTGTATATGCGCCGTCCCGTTTGCCGTGCAGGCGTCTTTACGGCGCCAGAGGGTGCACATAAAACGCCTATAGCTGTGTAAATAGCCCCTTAGGGTGGGTTCACACGAGCGTGTTTTTGTGCGTACTTAGGTGCGTACATACGTGCGCACCTAGGTACGAGGAAAAACACGCGTGAACACAGCTGCGTGCTTGTTGTCAATGGGGCCGCGGCTGCTGCCGGCGGCTCCATTAAAAATAATACTCTGCTGGCACCCCTGCATTCCTTTTCAGGGAAGAGCTTTACATATAAGCCCTTCCGTGAAAAAGAAACATTTTAGTATAAAAAAAAAGGCAAAAAAAGTGTACCTCCCCAACGCTGTCATGTCCCACAGGGATGCAGAACACATCTACCGCGTGTGGCACATGTTTCCTGCTTCCCCGCAAGGAAAAAGAATTCCCTGCTGCACCTGTCACATCTGTGACAGATGCAGCAGAGGACTTCTAAATCCGTGCGGGGAATAAAGGATTCCCTATCGCAGCTGTCACACATGACAGCTGCAGTGGAGGATCCTGCTGCTGACACCCCTGAAATGTTTTTCAGGAGAGGGCTTTAAATATAAGCCCTTCCCTGAAAATCAAAGAAAAGTGTTAAAAAAAAAAACAAAAAAAATACATACTCACCTCCGTTCGGCTGCCGCGCTCAGCCGCGTTTTCTCCTGGCTGTCCCCGGCTGTGTAGATCTCAGCTATTAGCAGCCGAGGATTTAAAATCCCCACCTGCTGGTAGCTCTGATTGTGATTGGCTGAAGCGCTTCAGCAAATCACAATCAGAGCTACCAGCAGGTGAGGATTTTAAATCCCCGGCTGCTGATAGCTGAGAACTATAGAGCCAGGACAGCGGCAGAAGTTGCCGCTGAGCCCCGGCAGCTGCAGTGGCTTTTCAGGGAAGGGCTACATAAGCCCTTCCCTGAAAAGTTATTTAAGTAGTGTAAAAAAAATACTCACCTCCCTTCAGCTGCTGGGGCTCAGCTGCGCCTTCTGCTGCTGTCCCCGGCTCTGTAGTACTGAGCTATCAGCAGCCAGGGATTTGAAGATTTGAAATCCCCACCTGCTGGTAGCTCTGATTGTGATTGGCTGAAGTGCTTCAGCCAATCATAATCAGAGCTACCAGCAGGCGGGAATTTTAAATCCCCTGCTGCTGATAGCTCAGTACTACAGAGCCGGAGACAGCGGCAGAAGTCGCCGCTGAGCCCCGGCAGCCGTCAATGACTTTTCAGGGAAGGGTTTCATAAGCTCTTCCCTGAAAAGCCTTTTAAAATAGTTGTTAAAAAAAAAAAAATACTCACTTGCTGGGGCTCAGCGGTGCCTTCTACCACTGTCCCCAACTCTGTAGTACTAAGCTACCAGCAGCCGAGGATTTGAAATCCCAGCCTGTTGGTAGCTCTGATTGTGATTGGCTGAAGTGCTGCAGCCAATCACAATCAGAGCTACCAGTAGGCAGGGATTTCTAATTCCCGCATGCTGCTAGCTGAGAACTATAGAGCCGGGGAAAGTGGTAGAAGTCGCCACTGAGCTGTCAATGGCTTTTCAGGGAAATTTTACAAGCCCTTCCCTGAAAAGCCTTTTTAAAAAATGGTGAAAAAATTCTATACTCACCTGCTGTGGCTCAGCCACGCCTTTTGCAGCTGTCCCCGGCTCTGTAGTTCTGAACTATCAGCAGCCGGGATTTAAAATCCCCGCCTGCTGGTAGGTCTAATAGGGATTGGCTGAGCGCTTCAGCCAATCACAATCAGAGCTACCAGCAGGTGAGGATTTTAAATCCCCGGCTGCTGATAGCTGAGAACTATAGAGCCAGGACAGCGGCAGAAGTTGCCGCTGAGCCCCGGCAGCTGCAGTGGCTTTTCAGGGAAGGGCTACATAAGCCCTTCCCTGAAAAGTTATTTAAGTAGTGTAAAAAAAATACTCACCTCCCTTCAGCTGCTGGGGCTCAGCTGCGCCTTCTGCTGCTGTCCCCGGCTCTGTAGTACTGAGCTATCAGCAGCCAGGGATTTGAAGATTTGAAATCCCCACCTGCTGGTAGCTCTGATTGTGATTGGCTGAAGTGCTTCAGCCAATCATAATCAGAGCTACCAGCAGGCGGGAATTTTAAATCCCCTGCTGCTGATAGCTCAGTACTACAGAGCCGGAGACAGCGGCAGAAGTCGCCGCTGAGCCCCGGCAGCCGTCAATGACTTTTCAGGGAAGGGTTTCATAAGCTCTTCCCTGAAAAGCCTTTTAAAATAGTGGTTAAAAAAAAAAAAATACTCACTTGCTGGGGCTCAGCGGTGCCTTCTACCACTGTCCCCAACTCTGTAGTACTAAGCTACCAGCAGCCGAGGATTTGAAATCCCAGCCTGTTGGTAGCTCTGATTGTGATTGGCTGAAGTGCTGCAGCCAATCACAATCAGAGCTACCAGTAGGCAGGGATTTCTAATTCCCGCATGCTGCTAGCTGAGAACTATAGAGCCGGGGAAAGTGGTAGAAGTCGCCACTGAGCTGTCAATGGCTTTTCAGGGAAATTTTACAAGCCCTTCCCTGAAAAGCCTTTTTAAAAAATGGTGAAAAAATTCTATACTCACCTGCTGTGGCTCAGCCACGCCTTTTGCAGCTGTCCCCGGCTCTGTAGTTCTGAACTATCAGCAGCCGGGATTTAAAATCCCCGCCTGCTGGTAGGTCTAATAGGGATTGGCTGAGCGCTTCAGCCAATCACAATCAGAGCTACCAGCAGGCGGGGATTTTAAATTCCCGGCTGCTGATAGCTCAGCAGCGCTACAAAGCCGGGAACAGCGGCAAAAGTTGCCGCTGAGCCACGGCAGCTGTCAATGGCTTTTCAGGGAAGGGCTTCATAAGAAAAGCCTGTTAAAATAGGGTAAAAAACAAACAAAAAAATACTCACCTGCCAGGGCTTAGCCAGATTGTGATTTTCAAAACTTAGGTCCTCCAGCATGACTGATAACCAGTGGGCAAAGAAATCATTGCCCAGCTCGTGATCCCTCATGAACCCGAATACTTTCATGGGTTCCAACTATAAGGCAGTCCCCCACTTTTCAGAAACTCCATCACTCAGATCATGGACCTCTTTCAGTGGGGCATTTCTGGTCTTTTCTATCTGGGTTACTGTCCTTTAGCCTCCTGTACCACATGTCACTGCAACTTAGCATTGGACATGTACCTGTACCAATTTTGGCAACCCCGGCCTCATTTCAGTTTTTGCCACTGCAAAGGCGCAGAGGAATCATCCTGTTCATAACGCTAAAGCTCTGTCCTGCAGTGTCCGAGGAGCGGGCACATAGCCAAGGAGACAGGGGGGTAGAGAAAGTCCTTGTCACGGGGCTCTACCATCTCTTCCCCTGGGGGTAGCTCGGGACCCAACCAAAGTGCTGCTTGGGGCGATCAAGTGAAAAGTAACCAAGTCCAATTGTCACTAGTGATGTCATCGTTCCGTCATCTGCAGTGGATCTTCCAGATGTAATAAAATAGTCCACACACAGGGTAATTTTCTGAGCGGGAACGGTCGGCTCCATCCGTTTACTGCAAACTCTCAAACTTAAATTTCAACAAACAGTCCTGGTACAGATACAACAAGCCAAAGTGGTGAAGCAGGGAGAATTCTCAGGGCATTCGGACAATCCACAGTCCAATTTATCTGTGTGATTCCCACTCCCGGCAAACTCTCTCTCTCTCTCTCTCTCAACCTGTCAACACTCACTCTGCTGTATCTTCATCTTCTCTCTAAGGAGCGGTTGGTTTCACTTGCAGCGCTCATCAGAAACGCCAAGGATTCCTGGCTAGGAGAAGCCCAGGCTGAGCATCAGGCCATCACTCGACTTCCTCCATTCTCTGCACACTCAGCCCGATGTCTGATGTCTGTGTTGCTCACTCACGGTCGGACCTCATTCTTCTCACTTTTACTGGCACTCTCCTTGTCTCCTTACCAACACATATATAAACCAACACCACGTGACACACACAAAACGTTACATTTCTCAGACAGGACAGAACATACCAGACATTAACCCTCTCAGTCCTGCAGCCATCCAATACACATAAATCAAATGCATTCCACAAGCAAGACATTGACATGAGATAAGCATAGAACAATATAGAGAGGCCCTATTAACTCTGGGCCACTACACCACTCCTGGTGAGGTTATTCTTGACTGTGGCACCTTCTCCTGTGCTCTTGCTGGAGGGTCTCTCATAGACTTCAGGACTCTCTTTGTTCGGCTCACAGCAGGTTCAGTCACAGCTGGGAAGTTCATCACTTGGAAACTGTTCAGCTGTTTTTGGGTCGGTATTTTGGCTGGTCACTTCATACTGTTCTGGTATTATGGGTTGGTTTATCCTGCCGACCATGCCATGTAACACTGGTGCAAGCCAGGCAGAGCCAAATACCGGGGCAGGATCTTTCAATAAACTGGACGGCACCTTGGCTATCAGTAACCACCTGTAGGTATCTGGATGGATGCTCGAGGTAGACACACTGGAGACAAAGGTCCTCTGATCACAGTCACTAAGACACTTTTGTGGGGGTATGTGAGCAACACTGTTGTAAATATATGTTAGTAACACTGTTGTGGGGGGATGTGTGTGACATTGTTGTGGGGGTGTGAAAGTGGCATTGTTGTGCAGGTATGTGAGTGACATTGTTATGGGGGTATGTGAGCAACATTCTTGTGGGGGGATGTAAGCATCATTGTTGTGGTGGTATGTGAGCGACATTGTTGTGTGGGTATGTGAGTAACATTGTTGTCGGGGTATGTAATCGATATTGTTGTGGGGGTATGTGAGCGGCATTGTTGTGGGGGTTTATGATCGACTTTGTTGTGGAGTATGCATATGACATTGTTGTGGAGGTTTGTGAGCGACATTGTTGTGTGGGTATGTGAGTGACATTGTTGTGGAGTATGTGAGCCGCATTGTTGTTGGAGTATGTGAGCGACATTGTTGTGGGGGTAGAGGTGTAACATTGCTGTGGGGTAAGGTGTGTGACATTGTTGTGAGAGTATGTGAGCAAAATTTTTTTTTGGGGGGTTATGTAAGCGTCATTGTTGTGGGGGTATGCAGGAGTCGTTGTTAGGATATGTGAGCGACATTGTTGTGGTGTATGTGAGCAGTTTTGTTGTGGGAGTATGTGAGCGGCATTTTATTGAGGGCATGTGTGTGTCATTGTTGTGAGGGCATGTGTGTGTCATTGTTGTGAGGGCATGTGAGCGGCTTTGAGTTGGGGATATGTGTGTAACATTGTTCTGGGGGTATGTGAGCGACTTTGTTGTCGGGGTATGAGTGCGGCATTTCTGTGGGGTTATGTGTGTGACATTGAGGTTGGGGTATGTGTGCGACTTTGCTTTGAGGGTATGTGAGCGACATTGTTGTGAGGCTGTGTGAGCGACATTGTTCTGGGGATATGTTAGCGACGTTGTGTGGATATCTGAGCGGCATTGTTGTGGGGGTATGTGTGCAACATTGTTGTTGGCGTATGTGAGCGGCATTGTTGTGGGGGTATGTGTGTGACATTGTTGTGGGAATATGTGTGTGCGACAATGTTGTGGAGTTATGTATATGACATTGTTGTTGGCGTATGTGAGCGGCATTGTTGTGGGGCTTTGTCAGCGTCATTGTTGATGGGGTAAGTGTGTGACATAATTGTGGGTTAATGTGTGCGACATTGATTTTGGGGTATGTATGTGGCATAGTTGTGGGGGTTAGTTCATGGTATTGTTGTTGGGGTACGTGGGCGGCATTGTTGTGGGGGTCTGTGTGCGGCATTGTAACATATAGTAACATAGTATGTAAGGCCGAATGAAGACATTGTCCATCTAGTCCAGCCTGTCTATCCTACTGTGTTGATCCAGAGGAAGGCAAAAAACCCCAAGGCCAGAAGTCAATTAGCCCTTTTGGGGAAAAAATTCCTTCCCGACTCCCTAATGGCAATCAGACTGTTCCCTGGATCAACCCCTAATAGTTCCTACCTGCCTGTATACCAGGATTGACACTTAACCTAATATTTATATCCTGTAATATCCTTCTTCTCCAGAAAGACATCAAGTCCCCTTTTAAACTCCTCTATGGATTTTGCCATCACCACTTCCTCCGGTAGAGAGTTCCACAGTCTAACTGCTCTTACAGTAAAGAACCCCTTTCTGTGTTGGTGATGAAACCTACTTTCCTCTAATCGTAGCGGATGTCCTCTTGTTACCGTCGTGGTCCTGGGTGTAAACAGATCGCGGGAGAGATCCATGTGTTGTCCCCTCATGTACTTATACATGGTTATTTGGTCGCCTCTTAACCTTCTTTTTTTTTTCTAGAGTAAATAATCCCAATTTGGACAGCCTCTCTGGGTATTCCAGTCCCGTCATTCCATGTATTAGTTTAGTCGCTCTTCTTTGAACCCCCTCAAGCACTGTGACATCTTTCCTGAGCACCGGTGTCCAGAATTGTACGCAGTATTCCATGTGAGGTCTGACAAGTGCCTTATATAGTGGGAGGATAATGTTCTCGTCCTTCGCCCCTATACCTCTTTTGATGCACCCCAAGACTTTATTTGCCTTTGCAGCGGCTGACTGGCATTGGTTACTCCAGTTTAGTCTATTATCCACTAATACCCCCAGATCCTTTTCCATATCACTTTTCCCTAGTGGTACCCCATTAAGTGAATATTTGTGACATCCGTTCCTCTTGCCCATGTGCATAGTCTTACATTTTTCAACATTGAACTTCATTTGCCATTTTTCTGCCCAAGCCCCCAGCTTATCCAGGTCCGTTTGTAGCCGCACATTGTCCTCCGTTGCATTAATTACATTGTATAATTTTGTGTCATCTGCAAATATTGATATTTTGCTGTGCAGCCCCTCTATCAGGTCATTAATAAATATGTTGAACAGAGTGGGGCCTAATACTGAACCCTGTGGCACCCCGCTAGCGACTGTGGTCCAATCAGAGTACGAACCATTTATTACCACCCTCTGCTTTCTATCGTTGAGCCAATTTTTTACCCACTTACACACGTTTTCGCCCAGTCCGAGCTGCCTCATTTTGTATATTAGCCTATTATGTGGCACGGTGTCAAAGGCTTTAGAGAAGTCCAGATATACAAGATCAATAGATTCTCCCTGGTCCAGCTTAGAGCTTACTTCATCGTAGAAACTGATCAGATTTGTCTGACATGAGCGACCCTTCATGAATCCATGCTGGTGAGGAGTTATTCCCTTAATCTCCTTGAGGTACTCATTGATGGCGTCCCTCAGAATCCCCTCGAAAAATTTTCCCGTTACTGAAGTGAGACTTACTGGCCTGTAGTTACCAGGCTCACTTTTGCTCCCTTTTTTGTAAATTGGAACCACGTTGGCAATGCGCCAGTCCAATGGTACTACTCCGGTCTTGATAGTGTCTAGAAATATAAGGTATAGCGGCCTAGCTATCTCGTCACTTAGTTCCTTTAGTATCCTTGGGTGTAATCCATCAGGGCCCGGTGATTTATCAATTTTAGTTTTCTTTAGACGCTTCCGCACCTCCTCCTGCGTTAGGTATGAGATATTTTGTGAGGGGTTCGTTTTATTCCCCTGCACCTCGTGTGGCATTTCCTTTTCTTTGGTGAACACACTTGAGAAGAAACTGTTTATTAGATTTGCTTTCCCTTCGTCATCATCAATGATTTCTCCTGCATTGTTTTTTAAAGGGCCAGCGCTCTCCCTGCAAATCCTTTTGCTGTTTATGTAGTTGAAAAATAGCTTCGGGTTGTTTCTGCTCTCTTTTGCGATCCGTCTTTCCGCTTCCTCCTTGGCAGTTTTAATCGTATCTTTGCATATTTTGTTTTTTTCCCTGTATGATTTTAGCGCTTCTTCGCTGCCTTGTTGCTTTAGTAGTTTGAACGCTTTCTTCTTTTCGTTTATTGCCCCTCGTACCGTCTTGTCGAGCCACATTGGTTTCCTTTTAGCTGAGTTACTTTTATTTTTAAAGGGAATGAACTGCTCACATGAGGCGATTAGGATCCTTTTGAACTTTTCCCATTTTTCCTCCGTACTGATATTTTTGAGGATGTTGTCCCAATTAATGTTACCGATAGTAGTTCTAAGCTCATCAAATTTTGCTTTACTAAAGTTTAGTTTCTTTGTCACTCCTTGATAAGGCATCCTATTGATTGACAGCTGGAAGTTGATTATATTGTGGTCGCTGTTCCCCAAGTGCCCCTCAACCTGTACCCCCTTTATACGTTCCGGTTTGTTAGTTAGCACTAGGTCCAGAATGGCCCTCCCTCTTGTTGGTTCCTGCACAAGTTGGTTCAGGTAATTGTCTTTAATTACTCTCAAGAACTTATCACCCCTGTGAGATTTGCAGGTTTCGTTCTCCCATGTTATATCTGGGTAATTAAAGTCCCCCATGATAATTACTTTGTTTCGTTTTGACACCTCCTCTATCTGCCTTAGTAGTAAGTCTTCAGTTTCTTCTGTTGCTTTTGGTGGTCGATAGAAGACCCCTATCAGGATTTTGTTATTTTTTCCTCCCTGTATTTCTACCCACAGAGATTCCACCTGTTCGTCTCCTACCCCTATATCCTCCCGTAGCCTCGGCTTCAAGTTCGATTTGACGTACAGACATACCCCTCCCCCTTTCTGGTTCCTTCGGTCTCTTCTGAAGAGATTGTACCCCTGCAAATTCACCGCCCAATCGCACTTATCATCAAGCCATGTTTCAGTAATTCCGACCATATCATAGTTTTCATCAGTCATTCTCGCTTCAAGCTCGCCCACTTTACCAATCAGACTTCGTGCATTCGTGATCATACAATTTATTTCATTTTTTTTGTTTTTTAAATTTGTTTTGTTGCTATTCATACTTATGGCTGATCTGTCCGTTCTAACTGTACTAACCCCACCCCCTGCTCGTCCCCCATTCCCTTTGCTTGGACCCAGATCACTAATTACACTGGCTACCCCACTATTTCTCATTTTACCCTCCCCCCCAGTCCCTAGTTTAAACACTCCTCCAGCCTTCTAGCCATCTTTTCCCCCAGCACAGCTGCACCCTCCCCATTTAGATGCAGCCCGTCCCTACGGTAGAGCCTGTAGCCGACCGCAAAGTCAGCCCAGTTCTCCAGGAACCCAAATCCCTCCTTCTTGCACCAACTCCGGAGCCACTTGTTTACCTCCCTAAGGTCCTGCTGCCTTTCTAGTGTGGCTTTAGGTACAGGTAGTATTTCCGAGAAAACTACCCTGGAGGTCCGCGCCCTGAGCTTGGACCCTAAGTCCCTGAAATCATTTTTGAGGGCCCTCCATTGACCTCTAACTTGTTCATTGGTGCCAACGTGCACCATGACTGCTGGATCCTCACCAGCCCCTCCCAGTAACCTGTCAATCCGATCCGCGATGTGTCGAACTCGAGCGCCAGGAAGACAACACACCGTTCGACGATCCCGGTCTTTATGGCAGATTGCCCTCTCTGTCCCCCTAATAATTGAGTCCCCCACCACTAGAACCTGTCTAGCCTGCCCTGCGCTCCCCGTCCCCGTCTCACTGGAGCAGTCATCCCCCTGGCGTTCAGAGGGCGTGTCGTGCTGCAGCGGTGCTGGCTCTGTAATGGCATCCCCCTCATCTGCCAATTGTGCAAACTTGTTGGGTTGTGCCAGTTCAGGACTAGCCTCCCTGGTTCTCTTCCCTCTATCCCTCCTTCTTTCTGTCACCCAGCTGACTGCCTGCTCCCCCTGCACTTCCGTACTACCATCCGCCCCCGCCTCTACCCCAGCGAGTGCCTGCTCAGTGAGCACCAAACTCCTTTCCATGATGTCAATGGCTCTCAGTGTTGCCAGTTGCCCATTTAGATCCAGAATTTGGGCTTCTAAATTTGCAACGTGCACGCATCTTGCACAACAGTATGCACCCTCGATCGGCTGATGAAGGACCGCATACATTGCACAAGTAGCACACTGGATGACATTGCCAGGCATGGAGCTCATCCTAATGGGGATCTACAATTTACTTGTGGAAGTAGTGAAGATAGACTTGCTCACACTCCGCTCACACGCTGCCGCAACCGCTGTCCCGCTGCCGCAACCGCTGTCCCGCTGCCGCAACCGCTGTCCCGCTGCCGCAACCGCTGTCCCGCTACCGCAACCGCTGTCCCGCTGCCGCAACCGCTGTCCCGCTGCCGCAACCGCTGGCCCGCTGCCGCAACCGCTGACCCGCTGTCGCAACCCCTCACCCGCTGCCGCAACCCCTCACCCGCTGCCGCAATCCCTCACCCGCTGCCTCTCTCGCGCAACCTCTTACCCGCTGACACTTATGCGCAAACAGTCAAATTCCCCCCCCCCCCCCTCACAAACACTTAGACCCCCAGACACACACACACACAGAAGACACGACTAACCAGATACACAGAAGACACACAGCTCACAAACACACACAGAGGTTGATACTCAGCTCCTCCGTTCCTCCTGGTGACGTCACCCGCTGTCCCGGCGGCCGCTCACTCTGCCCTCCTGTCTCAGCTGCTCCGCTGAACTCCTGGTGGCCTCTTGGCGCCGGCTGCTGCGCTCCGGTCACACTGGTCACTCCTGCCCCCGCACCTGCTTCGGCTGCCGCTGCCCCCGCGCCTGCTTCGGCTGCCGCTGCCCCCGCACCTGCTTGTTGTGTAGGTCTGTGTGTGGCATTGTTGTGTGGTTATGTGAGCGGCATTGTTGTGGGAGTCTGTGTGCGGCATTGTTGTGGGGGTCTGTGTGTGGCATTGTTGTGGGGTTATGTGAGCGGCATTGTTGTGTGAGGATGTGTGCGGCATTGTTGTGGGGGTTTGTGTGCGGTATTGTTGTGTGGTTATGTGTGTGACATTGTTGTGAAAGTATGTAAGCGGCATTGTTGTTGAGGTATCGGAGAAATATTGTTCCGGGGGTATGTGAAAGATATTGTGGGGGTATGTTAGCGGCATTGTGTTAAGGGCATGTGTGTAGCATTGTCATAGGGGTATGTGTGCGACATTGTTGTTGGGGTATGTTTGCGACATTGTTGTGGGCGTATGTGTGCAGCATTGTTGTGGGGGTATGTGTGCGACATTGTTGTGGGGGTATGTGTGAGACATTGCTGTGTGGACATGTGAGCGACATTGTTGTGGGGTTATGTGAGCGACATTCTTGTGGGAGTATGTGAGCGAAATTGTTGTGGGGGTATGTGCGCAACATTGTGTGGATATGTGAGTGACATTATTATGGGGGTATGTGCACAACATTGTTGTGGGAGAGTGTGTGTGCAACTTTGCCGTGGGAGTATGTGTGCGGCATTGTTGTGGGGCTATGTGTTTGACATTGTTGTGGTGCATGTCAGTGTCATTGTTGTGGGGGAATGTGTGCGGCATTCTTGTGGATGTATGTATGTGATATTGTTTTGATAGTATGTGTGCAACTCTGCTGTGGGGGTATGTGTGTGACATTGCTGTGGGGTATGTATGCAACATTGTTGTGGGGGTATGTGAGTGATATTGTTGGGGGAGTAGGTGAGCGACGTTTATGTAGGGATGGGGTTTGCAGCATTGCTGTGGCGGTATGTGTGTGGCATTGTTGTGGGAGTATGCGTGCGGAATTGGTATGGGTGTATGTGTGAAACGTTGTGGGGGTATGTGAGCGGAATTGGTATGGGTGTATGTGTGAAACATTGTTGTGAGGGTATGTGTGCGGAATTGGTATGGGTGTATGTGTGAAACATTGTTGTGAGGGTATGTGAGTGACATAGTTGTGGGGGTATGTGTGTGCAATTGTTGTGGGGTATGTGAGCGACACTGTTGTGAGGTATGTGTGTGACATTGTTGTGAGAGTGTGCGGGCGAAATTATTTGCGGGTATGTGAGTGGCATTGTTGTTAAGATATAAGAGCGACATTGTTGTGGGGGTTTGTTTGCAGTATTGTTGTGTGGTTATGTGTGTGACATTGTTGTGAGGGGTGTTTTTGGGGAATATGTAAGCGTCATTGTTGTTGAGGCATGTTAGCAATATTGTTATGGGAATATGTGAATAATATTGGGTGGGTATGTGTGCGGCATTGTGTTGAGGGCATGTGTGTTACATTGTTGTGGGGTTATGTGAGTGACATTGTGTGGATATGTGAGCGACATTGTTGTGGGAGTGTGTGCGACATTGTTGGGGGTAAAGTGTGCAACATTGTTTTGTGTTTTTTTTCGCAGCATTACTGTGGGGGGTATGTGTGCTGCGTAATATGTCAGTAATATTGTTCTTGAGGTTTATGACTGACATTGCCGTGGTGGTATGTGAACAATATTGTTGTGGGGGTATGGAGTATGTGTACGACATTGCTGTGGGGTTATTTGTGGACATTGCTGTGGGTGTATGTGTGCGACATAGTTGTAGGGGTTTGTTTGTGTAACATGGTTGTGGGGGTATGTGAGTGATGTTGTGTGGGGTATGTATGTGACATTGTTGTAGGGGTATGTGTTTGTAACAATGCTGTGGGAGTATGTGTGCGACATTGTTGAGGTGGTATGTGAGCAACTTTGTAGTTTTGGTATTTGAGCGACATTGTTGTGGGGGTAAATGACTGACATTGTTCTTGGGGTGTGTGAGTAATATTGTTCTTGAGGTTTATGACTGACTCTACAGTCGTGGTATATGAGCGGCATTGTTGTGGGGGTATGTGTGTGACATTGTTGTGGGGGGTATGTGAGCAGTATTGTTGTGAGGGGTATGCAATTGACATTGTTGTGGGTGTATGTGAGCTGCATTGTTGAGGGGGCATGTGAGTGTCTTTGTGTTGGAGGTATGAGTGTGACATTGTTGTGGGGGTATGTGAGCGGCATTGTTGTGGGGGCATGTGAGTGGCTTTGTGTTGGAAGTAATTGTGTGACATTGTTGTGAGGGTATGTGAGCAAAAGTATTGTGGGGGTATAGGTGTTACATTGTTGTGGGGGTATATCAGTGATATTGTTCTTAGAGTATGGGAGTGACATTGGGAGGGCTATGTGTGTGATATTACTCTGCGGGTATGTATACAACATTGCTATGGGGGTATGTGTGCGACATTGTTGTGGGGGTATGTGTGCAACATTACTGTGGGGGCATGTGTGCAACATTGCTGGTAGTTTATGTGTGTGACATTGGTGTGTGGGTATGTGAGCGACTTTATAGTGTTGTTATTCGAGCGACATTGTTGTGGGGGTATGTGTGTGACATTGTTGTGGGCATATGTGAGCAGCATTGTTGTGGGGGTATGTATGTGACATTGTTTTGGGGGCATGTGAGTGGCATTGCTGTAGGGGTATGTGTGTAACATTGCTATGGGGGTATGTGAGTGGCATTGTTGTGAGGGGTACTGTTTTTGGGGTATGTGAGCGGCTTTGTGTTG
Source organism: Eleutherodactylus coqui (assembly GCF_035609145.1). Classification (NCBI taxonomy): domain Eukaryota; kingdom Metazoa; phylum Chordata; class Amphibia; order Anura; family Eleutherodactylidae; genus Eleutherodactylus; species Eleutherodactylus coqui. Next base: position 1,255,659 of record NW_027102234.1, on the reverse strand, counting down.
GAGGTATGTGAGCGACAGTTGAGGGGGTATGGGAGTAACATTGTTGCAGGAGGTGTATGTGTGTAACATTGTTGTGGGGGTATGTGTGTGACTTTGTTGTGGGGGTATGTGAACAGCATTGTTGTGGGGTTATGTGTCTGACATTGTTTTGGGGGGGGTTAGTTGAGCAACATTGTTGTGGGGATATTTACTTGGCATTTTTGTGGGGGTATGTGTGCGGCATTGTTTTGGGGGGGGTAACCAACATTGTTGTGGGGCTATGTTTGCGACATTGTTGTGGGTGTTTGTTTTCGGCATTGTTGTGGAGATGTGTGAGCAGCATTGTTGTGGGAGTATGTGTGTGACATTGTTGTGAGTATATATGTGGGACATTATTGTGGGGGGTATATGTGTGTAACATTGTTGTGGGGATATGTGTGTTATATTGTTGTGGGGGTATGTGAGAGTCATTATTGTGGGGGTATTTACTTGGCATTTTTGTGGGGATATGTGTGCGGCACTGTTGTGGGGATTTATTTGCAACATTGTTGTGAAGATGTGTGAGCAGCATTGTTGTGGGAGTATGTGTGTGACATTGTTGTGAGGGTATGTGTGTGACATTGTTATAGGGGTATATGTATGACATTGTTCAGGGGATATATGTGTGACATTATTGTGCTGGTATAAGTGTGTAACATTGTTGTGTTGGTGTGTGAGTGACTTTGTAGTGTTGGTATTTGAGCAACATTGTTCTTGTGGTGTGTGAGTAATATTGTTTTTGAAGTATATGAGTGACATTGCCGTGTGTGACATTGTTGTGGGGGTATGTGTGTGACATTGTTGTGGGGGTATATGTGTGTGACATTGTTGTGGGGGGTATGTGAGCGGCATTGTTGTGGGAGCATGTGAGTGGCTTTGTGTTGGAGGTATTTGAGCGACATTGTTGTGGGGGCATATGACTCACATTGTTCTTGGGGTGTGTGAGTAATATTGTTCTAAGAGGTTTATGACTGACTCTGCCATTGTGGTATCGTCGTGGTATATGAGCGGCATTGTTGTGGGGGGTATATGTGTGTGACATTGTTGTGGGGGATATATGTGTGTGACACTGTTGTGGGGGATATATGTGTGTGACACTGTTGTGGGGGGTATGTGAGCAGCATTGCTGTGGGGTTATGTATGTGACATTGTTGTGAGGGGTATGCAAGTGACATTCTTGTGGGGGCATGTGAGTGTCTTTGTGTTGGAGGTATGAGTGTGACATGGTTGTGGGGGTATGTGAGCGGCATTGTTGTGGGGGCCTGTGAGTGGCTTTGTGTTTGCGGTATTTGTGTGACATTGTTGTGAGGGTATGTGAGCGACAGTATTGTGGGGGTATAGGTGTTATATTGTTGTGGGGGTATTCAGTGATATTGTTCTTAGGGTATGGGAGTGACATTCTTTTGAAGATGTGTGAGCAGCATTGTTGTGAGGCTATGTGTGTGATATTACTCTGGGGGGTATGTATACAGCATTGCTATGGGGGTATGTGTGCGACATTGTTGTGGGGGTATGTGTGCAACATTGCTGTGGAGGTATGTGTGCGACATTATTGTGGGGGTATGTGTGCAACATTGCTGTGGAGGTATGTGTGCAACATTGCTGGTAGTTTATGTGTGCAACATTGTTGTGGGGGTATGAGAGCGACTTTATAGTGTTGTTATTCGAGCAACATTGTTTTGGCGGTATATGAGTGACATTGTTGTGGGGGTATGTGTGTGACATTGTTTTGGGGGTATGTGAGCGGCATTGTTGTGGGGGTATGTGTGTGACTTTGCTGTGGGGGTATGCGAGCGGAATTGTTGTAGGGGTATGCGAGTGACATTGTTGTGAGGGGTACGGTTGTGGGGGTATGTGAGCGGCATTGTGTTGGAGCTATGTGAGCGACATAGTTGAGGGGGTATGGGAGTAACTTATTGCAGGAGGTCTATGTGTGTAACATTGTTGTGGGGGTATGTGTGTGACTTTGTTGTGGGGGTATGTGAGCGACATTGTTATAAAAGGTATGTGAGCAGCATTGTTGTGGGGTTATGTGTCTGACATTGTTTTTGGGGGGGGTAGTTGAGCAACATTGTGTGTGATATTACTCTGGGGGTATGTATACAACATTGCTATGGGGGTATGTGTGCGACATTGTTGTGGGGGTATGTGTGCAGCATTGTTGTGGGGGCATGTGTGCAACATTGCTGTGGAGGAATGTGTGAAACATTGCTGGTAGTTTATGTGTGCAACATTGTTGTGGGGCTATGTGTGTGACATTGTTGTGGGGGTATGTGTGTGACATTGTTGTGGGGGTATGAGAGCGACTTTATATAGTTGTTATTCGAGCAACATTGTTGTGGCGGTATATGAGTGACATTGTTGTGGGGGTATGTGTGTGACATTGTTTTGGGGGCATATGAGAGGCATTTTTGTGGGGGTATGTGTGTGACATTGCTGTGGGGGTATGCGAGCGGAATTGTTGTAGGGGTATGTGTGTGACATTGCTGTGGGGGTATGCGAGTGACATTGTTATAAAAGGTATGTGAGCAGCATTGTTGTGGGGTTATGTGTCTGACATTGTTTTTTTGGGGGAGGTAGTTGAGCAACATTGTTGTGGGGGTATTTACTTGGCATTTTTGTGGGGGTATATATGCGACATTGTTGTAGGGGTTTGTTTTCGGCATTATTGTCGAGATGTGTGAGCAGCATTGTTCTGGGAGTATGTGTGTGACATTGTTGTGAGGGTATATGTGTGACATTGTTGTGAGGGTATATGTGTGACATTATTGTGGGGGTATATGTGTGTAACATTGTGGTGTCGGTGTGTGAGTGACTTTGTAGTGTTGGTATTTGAGCAACATTGTTGTAGGGGTGTTTGAGTGACATTGTTCTTGTGGTGTGTGAGTAATATTGTTTTTGAAGTATGTGATTGACATTGTTGTGGGGGGTATGTGTGTGACATTGCTGAGAGGGTATGTGTGCGACGTTGCTGTTGGAGTATGTCTGCGACCTTATTGTGGTGGTATATGAGATGCATTGTTGTGGGGGTATGTAAGCGACATTGTTGTGGGGGTATGTAAGTGACATTGTTGAGGGGGTATGTGAATGACTTTTTAGTGTTGGTATTTGAACGACATTGTTGGGGGGTATATGAACGTTCTTGGTGTGTGTGAGTAATATTGTTTTTGAGGGGGGTATGTGAATGACATTGTCGTGGGTGTATGGAGTATGTGTACGACATTGCTGTGGGGTTTTCTGTAAGACATTGCTGTGGGGTTATGTGTGGACATTGTCGTGGGGGTGTATGAGCTGCATTGTTGTGAGGGTATGTGAAAGATATAATTGTGCAGGTATGTGTGTGACATTGTTGTGGGGGTATTTTCGTGGCATTGTTGTGGTAGTATGTGTGCAGCATTGTTTTGGGGGCGTATATTAGCAGCATTGTTGCGGGGTATGTTTATTTACTTTGTTTGTGGGGGTATTTGAGCGACATTGTTTTGCAGGTATGTGAGCTGCATTGTAGTGGGGTTATGTGAGTGGCATTGTATTGAGGCCATGTGTGCGACATTCTTGTGAGGGGCATTGTTGTGGGGGTATGTGAGCAGCTTTGTGTTGGAGGTATGTAGGCGACAATGTTCTTGGGGTTTCTGTGTGACTTTGCGGGGGTATGTCAGTGATATTGTTGTGGGAGTGTGTGTGTGCGACATTGCTGTGGGTGTATGTGTGCAGCATTGTTGTGTGGGAATGTATGCAACAATGTTGTGGGGGTATGTGTGCGGCATTGTGGGGGCATGTGTGCGGCATTGTTGTGGGGGTATGTGTGCGGCATTGTTGTGGGGCTATGTGTGCGGCATTGTTGTGGGGGTATGTGTGCGGCATTGTTGTGGGGGTATGTGTGCGGCATTGTTATACAGGGTATGTGTGCAGTATTGTTGTGGGGGTATGTGAGTGACATTATTGTAGGGATATGTGTGTGACATTGTAGTAGGGGGTATGTGTGGGACATAGTTGTAGTGGTATGTTTGTGTAACATTGTTGTGGGGGTATGTGAGTGACATTGTTGTGGGGGTATGTGTGTGACATTTTATTAGGGTGTATGCGTTGGACATAGTTGTAGTGGTATGTTTGTGTAACATTGTTGTGGGTGTATGTAAGTGACATTGTTGTAGGGATATGTGTGTGTAACATTCTTGTGGGGGTATGTGAGTGACATTGTTGTGGGGAGTATGTATGTGAAATTGTTGTGGGGGTATGTGTTTGTAACATTGCCGTGGGGGTATGTGTGCGACTTTGTAGTTTTGGTATTTGAGCGACATTGTTGTGGGGGTATATGATTGTTCTGGGGTTCGTAAGTAATATTGTTCTTGAGGTTTATGACTGACATTGCCGTGGTTGTATGTGAACGGCAGTGTTGTGGGGGTATGTGTGTGACATTTTTATGAGGGGCTTGTGAGCAGCATTCTTGTGGGGTCATGTGTCTGAGTGTCTGACATTGTTGTGGGGGGTATGTGTGTGACATTGTTTTGGTGGGTATGTGTGTGACATTGTTGTTGGGGTATGTGTGACATTGTTGTGAGGGGTATGTGAGCGACATTGTTGTGGGGGTATATGAGTGAGCTTGTTGTGGGGGTATGTGTATGACATTGTTGTGGGGGTATGTGAGCTGCCTTGTTGTGGGGGCATGTGAGTGTCTTTGTGTTGGAGGTATGGCTGTGACATTATTGTGAGGGTATGTGAGCAACAGCATTGTGGGGGTATTTGTGTGACATTATTGTGAGGGTATGTGAGCGATAGTATTGTGGGGGTATAGGTGTTACATTGTTGTGGGTGTATATCAGTGATACTGTTCTTAGGGTATGGGAGTGACATTGTTTTGAAGATGTGTGAGCAGCATTGTTGTGGGGCTATGTGTGTGATATTACTCTGGGGGTATGTATACAATATTGCTATGGGGGTAAGTGTGCGACATTGTTGTGGGGGTATGTGTGCGGCATTGTTGTGGGGGTATGTGTGCGGCATTGTTGTGGGGGTATGTGTGCGGTATTGTTGTGGGGGTATGTGTGCGGCATTGTTGTACAGGGTATGTGTGCGGTATTGTTGTACAGGGTATGTGTGCGGTATTGTTGTGGGGATATGTGAGTGACATTGTCGTGGGGGTTATGTGTGTGTAACATTGCCGTGGGAGTATGTGTGTAATATTGTTGTAGGGGTATGTGTGTGAGATTGTTGAGGTAGTATGTGAGCGACTTTGTAGCTTTGGTATTTGAGCAACATTGTTGTGGGGGTATATGACCGTGGTTGTATGTGAACGGCATTGTTGTGGGGGTATGTGTGTGACATTGTTGTGGGGGGTTTATGTGTGTGACATTGCTGTGGGGGTATGTGAGTGACATTGTTGTAGGGGTATGTGTGTGACTTTGTTTTGAGGGGTATGTGAGCAGCATTCTTGTGGGGGTATGTGTGTGACATTGTTGTGAGGGTATATGTGTGACATTGTTTTGAGGGGTATGTGAGCAGCATTCTTGTGGGGTCATCTGTGTAACATTGTTGTGAGGGGTATGTGAGCAGCATTCTTGTGGGGGTATGTGTGTGACATTGTTGTGAGGGTATATGTGTGACATTGTTCTGAGGGGTATGTGAGCGACATTTTTGTGGGTGTGTGTGTGACATTATTGTGAGGGGTATGCAAGTGACAATGTTGTGGGCGTATGTGAGATGCATTGTTGTGGGGATTTGTGTGTGACATTGTTATGAGGGTTATGGGAGCAGCATTCTTGTGGGGTCATGTGTGTAACATTGTTGTGGGGGTATGTGAGTAACACTGTTGTGGGGGGCATGTGTGTGACATTGTTGTGGTGGGTACGTGTGACATTGTTGTGGGGGGTATGTGTGTGACATTGTTGCTAGGGTATGTGTGTAACATTGTTTTGAGGGGTATGTGAGCGACATTATTGTTGGGGTATGTGAATGATATTGTTGTGGGGGTATGTGTGTGACATTATTGTGAGGGTTATGCAAGTGACATTGTTGTGGGCGTATGTGAGCTGCATTGTTGTGGGGTTATGTGTGTAAAATTGTTGTGGGGGTATATGAGTGATATTTTTGTGGGGGTATATGAGTGGCATTGTTGTTTGGGTACGTGTGTGGCATAGTTGTGGCAGTATTTACTCGGCATTGTTGTAGGGGTACGTGTGCGACATTGTTGTGGGGGTTTGTTCGCTGCATTAATTTGGAGACGTGTGAGCAGCATTGTTGTGGGGCTATGTGTCTAAAATTGTTGTGCGGGTATATAAGTGGCATTGTTGTGGGGGTATGTGTGCAGCATTGTTGTGGATGTATGTGTGTGACATTGTAGTGGGGGTATGTGTGCAGCATTGTTGTGTGGGTATGTGTATTATATTGTTTTGGGGGTATGTGTGCGACATTTCTCTGGGGTATGTATGCAACATTGCGGTGGGGTTACGAGTGCAACATTGCTGTGGGTGTATATGAGCTACATTGTTGTGAGTGGTATATGAGCCGCATTGCTGTGGGTGTATATGAGCTACATTGTTGTGAGTGGTATATGAGCCGCATTGTTGTGGGCGTATGTGAGCAACATTGCTGTGGGGATATGTGTGTGACATTGCTATGTGGGTATGTGAGCAGCATTCTTGTGGGTTTTTGTGTGTGACATTGTTTTGGGGGGTATGAGTGCGGCATTGTTGTGGGGGAAAGTGTGGGGCATTGTTGTGGGGTTATGTGTGTGATATTGCTGTGGGGTATGTGTGCGTCATTGCTGGGGGGCTATGTGTGTTACATTGTTGAGGTGGTATATAAGATGCATTGTCGTGAGGGTATGTGAGTGACATTGTTGTGGACATATGTGTGTGACATTGTTCTGGGGGATATGTTAATGACATTGTTTTGAGGGGTGTTTAAGCAGCTTTGTTGTGGGAGTATGCTTGTAACATTGTTGTGAGGGTATGTGTGTGGCATTGTTGTGAGGGTATGTGTGCGACATTGCTGTGGAGGTATCTGTGCAAAATTGTTGAGGGGGTATGTGTGCGACATTGCTGTGGGGGCATGTGTGTTACACAGTTGTGAGGGGGTATATGACCAGCATTGTTGTGGTCGTTTGTGTGAGACATTGTTGTGGGGGCATGTGTGCAACATTGTGTGGGGGTATATGAGCTACATTGTTGTGGGGCTATGTGTGTGGCATTGTATTAAGGGCATGTGTTTGACATTGTTGTGAGGGGTACGTGAGCAGCTTTGTGTTGGAGGTATGTGAGCAACATTGTTCTATGGGTATGTTAATTACATAGTTATGGGCTTATGTGTGTGACATTGTTCTGGGGGTATATGAGTGACATTGTTATGAGGGTATATGAGTGACATTGCTGTAGGGGGTATGTGAGTGACATTGCTCTAGTGGGTATGTGAGTGACATTGCTGTAGTGGGTATGTGAGTGACATTGTTATGAGGGTTATGTGTGTGACATTGTTGTGGGGATATATGAATGACGCTGTAGGGGTATGTGTGTGACATTGTTGTGGGGTTATGTGTGTGACATTGTTGTGGGGGTATGTGAGCGACATTGCTGTTGGGGGTATGTGAGTGACATTGCTGTAGTGGGTATGTGAGTGATATTGTTATAAGGGTATTTGAGTGACATTGTTATGAGGGTTATGTGTGTGAAATTGTTGTAGGGGATATATGAATGACGTTGTAGGGGTATGTGTGTGACATTGTTGTGGGGTTATGTGTGTGACATTGTTGTGGGGGTATGTGAGCGACATTGCTGTAGGGGGTATGTGAGTGACATCGCTGTAGTGGGTATGTGAGTGACATTGTTATAAGGGTATATGAGTGACATTGTTATGAGGGTTATGTGTGTGAAATTGTTGTAGGGGTATGTGTGTGACATTGTTGTGGGGGTATGTGTGTGACATTGTTGTAGGGGTATGTGTATGACATTGTTGTGGGGGTATGTGTGTGACATTGTTGTGGGGGTATGTGTGTGACATTGTTGTGGGGGTATGTGAGTGAGATTGCTGTAGTGGGTATGTGAGTGGCATATGTCACCAGTATGGGGCCCGTGTAGATGATCAGATGTTCTATAGGTTCTCCTCTGAGAGCTGTACACAGTCCTTCCTGACAGGACCGTATGCTAGAAGTGCTTTATGACTGTCCTGTTATTTCAGATGCCGGCTGATATTCCGGCGCCAAAAGACCATTTTATTTTGCTCCATGTTAACCAGCTGAGTCTGTCCGGCCGGCACTTCTCCCGGTTCATCTATGAGGGGGTGAACAAGAGCTTTAGGCCTCATGTCCACGGGGAAATTCAGGCCGCATGGATTCCCCGTGCAGAAGCCCGCAGCAGGTCCCTTCTGCCCCGCAGACATGAGGCCAAGAAAATGCGATATACTTACCTGTCCGGACGCTGCGGGTCTCACCTCCCTTGCGGCCGGATCTCCTCTCCTTGGCTCAGCGGATGTGTTCGGCATGCTGGTAGCGTGCCGCACAAATTTCTTTCTTTAACTCCTGCTCTCCCGCGTTCCCGTGGCACAAAAAAATTGAGCTGCGGGTGTGCCGCAGATCCGGACGGCTTCCATAGGCTTCAATTGAAACCGCGAGAGCCGTCCGTGCAGGAACGCCACACAAAATGGAGCATGTTGCTGGTGCTTTTCTGCACGTGCGATCCGCGCTCCAGGAAAAAATGACATCCGTAGGTATTTAACGACCTGCGGGTGCCCAGTGATTCCCTATTGGCGCGGATCATGTTTGCCGGAGACCCGAAAAAGAATTGCGTAAGTACTGACTTCTACTTAGCAGCCATCACTTGCATACCCGCCAACACCTACAGAAATGATGCAGACACATGCACATATGCACACATGCATGCAGATAATTACACGCAAACTTACATGCAAAGAGATCCATGCATGCATATCTGCAGGCAGACATGCATGCACATGCAGACATACATGCAAGCAGACACTTGCACACAAGCTGACATGCAGACACATGCACACAGAATGCTTATGTTTGCTTCTTTGATCTATTGCAGTGGAAGAATTAAAGGTAAAGTGGAGGAGCGCAGGATCGATTCCGAGAAGAATACACAGCGGTCCCGAGGAGCAGAGCTGTAGGATGAACAAAACGACCATATATCTACCTGCAGCAATGAATGTACCCGGCACCAAGCATGGGCATGAGAGAGTAAGTACACAGCAGCTGAAGAAATGTACGAATGCCGTACTTACCCCAAATAACACCCTCATGTTTAGCCCAAAAGTGGAACTGGGTCCTATTTTTTGGGGAATGTCTTATCATACATAGGAATGCCTCTAGTTCAGTGGTGGCGAACCTATGGCACACATGCCAGAGGCGGCACGCAGAGCCCTCCCTACTGGCACACGCCGCCATCGGCCGCTCACCACTTGTGAATACCAGCAGGGGCCGTGGCTCCCCTGCTGGCATTCACTCACAGCGCTGCTAGCCGCGCTGATCCCGTCACTGTGACTTCAATGTGCAGCCAGGATCCTCCTCCGCCCTCCCCCGACGTCCCCTACTACTTGGTTCCGCGAGAGCAGGGGGAGGAGGCGTCCGGCAACCCACTGACCTCGCAGTGTGTGCCGGGAGCATATTAACTTTTTCTTCCCCACTTTTGCCCCAATCAGCAATTCCCAGCAACCTGATTGGTTGTTTGTCTTGGCTGATACACCAAACAGCCAATCAGGTTGCTGGGAATTGCCTATTGTGGCAGAAGTGGGGAAGAAAAAGTTAATATGCGTGTCGGGACCATCGCCAACCAGAAGAGAAGCTGAGCTTCCAGGAGGAGGAGGAAGGGGTAAGTATGTGGGTCTTGGGAGGGGCGCTGTGGGGTGTCACTACTAGACTGGAGGCCGCTGTGGGGTGTCACTATTGCACTGGGGGCCGCTGTGTGTGTCACTGTTATACTGGGGGCATCACTATTATACTGAGGGGGTGTCACTATTATCCCTAGGGCCGCTGGTGGGGTCACTTTTATCGCTAGGGGAGTCACTATTACCGCTGGGGCCGCTGTGGGGGTCACTATTATTGTTGTGGGGTGGGAGTCACTATTACCACTGACGCCGCTGGGGGGGGTCACTATTATCGCTCGGGTATGTTTACATGTGGTGGAAAAGGACAGGGCCACTTCAAAATACGATGCAGATTTTGACTGCTTTTTGGATGCGGAAATGCTGCCGAATTTTCCACAGAAATTCCCGCTGAGGACATTCTGCAGTATTTCCGCATCCAAAAAGCAGTCAAAGTCTGCACCCTGTCTATTTTGAAGCGGCCCTGTCCTTTTTAGAATGATGGGGGTAAAATCATACATGGTGATAAGCCCCACCCCTGACATGTTGGCACTTTGTGATAAAAAAAAGTGGGTTTTGGGTTGCAGTTTGGGCACTCGGTCTCTAAAAGGTTCCCCATCACTGGTATAGTTGGTCAAACCTGGAAGCAATAAGGTGGTATCTATTGTTGGTTGGTGGCTGCAGGTGGTATTAAGTGTTCTTGGCAGCAGATGGTATTGTTGGTTGGTGGCAGCAGATGGTATTAGGTGTTCTTGGCAGCAGGTGGTATCTATTGTTGGTTGGTGGCTGCAGGTGGTATTAGGTGTTCATGGCAGCAGATAGTATCTATTGTTGGTTGGTGGCTGCAGATGGTATTAGGTGTTCTTGGCAGCAGGTGGTATCTATTGTTGGTTGGTGGCTGCAGCTGGTATTAGGTGTTCTTGGCAGCAGATGGTATTGTTGGTTGGTGGCAGCAGGCGGTATTAGGTGCTCTTAGCAGCAGGTAGTATCTATTGTTGGTTTGTGGCTGCAGCTGGTATTAGGTGTTCTTGGCAGCAGGTGGTATCTATTGTTGGTTGGTGGCTGCAGCTGGTATTAGGTGTTCTTGGCAGCAGATGGTATTTATTGTTGGTTGGTGGCTGCAGGTGGTATTAGGTGTTCTTGGCAGCAGATGGTATCTATTGTTGGTTGGTGGCTGCAGCTGGTATTTGGTGTTCCTGGCAGCAGGTGGTATCTATTGTTGGTTGGTGAGTGCAGGTGCTATTAGGTGTTCTTGGCAGCAGGTGGTATCTATTGTTGGTTGGTGACAGCAGATGGTATTAGGTGTTTTGGGCAGCAGGTGGTATCTATTGTTGGTTGGTTGCAGCAGATGGTATTTGGGTTTTTTGGGCAGCAGGTGGTATACATTGTTGGTTGGTTGCAGCAGATGGTATTAGGTGTTTTTGGCAGCAGGTGGTATTCATTGTTGGTTGGTGGCTGCAGCTTCTATTATGTGTTCCTGGCAGCAGGTGGTATCTATTGTTGGTTGGTGGCTGCAGCTTCTATTATGTGTTCCTGGCAGCAGGTGGTATCTATTGTTGGTTGGTCGCAGCAGATGGTATTAGGTGTTCTTGGCAGCAGGTGGTATTCATTGTTGGATGGTGGCAGCAGATGGTATTAGGTGTTCTTGGCAGCAGGTGGTATTCATTGTTGGTTGGTCGCAGCAGGTGGTATTAGGTGTTCTTGGCAGCAGGTGGTATCTATTGTTGGTTGGTGGCAGCAGGTGGTATTAAGTGTTCTTGGCAGCAGGTGGTATCTATTGTTGGTTGGTGGCAGCAGGTGGTATAAGGTGTTCTTGGCAGCAGGTGGTATCTATTGTTGGTTGGTGACAGCAGATGGTATTAGGTGTTCTTGGCAGCAGGTGGTATTCATTGTTGGATGGTGGCAGCAGATGGTATTAGGTGTTCTTGGCAGCAGGTGGTATCCTTTATTGGTTGGTGGCTGCAGGGAGTATTAAGGCTCATGTCCATGGGCGGATTTGTATTCGGAATCCGCACTGGTCACCAGCGCAGGAGATCCGCAAGTCAAAGTTCCCATAGGGAAGCATTGGTATCCGCAACCTAATTTAAGCTTGCAGATTTGATATGTAAATCTCCCGCAGCGGCAAGCAATTTTTCTCCATTACAGTCCGGATCCTGTGCGAGTGGGCTCAATAGAAGTCAATGGGTGTGGATGATCCGCAGTGCAATTGCAATTCAATTGCGCATGAACTGTGGATTTGAAGGCAGAGATTATCCAGGGGGGTAGAGAAAAGGCTGGTTTTCAGAAAGTAAAGACCTGTGGTGGCCATTTTCTCAAGATGACAATTTGACACGGGGAAATTGGTTGTCCTGATGCGTCAAAATAAGGATAGGAAAGAAAGGTCGTGGGAGGAACTGGCTAAAAAGATTTACGAGGAGTGGGACTACAGCCGTGGTAACTCAGAATTGCGTAAGTACTGACTGCTACTTATCAGCCATCACTTGCATACATGCAAACACCTACACAAATGATGCAGACACATGAACATATGTACACATGCATGCAAACTGACATGCAAAGAGATCCATGCATGCATATTTGACATACAGACATACATGCAAGCAGACACTTGCACACAAGCTGACATGCAGACACATGCACACAGAATGCTTATGTTTGCTTCTTTGATCTATTGCAGTGGAAGAATTAAAGGGAAAGTGGAGGAGCGCAGGATCAATTCCGAGAAGAATACACAGCGGTCCCGAGGAGCGGAGCTGGAGGAAGAACAAAACGACCATATATCTACCTGCAGCAATGAATGTACCCGGCACCAAGCATGGGCATGAGAGAGTAAGTACACAGCAGCTGAAGAAATGTACGAATGCCGTATTTACCCAAAATAAGACCCCCATGTTTAGCCCAAAAGTGGAACTGCGTCTTATTTTTTGGGAATGTCTTATCATGTTTTCCTAGCAGGCATGGTCCAGGTCCGTCCCACTGGTCTACGACGCAATCCCATCAGTCCTCGGTGGCCGACTAGAGATTGCTTCCTGGTAACAGTGTTTGTAAACTCCGTCTCCAGGAAGCGATGGCTCGGATTGGTTCTCGAGCATCGTGGCGCAGCTATTCAATGTAGCGGGAGGGACCTGGACAGCCCCTGCTAGGTAAAGTCTTGTTTTGTAGCATAGCTAGGGCATGCCTTCAGGGAAAGGCGGTAATAGTTGGGACTTGCTGACATGTAAGCCTGCTGTGTTTTTAAATCCTGTATCGCCGGAACAATTTTTTAAGAGAGACCGCACCGTGATCTCCCTCCATAACACGCGGGCACCAGCTGTATCTTACAGCCAACACCCAGCAGCAACAACTCCGATAAGCTGTGTGGCTCTTCGGAGCTGTTAACCCTTTAACCCCTTAGTGTCCAAGGTTTTTTCCATTTTAGCTTTTTCCTGCCCCCTTTTTAAAAAATCCTGTTTTATTCATCCATCGCGTCGCTGTAGGAGGGTTTGTTTTTTGTGGGATGTGCTGTATTTTCAATGCTACTAATGTACCGAAAAATTAAGAAAAATTTTACAGGAGAGTAATAGATAAAAAAGATATTCCGCCCTCTTTCAGTGCGTCTTGTGCCTGCAGCGCACAAACTGCAACAAAAATGACATGAAAACTTCTGTTATGGGTCGGTACGACGAAACAAATTTTTTTCAAAGCTATTTATTTCCTTTAATTAATGCCTGCCGCCATCTTCAGAGCGCAATAGCTTCTTTATTTTACTGTCAGCATGGTTGTCTGAGGGCCCCGTAGTTTCCAGCGGGACCGTTTTAGAATATTTACTACTTTTTCATTACTTTTTATTGCATTTTAACAAATTTACATTCTAACAGTCCGATACTTAAAATAAACAGTATTTACGGCTCACGGCTAGAAACAAAGAGGGACAAGAACAATAGAAATGCCATCAAAACAAGACGCACCGAGAGATGGAGAAGTTTCTTCTTCTGTCTAATTCTCTCCAGAAAGTTTTCAAAAGTTTTGAAGGACGTTACATTGTAGCATTTGAACATACAAACATTTGAACATACAACTCGTCCCGCAGAAGTGAGTCCTCACTCAGCTGCCGATTAATAGATGAGTTTCAATTTTTAAAAAGGGGGAAGGAAAAAATGGGAAATAGAAAAAGCACAAATGCCTGGTGACGTGCCGGTTTGCAGTTGAGCTGTTTTTCATGCATTACGGTCCAGACGCGTTTACTAAAAAGTACTTTCTCTCCACAGATCTAGTGATAATTTGCCGAGCCCGCAGCAAGAAGCAGGTGCTGCCTCAACAGCCTACAGTAGAGGAGCACGACAGTGTGCCATCCGTCAGCAGCCAACTGCTTTCAAGGAGGGTGGGAAGACCCCCAGCTGCGATGCCAGTAAATGCCCCAGTTGTAGCATCAGTACAGAGGCAGGAAGAGATGCAAAAACAGGTCATGGCACTTCTTGAGCACCAAAGCCCTCTGAATGATGCGGCCCAATTATTTAGTGGCCTTAATTCTAAGAACCATGCCCGAACACTGGCGGCTAACGAATCAAGGAGAAGTCTTTCACCTTTTAGAAATGTCTCGCCCCCCAAAGGTACCCTATGAGCTGCACTATAATATCAAGCAGTTCAGGCTGCACCATCAACAATGTGTGCATGCCAATATGCAGCCTCCACTTCCACCTCCCCCCACCCCTCCACCAGCAACACCCCCACCTCAGCAGTACCATAGCCATGAATATGGTGCATACCAACCCCGTCATCCTCATGGCAATATGCACACCCGCCAGCCGTACGGCATCTGTCTTCTACCAGGGGATTCCCTAATAACTGGAGCAAACTCCACAACAGTCAGCTGCGCCCTCTATGGGATCTACAGCTTCTGGCAGTGACACAGATCCCCAGTACCAAAGTCTATCGGCGTCTTTGTTAAAAAAAAAATTGAAGTTAAGTCTTTGTTGTGTATTTTTAAAAACAGAAAATAATAAAACTTTTTTTAATAAAAATATTGTGTTTTTGTTTCATTTTTGACGCCGCAGTGAAACAAGCAATTTTTTTGCGCACATAAGTAGATATGCAAAAAAATGGCTCTATTACAACCGATGTCCATTTACTACAAGCGCAAAAGAAAATGCACCTGTAAAAGATAGGACATTGTGCAAAAATCAGAGCGCCGCATCACACTGATGGAATCCCCTGCCACAGCTGCCATAGCAGGGCATTGCTTCATCTCCACGGGGCATCCCCTCATCACTGAACACTGTGACAGCACTAGTACAGTGTTCATTGATGAGGGGACTCCCCGCAGCGATAATTTTCTGGTGTGTGTGTGTGTGTGTGTGGAGGGGGAGGGGCTTGAAATATAAGCCCTATCCCAAAAATAATCCCTAGCTGCAGACCAAAAAATAAAGAAATACATCACCTTAGAAGTGCGGTCATCTCTAGCAGAACTTCTCCCAGGTCCTCTTCTTCAGCATCTCTTCTGGTCGTGGATTGAAAAATCGCACCTCCTGAAAGCACTGCCTCTGATTGGTGCATCTAAAGTGGTGTTTAGTTTTTTTTTCTGCAGCTATGAATTGTTTTCGGAGTAGGGCTTGTATTTCTAGCCCCCACCCCCACCAAAAATCATCAACACAGAGGATGCCTTTATCCAATTGCTTCCAATGGAGCAGCAGCAGTGCCAACCCCATTGAAAGCAATGGGATAGCATCGCGATCCTCTGCCACTGCTGTGGCAGGGGATTTCTTTATCTCTACGGGGATTTCCCTCATCACTCAACACTGTGACAGTGCTGTCACAGTATTCAGTGATGAGGGGATTCCCTGCAAGGATGAAATAATCCCCTGTCACAGCAGTGGCAGAGGATTGCGATCTTCTCCCTATGTTATCCCTAAGATAAACCAAATGAGGTATTAGTTTATAATACGGGCAAATGTAGCAAATATACATCACTTCTTTTTCAGGAGTGATTTTGCTAAATTCACCATATTATGTAAGCTCGCAAGCCCACGTCAAGGGTCCTCATTTTCTTGCGAGTCCCTAACTATCAAAAAAGCCAAAAACACTAGCTAAAAAAATAATTTGTGCAATGATCCCGGTACGTCAGATGGGGTCACAGAATCTCCAGCAACTTGTCAAAGTTTGCAATGGTCAACCTGCAGTAAGAAAAAAACTTCTTGTCGTGTCTGCGCAAGTCCTTCTACAGTCCTCCATAACGAACAACTTAAAACGCATATAAAAAACTACAAGAACTTCCGCTTCCTTTGGTCTTTTGACTTCATCCTCAACAGTGTATGTGTCGGGAAGTTTTTCTTCTTGTCTATTTTGTCCTGTAGAATAGACACGGCCTATAAGATTAGATGTTCATATAATGCACAGTGATTTGACTCCACTGCAGCATTTACCGTTGGATTCGCTGCTGATTTCTGTGGGTTTGGATGATCTTCCACTCTCGATGTCATCTGTTGAGATGTCATCCATCTTCTTTTTCCTGTAAAGTTGGAAAATTAGAAGTCACTTTGTGAGTCCGTGCAGTAAAACAAGCCACAAGAAGTGTACCGTACACTAAAATATACCCTTTAACCCCTTAAGGACATGGAGCTTTTTTTGCATTTTCAGATTGTTCGCTCCACTCTAAAAAACTGGAGTGAAATAGAAAAGAAAATGCAATTCGGCCATATTTGGGGGGTCTTGTGTCTACGGTTTGCAATACTTACTTATACCTCTCATAAAGACACTCGCCCACCGCATATACGAGTACCAAGAAGTAGGGGGCAACAGCGGGTAAAATAAATCTGATGTTATCCTCTATTCGATCTATAATGGTCGGCGTCTCTTCTATTTTCTTTCTTGGTACATCTAGAAAAGAAGAAACAATAGAAGTTATTAATAATCTGCCTTTTCTTCATTAGGTCGTTAGTATTACAACTGCGGATTCCTAAATGAGTTGTTATTTGGGATGTAAGGATGGGCGGCTACAAATGTACTTACCTTCATATTTTTTGCTGAAGATTGGACCTGCATGCACTGATGGTAATAGCAGCAGAGTCATTAATATCAATTTCACGAACATTTTCTCTTCTCTTTCTCACTTTCTATACAGAATGAGCTCATCTCACTGTAATATCACTTTATATACCTGCAGCGTCTTTGACATCACAGATTGGAACCAAAGACCATAGTGACCTTGCAGCGTCCCAAATGAAGACTCGGACACCTGAAATACATGGAGAGGTGGGAGGGTTAAGTGATGGCTTGTCACGGCTCACCATGTCCTAGCTTTGGCGCATTGTTTTTAAGTGTCGAATTTCTACCTATTTAGCTCACTGCTTGTTAATGCAAACGCATAATGAACAGCATAAAACTCATATAAAAAACTACAAGAACGTCCTCTTCCTCAGGTCTTTCATCCTCAACAGTAAATGTTACTGGGGCCAAACTATTACTAATAGTGTCCCCTATATTGGCCCCAGTAGTAATATTAACCCCACAGTAGCCCCAGTAGTAGTAGCCCTTTCCCCCTGAGACCCATATACTTACCTCCTCTTTGCAGTCTTATCGACACCCTTACCCTTCTCAGCCCTGCTGCGGGACGCTCGAGCTGATGGAGCTTCTTTTCTTCACCACTCCTCCTAAGGAAACAATGAGAAGAGGTCAGGGAAGTATGATCCCAGGTGCGCACACTGACGTCAGTGTGTGTGCCCGGCACAAGCATCGCTAATAAAGTTGGTATTTTTTCTTATAAAGCTTCAGGACCCGGTAGTGACTGCTACCTCTGCATCCCCTATAGCTATGCCCCTGAGTCTAGATCTAGCTGATCAGTTTTTAAGTGTCAGATTTCTAACTATTTAGTTCATTGGTTTTTAATGCAAATGCATAACAAACAACATAAAACTTTTATGATAAACTACAAGAACTTACTCTTCCTCTGGTCTTATGACTTCATTCTCAACAGTGAACGTGTCTGATGTTTTTTCCTGCCGTTCATTTTGTCCTGTAAAATAGACACGGCCTATAAGATTAGATGGGATTTTCAGGGGAACTTGAAACATAAGCCCTAACCCTGAAATAAGCCCTAGTTGCAGTAGAAACAAACAAACACTAGATCACCTCAGCAGGGCTGTACAGCATTTTCCTTGCCTGCATCCTCCCTGCCATACCCACACAAGGGTTTTCTGTAATTTACTAGCAGAATGACTGCTTTACTGCCCTCTGCAGGCCATCTGTGCTACCACACTGCCTATAGCTTAAAAGAAGGTTTAACTAGATTGTCTTTACGTTTTCCTTTTGCAGGAAGTGACATTCCGCATAACATCAGGGGAGATGTCAAACAGCAGCAAATACCATCTGTTGCCATCAGCCAAGATAAAAAACCATCTGCTGCCAGGAACACCTAATACCACCTGCAGCCACCAACCAACAATAGATACCACCTGCTGCCAAGAACACCTAATACCACCTGCAGCCACCAACCAACAACAGATACCATCTGCTGCCAAGAACACCTAATACCACCTGCAGCCACCAACCAACAATTGATACCATCTGCTGCCAAGAACACCTAATACCATCTGCAGCCACCAATCAACAATAGATACCACCTGCTGCCAGGAACACCTAATACCACCTGCAGCCACCAATCAACAATAGATACCACCTGCTGCCAAGAACACCTAATACCACCTGCAGCCACCAATCAACAATAGATACCACCTGCTGCCAAGAATACCTAATACCACCTGCAGCCACCAACCAGCTATGAATACCACTTGCTGCAGCCACCAACCAACAATAGATACCACCTACTGCTGCCACCTACCAATAATAACACCTGCTGCTAAGAACACCTAATACCACCTGGTACCACCAACCAACAATAGATACCACCTGCTGCTGCCACCTACCAATAATAACACCTGTTGCTAAGAACACCTAATACCACCTGGTGCCACCAACAAACAATAGATACCACCTGCTGCTGCCACCTACCAATAATAATACCTGCTGCTAAGAACACCTAATACCACCTGGTGCCACCAACCAACAATAGATACCACCTGCTGCCAAGAATACCTAATACCACCTGCAGCCACCAACCAGCTATGAATACCACTTGCTGCAGCCACCAACCAACAATAGATACCACCTATTGCTGCCACCTACCAATAATAACACCTGCTGCTAAGAATACCTAATACCACCTGGTGCCACCAACCAACAATAGATACCACCTGCTGACGCCACCAGCCAACAATAGATACCACCTACTGCTGCCACCTACCAATAATAACACCTGCTGCTAAGAACACCTAATACCACCTGGTGCCACCATCCAATAATAGATACCACCTGCTGCAGCCACCAACCAACAACAGATACCACCTGCTGCTGCCACCTACCAATAATAACACCTGCTGCTAAGAACACCTAATACCACCTGGTACCACCAACCGTCAGCAGGCCGTGCTGAAACTACTCAGCTTAGGAGATAAGAGGCACACGGCCCACGAACTGCTGCGGGGTCTGACAGAGCAGACCGACCGCTGGCTTGCGCCGCTGAGCCTCCAACCGGGCATGGTCGTGTGTGACAACGGCCGTAACCTGGTGGCGGCTCTGCAGCTCGGCAGCCTCACGCACGTGCCATGCCTGGCCCACGTCTTTAATTTGGTGGTTCAGCGTTTTCTGAAAAGCTACCCACGCTTGTCAGACCTGCTCGTAAAGGTGCGCCGGCTCTGCGCACATTTCCGCAAGTCCCACACGGACGCTGCCACCCTGCGCACCCTGCAACAGCGGTTTAATCTGCCAGTGCACCGACTGCTGTGCGACGTGCCCACACGGTGGAACTCTACGCTCCACATGTTGGCCAGGCTCTATGAGCAGCGTAGAGCTATAGTGGAATACCAACTCCAACATGGGCGGCGCAGTGGGAGTCAGCCTCCTCAATTCTTTTCAGAAGAGTGGGCCTGGTTGGCAGAAATCTGCCAGGTCCTTGGAAAGTTTGAGGAGTCTACCCAGGTGGTGAGCAGTGATGCTGCAATTATTAGCGTCACCATTCCTCTGCTATGCCTCTTGAGAAGTTCCCTGCAAAGCATAAAGGCTGATGCTTTGCGCTCGGAAACAGAGCCGGGGAAAGACAGTATGTCGCTGGATAGTCAGAGCACCCTCCTGTCTATATCTCAGCGCGTTGAGGAGGAGGAGGAGGAGCATGAGGAGGATGAGGAGGAGGGGGAAGAGACAGCTTGGCCCACTGGTGACGGTACACATGCTGCTTGCCTGTCATCCTTTCAGCGTGTATGGCCTGAGGAGGAGGAGGAGGAGGAGGAGGATCCTGAAAGTGATCTTCCTAGTGAAGACAGCCATGTGTTGCGTACAGGTACCCTGGCACACATGGCTGACTTCATGTTAGGATGCCTTTCTCCTGACCCACAAGCTGTTGGTAAAATTCCCATCCGACAGCGCTAGTGGCAGAAGGCGCAGTTCCGAGGGCCAGGTAGCAGGGGAGGCGCGGAGATCGAGCAGCATGTACAGCACAGGCAGTGCAACACTCTTTAAGGCCCTGGACAGCTTTATGGCTCCCCACCAAGACTGTGTCAGCGCTCCCCAGTCAAGGCTGAGTCGGCGGGAGCACTGTAATAGGATGGTGAGGGAGTACGTAGCCGATCGCACGACCGTCGTCCGTGACGCCTCTGCCACCTACAACTACTGGGTGTCGAAGCTGGACACGTGGCCTGAACTCGCGCTGTATGACCTGGAGGTGCTTGCTTGTCCTGCGGCTAGCGTCTTGTCAGAGAGGGTGTTTAGTGCGGCTGGGGGAATCATCACAGATAAGCGTACACGCCTGTCAACCGACAGTGCCAACAGGCTTACACTCATCAAGATGAACAAAGCCTGGATTTCCCCAGACTTCTCTTCTCCACCAGCGGACAGCAGCGATACCTAAGCAATACGTAGGCTGCACCCGCGGATGGAAGCATCGTTCTCTATCACCATCCAAAACGGGGACATTTTTGCTTCATCAAACTGTGTATAATATTCCTGCTCCTCCTCCTGCTCCTCCTCCTGAAACCTCACTTAATCACGCCGAACGGGCAATTTTTCTTAGGGCCACAAGGCTCAGTCATATAATTTTTCTAAACAATTTTTATACGTTTCAATGCTCTTAAAAGTGTTGAAACTTTAACTTGAACCAATTTTTAGTTAAACTGGGCTGCCTCCAGGCCTAGTTACCACTTAAGCCACATTAACCAAAGCGATTAATGGGTTTCACCTGCCATCTTGGTTGGGCATGGCCAATTTTTCAGAGGTACATTAGTACTGTTGGTACACCAATTTTTTTGTGCCCTCACCTACAGTGTAATCATAGTAATTTGTATGTTCTTCACCTGCACTCATGGTACAGAAAGGTGTGTGGGGTTGGCCTACACTTTTGCTTCATAAATGTAACTGGGGCCTTGTCTATACTGCAGCTACTGAAATGTGAAAGAGACTGTTATCTCCCTAAACTGCTGCAATGGGAATGTTACTGGGGCCTGTCTTGAGTGCTACTATTACTGAAATGGAACTAATACTGCGCTCCCCCTATACTGCTGCTTCGGAATTGTTACTGGGGCCTGTCTTGAGTGCTACTATTACTGAAATGGAACTAATACTGTGCTCCCCCTATAATGCTGCTAGTGATATGTTAGTGGGGCCTGTCCCTAATGCTACCGCTGAAATGTTAATAATTCTGGGCTCATCCTATACCGCTGCTATTGGTATGTCACTGGGGTGTGGAAACAGAGGCTTCCCAAAGACATGATGGCGGCGAGGCCATTTCCCACCAACGCTGTTACTGTTAAGGTGCATATAACCACGGACACATGGAGAGGACACATAGTGCCTCCAAAACATCCCCCTCCTCCTCCAACAATGAAAACATTCTTGGCAAATACCTTTGCATTGGTCCGTCTGGTGGCAGTCCAAGAATTTCACCTTTAACGACACAACAAGAGAACACCACCACCATCCCCCCGCCACGGCCCACTTAATCCTGGCCACATTCCGAAAACCAACTAAATAAAACCGCGCTACTAGGTCCGCAGTCACCACCACATTACCACCAACGAGGTTACTGTTAAGGTGCATATAACCACGGACACGTGGAGAGGACACATAGTGCCTCCAAAACATCCCCCTCCTCCTCCAACAATGAAAACATTCTTGGCAAATACCTTTGCATTGGTCCGTCTGGGGGCAGTCCAAGAATTTCACCTTTAACGACACAACAAGAGAACACCACCACCATCCCCCCGCCACGGCCCACTTAATCCTGGCCACATTCCGAAAACCAACTAAATAAAACCGCGGTACTAGGTCCGCAGTCACCACCACATTACCACCAACAAGGTTACTGTTAAGGTACATATTACCAGTCTGACTGGGGCATGCAGTGTGGGCCGAGGCCCACCTGTATTGTATCTGACGTTAGCTCTGCTGAGTAGGGCACTGCAATGGGATACATTTATGTACCGCCGATGGGTTCCAGGGAGCCAACCATGCTGTGGGTCCGCAGGTACTTCACTTTACGGATTTGTACCTGCCAGTGTCTATGTATTAAAAACTGCGGTCTGACTGGGGCATGCAGTGTGGGCCGAAGCCCACCTGCGTTTAATCGGACGTTACCTCAGCCGTGCTGGGCAATGCAATGGGATTTATTTATGTACCGCCGGTGGGTTCCAGGGAGCCACCCATGCTGTAGGTGCACACGGAGTTGAACCTACATCTGTCCACTTGTAAAGAACCCCAGTCTGACTGGGGCATGCAGTGTGGGCCGAAGCCCACCTGCATTAAGCACGACATTACCTCAGCTGTGATGGGCAATGCAATGGGATATATTTATGTACCGCCGGTGGCTTTCTGGCACCCACCCATGCTGTGGGTCCACACGGAGTTGAACCTACATCTGTCTACTTCTAAAGAACCCCAGTCAGACTGGGGCATGCAGTGTGGGCCGAAGCCCACCTGCATTAAGCACGACATTACCTCTACTGTGATGGGCAATGCAATGGGATATCTTTATGTACCGCCGGTGGCTTCCTGGCACCCACCCATGCTGTGGGTCCACACGGGGTTGAACCTACATCTGTCCACTTGTAAAGAACCCCAGTCAGACTGGGGCATGCAGTGTGGGCCGAAGCCCACCTGCATTAAGCACGACATTACCTCAGCTGTGATGGGCAATGCAATGGGATTTATTTATGTACCGCCAGTGGGTTCCAGGGAGCCACCCATGCTGTAGGTGCACACGGAGTTGAACCTACCTCTGTCCACTTGTAAAGAACCCCAGTCAGACTGGGGCATGCAGTGTGGGCCGAAGCCCACCTGCATTAAGCACGACATTACCTCAGCTGTGATGGGCAATGCAATGGGATATATTTATGTACCGCCGGTGGCTTCCTGGCACCCACCCATGCTGTGGGTCCACACGGAGTTGAACCTACATCTGTCCACTTGTAAAGAACCCCAGTCAGACTGGGGCATGCAGTGTGGGCCGAAGCCCACCTGCATTAAAGCTGACATTACCTCAGCTGTGCTGGGCACTGCAATGGGATACATTTATGTACAGTGGGTGGGTTCCAGGGAGCCACCCATGCTGTGGGTGCACATGGAATTCCCATTGCGGAGTTGTACTTGCCTGTGACTATTTATAAAAAAACGCGGTCTGACTGGGGCATGCAGACACCTTGACAGAATGAATAGTGTGTGGCACATAGGTTCCCCATTGCTATGCCCACGTGTGCAGCTCCAGATGGAGGTGGCACAGTATTGGATTTCTCATTGCTTCTGTACAGCATTGTGGACTATTGCCCCGCCCCTTTTCCTGGGGTCGTCGCTGCCTAGCCATGCCAACCCTCTGCAGTGTGTGCCTGCGGTCCCTCTGGCAGACGCACTTATAAATAGACATGAGTGTGGCATGAGGGCAGCTGAAGGCTGCGCAGGGACAGTTTGGTGTGTGTGCTGTGGACACTGTGTCGTGCGGGGAAGGGGTTGGGCAGCATGTAACCCAGGAGAAGTGGCAGCGGAGTGTCATGCAGGCAGTGATTGTGCTTTGTTGGAGGTAGTGTGGTGCTTAGCTAAGGTATGCCATGCTAATGAGGGCTTTTCAGAAGTAAAAGTTGTTGGGAGGGGGGGGCACTCTTGCCGGTATTGTGGCTTAATAGTGGGACCTGTGAACTTGAGATGCAGCCCAACATGTAGCCCCTCGCCTGCCCTATCCGTTGCTGTGTCGTTCCCATCACTTTCTTGAATTGCCCAGATTTTCACACATGAAAACCTTAGTGAGCATCGGCGAAATACAAAAATGCTCCGGTCGCCCATTGACTTCAATGGGGTTCGTACTCGAAACGAACCCTCGAGCATCACGATAATTTCGTCCCGAGTAACGAGCACCCGAGCATTTTGGTGCTCGCTCATCTCTAGTAAAGACATTGAAGAGGAATGGAAAGTGTTTTGGCTACAAATGTAGAAAACTTCCTGCAATGAGCATGGAGAAGCTAACAGCAGGTAAATTCAATGGACTACAAATCCAGAAACTCATGAAAGACCAGCGTTTCCAAGATTCAGGGATGTAAGTGATGAACAGTGTGAACAATCTCACCAGGAAGAAAGGATTATGAAAGAACAGTACTGTACTGGAGGCGGGGTTTATGAATTAGCCAATCAATGCCGCCGCTCAGACAATTCTTAAATCCCGCCTCCACAATGTGATTGGTTCTTCAAACTCTGCTTAGCTAATCAATGCAGAGCTGGATGAACCAATCACAGCCCTCACTTTGGTTCATCGTGCGCTGCATTGATTGGCCGACTAGCGCTGGATTAACCAATCAGAGGCATCGCTTCTTGGAGGTGGGAATTTTGAATCCAGTAACCAGGAAGTGATCTCGTGTGGGCGAACAAGGACTGCAAAATGCCCAATGGATCTCCAGAAAGCAGCGGGAGGACCTGGACTGCACATGCTTGGTGAGTATTCCCCTTTCTTTTGTAAATTTAGCTAGGGCTTATTTAAGGTGGAGGGCTTAACCTTCTCACAATTTTATCATAGGCAACAGTGAAGTGCTGCACGATTTTTTGCAAGAAAAACGCATCACTGCAACCACAAAATTGCGAGAACACAGTTGCGATATCACTGCAATTTTGCAGCGCTGATATACCTGCCGTCCATGTGAAACAGGCCCAAAGGTGTAACCGGAGCCTTCACAGCACTCTTTCTTATAGTTGAAAAATCTAGACCGGTGTTTCCCAAACTTCAGTCCTCACGGACCCCCACAGGTTATGTTTTCAGGATATCCTATAGTAAGATCCCCTGTAGCAATGTCTGAGGCACCGACAATAATTACATCACCTGTGCAATACTGAGGAAATCCTGAAAACATCACCTGTTAGGACCCCCGGAGGTCTGGAGTTTGGGAAACACTGATCCAGTCAGACATAGAAGAACAAGTAACATGTGCCATTATACATGTGTCAAGCAAACATGTTGCCCTTTATCATAGTCTATTATCAGGGCAACATGCTTGCGTGAAATATGTAAGACGGCACATGGTCCTTGTTCCTCTGGATTTTTCAATAAAGAAAAAGAGTTTTTATCCTACGCTGGACCTGCTCCATTTTCTTGTGCATCTATTGCTATATAGTGGTTCTGGATTTTGCGCGATCATCAACCCTTTCTCATTGGTCTTGATTGGCTGCTAGCAATATAACTGGGCTATCAATCAAGAGCCAAGGGGAGGGGTTGATGATGCACCACCACTTGTATTATGCATAGGTGAATCGGGGGTTCAGGCATCTGGGATAGCGGGATGACACCTCCTGGACAGACTGCTGTAAGAAAACTAACTTTTCCATTGCCGTTTATCTTTCAGGCTCCATAAACAGCAGGTAAATCGTTGGCATCTTCACCCCTGCCAGTCTGTTTAGTATTAGGTTTGTTGTGTGCTGATGACCAGCCATCTAGGCAGGATTATGCCACTGAATTTACACACCGCTTCCCAGAACTGGAGTCAAACGGAGAAGACAGTAAAAGTACTTTTAGTTGGACATCTGAATTTCCAAAATTTATCAGCCTTTCTGGATAACTGGAAGTCGGACAAAAGGATTTTCACAGTAATCTTAACATTTAAAAAAATATTTATATATTTTTAATGCTATTTTAGGTGCACATTTCCACATTGGCATTAATTCTGATTTTGGAACATATAAGATAACGAATAGAATTTAACTAGAAATATTGTAATATGATTCGTAAATAAAGATTTATTTATATATTTCTAATCTGTGTATTGAGTATATTTTTGGGGGGTTGATACCCCCACAACAATGTCACTCACATATCCCCCACAACAATGTCACTCACATATCCCTCACAACAATGTCAGACACATACCCCCACAACAATGTCACACACATACCCCCACAACATTGTCACACACATACCCCCACAACAATGTCTCTCAAATACCCCCACAACAATGTCAGACACATACCCCCAGAACAATGTCACACACATTCCCCCACAACAATGTCACACACATACCCCCACAACATTGTCACACACATACCCCCACAACAATGTCTCTCAAATACCCCCACAACAATGTCAGACACATACCCCCACAACAATGTCACATACATACCCCCACAACAATGTCGCACACATACCCCCACAACAATGTCAGACACATACCCCCACAACAATGTCACATACATACCCCCACAACAATGTCGCACACATACCCCCACAACAATGACCTCACATACCCCCACAACAATGTCACACACATACCCCCACAACAATGTCACTCACATATCCCGACAACAATGTCACTCACATATCCCGACAACAATGTCAGACACATACCCCCACAACAATGTCTCTCACATACCCCCACAACAATGTCACTCACATATCCCGACAACAATGTCACTCACATACCCCCACAACAATGTCACACACATACCCCCACAACAATGTCAGACACATACCCCCACTACAATGTCAGACACATACCCTCACAACAATGCCGCACACATACCCCCACAACAATGTCACTCACATACCCTCACAACAATGTCGCACACATACCCCTACAACAATGTCAGACACATACCCTCACAACAATGTCACTCACATACCCCCACAACAATGTCACTCACATACCCCCACAACAATGTCGCCTACATACCTGCTGAAAAATGTTGTTCACATCTCCCCAAAACAATGTACCCAAAACAATGTCGCTCACATGTTCCCTCGATAATATTGCACACATCTCCCTACAACAATGTCTCTATAAGAATGTCGCCTACATGTCTCCATAACAATGTCGCCCACATGCCACCTGAACAATCTGGCACACATTTCCCAACAACAATGTCTTCTAAATGCCCCCACAATGCCAGCTATTGAAAAGTGCCAACCACAAGCCCCTCCTGGAGCCCCTTAACAGTGCAACCTCAACATGTATACTGGACTGTTAGCACTCTTGTACGTGTCTGCGCATCTATACATACATGACTGCATGGACGCATGTGCAACTGCTTTGCAGGCAGCAGGGAACACACTGCCCCCTGCTGTCCAAACACTATCTACTGGGCTGCACTCAAAACCACATGTACTCAATGTGTTTTTTTCAATGCATGGTTAGTCCTGGTGAAACAGCTTGAAAGTACATGTAAGAACCGTGAGGACCGACCACCATAGAGAATACAGTAAAACTCATGCAGGAGAGTCACATAGTTGTTTATTGTAAAGGGAGAAATCCTGGTTGGCGGGCTTGCAAGAGCAACAGGCTATAAAAAAGGTTGAGGTACAATGCGCTGCCTCTTTGGTGGTGGCAGTGTGTGGTCGTGCAGTGAAGACAAGTAGACCTATGTAGGAAGGAGCTACGCAACGGCTCAAAGCACCACCAAGTATAGGCAAAAGTGATTAAAGACCACCTTCTGAAGAGCAGAGTCCGTATTGCTTCTTGAACAGAGAC
Organism: Eleutherodactylus coqui; assembly: GCF_035609145.1. Lineage (NCBI taxonomy): Eukaryota > Metazoa > Chordata > Amphibia > Anura > Eleutherodactylidae > Eleutherodactylus > Eleutherodactylus coqui. The sequence continues at coordinate 1,227,823 of NW_027102234.1, read as the reverse complement.
TGTCAGCCAGCAGGACCCCGCTTACCCTGGTGATATCACCGGCTGCTGTACCGGTACATCACTGATATTAAAAGTTGTAAATTCCACAGGAAGACAAAGTGGCCTCCTGTGTCTTAGTGGCTGTGATCAGAGGGCCTTTATCTCCAGCTCCTCTACCTCCAGCATCCATCCAGATACCAACAAGTGGTTACTGATAGTCAAAGTGCCATCCAGTTTATTGAAAGATCCGGCCCTGATGTTTGGCTCTGCCAGGGTTGCACCAGTATTACATGGTATAGTTGGCAAGATAAACCAACCCATGATACCGGAACAGAATGAACTGACCAGCCAAAATACCAACCCAAGAACAGCTGAACAGTTTCCAAGTAATGAACTTCCCAACTGTGACTGAACCTGCAGTGAGCCGACCTGAATCATTGAATGGCAGAGTTGGAAGGAACCTCCAGGGTCATCTGGTCCAAACCCCTGCTCAGTGCAGGATTCACTAATCACAGACAGATATAATGTCCAGCCTTTGTTTGAAGACTTCCATTGAAGGAGAACTCACCACCTCCCGTTGTAATCTGTTCCACTCATTGATCACCCTCACTATCTAATATCTAATCTGTGTCTCCTCCCTTTCAGTTTCATCCCATTGCTTCTAGTCTTTCCTTGTACAAATGAGAATAGGGCTGATCCCTCTGCAGTATGTAAACCCTTCAGATATTTGTAGACAGCTATTAAGGCTCCTCTCAGCCTTCTTTTTTGTCTTTAACCGTTCCTCATAGGACATGATTTGCAGACCGCTCACATCCTAGTAACTCTTCTCTGAACCTATGAGAGACCCTCTAGCAAGACCAGAGGAGATGATGCCACAGTCAAGAATGACCTTCGTCAGTTAGTAGGAAAAAGTAAGCTGAAGCCAGGTTTACCAAAATGGGTACAGGTTAGAGATGAGCGAGCACCAAAATGCTCGGGTGCTCGTTACTCGTGACGAAAATTTCGCGATGCTCGAGGGTTTGTTTCGAATAATGAACCCCATTGAAGTCAATGGGCGACCCGAGCATTTTTGTATATCGCCGATGCTCACTAAGGTTTCCATTTGTGAAAATCTGGGCAATTCAAGAAAGTGATGGAAACGACATAGCAACGGATCGGGCAGGCGAGGGGCTACATGTTGGGCTGCATCACAAGTTACCAGGTCCCACTATTAAGCCACAATAGCGGCAAGAGTGCCCCCCCCTCCCAACAATTTTTACTTCTGAAAAGCCCTCATTAGCAATGCATACCTTAGCTAAGCACCACACTACCTCCAACAAAGCACAATCACTGCCTGCATGACACTCCGCTGCCACTTCTCCTGGGTTACATGCTGACCAACCCCCCCCCCCCGCACGACACAGTGTCCACAGCGCACACCAAACTGTCCCTGCGCAGCCTTCAGCTGCCCTCATGCCACACCACACTCATGTCTATTTATAAGTGCGTCTGCCATGAGGAGGAATCGCAGGCACACACTGCAGAGGGTTGGCACAGCTAGGCAGCGACCCTCTTTAAAAGGGGTGGGGCGATAGCCCACAATGCTGTACAGAAGCAATGAGAAATAGAATCCTGTGCCACCGCCATCAGGAGCTGCACACGTGGGCATAGCAATGGGGCACCTATGTGCCACACACTATTCATTCTGTCAAGGTGTCTGCATGCCCCAGTCAGACTGCGGTGTTTTATAAATAGTCACAGGCAGGTACAACTCCGCAATGGGAATTCCGTGTGCACCCACAGCATGGGTGGCTCCGTGGAACCCACCCGCTGTACATAAATGTATCCCATTGCAGTGCCCTGGACAGCAGAGCTAATGTCAGATTAAATGCAGGTGGGCTTCGGCCCACACTGCATGCCCCAGTCAGACTGGGGTTTTTTATAAGTAGACACAGGCAGGTACAACTCCCTATTGTGAAGTCCATGTGGACCGACAGCATGGGTGGCTCCCTGGAACCCACCGGCGGTACATAAATATATCCCATTGCAGTGCCCAGCACAGCTGAGGTAATGTCATGTTTAATGCAGGTGGGCTTCGGCCCACACTGCATGCCCCAGTCAGACTGGGGTTCTTTAGAAGTGGACACATGCTGTTACAACTTCGTGTGGACCGACAGCATGGGTGGGTCCCAGGAAGCCACCGGCGGAACATAAATATATCCCATTGCAGTGCCCTGTACAGCAAAGCTAACGTCAGGTTTAATGCAGGTGGGCTTCGGCCCAAACTGCATGCCCCAGTCAGACTCAAGTTTTTTATAAGTATACACAGGCACGTACATCTCCCTAATGGGAAGTCCATGTGGACCGACAGCATGGGTGGGTCCCAGGAAGCCACTGGCGGTACATAAATATATCCCATTGCAGTGCCCAGCACAGCTGATGTAACGTCAGCTTTAATGCAGGTGGGCAAAAAATTAATTGGATTACACTGTAGGCAAGTGCCCCAAAAAATTGGTGTACCAACAGTACTAATGTACCTCAGAAAAATTGCCCATGCTCAACCAAGAGGGCAGGTGAAACCCATTAATCGCTTTGGTTAATGTGGCTTAATTGGTAACTAGGCCTGGAGGCAGCCCAGTTAAAATAAAAATTGGTTCAGGTGCAAGTTTCAACGCTTTAATGAGCATTGAAACGTATAAAAATTGTTTACAAAAATTATATGACTGAGCCTTGTGGGCCTAAGAAAAATTGACCGTTCGGCGTGATTACGTGAGGTTTCAGGAGGAGGAGGATGAATAGAATACACAGATTGATGAAGCTAAAAGGTCCCCGTTTTTGATGGTGATAGAGAACGATGCTTCCATCCGCGGGTGCAGCCTACGTATTGCTTAGGTATCGCTGCTGTCCGCTGGTGGAGAAGAGAAGTCTGGGGAAATCCAGGCTTTGTTCATCTTGATGATTGTAAGCCTGTCGGCACTGTCGGTTGACAGGCGGGTACGCTTATCCGTGATGATTCCCCCAGCCGCACTAAACACCCTCTCTGACAAGACGCTAGCCGCAGGACAAGCAAGCACCTCCAGGGCATACAGCGCGAGTTCAGGCCACGTGTCCAGCTTCGAAACCCAGTAGTTGTAGGGGGCAGAGGCATCACCGAGGACGGTCGTGCGATCGGCTACGTACTCCCTCACCATCCTTTTACAGTGCTCCCGCCAACTCAGCCTTGACTGGGGAGCGGTGACACAGTCTTGCTGGGGAGCCATAAAGCTGGCAAAGGCCTTGGAGAATGTTCCCCTGCCTGCGCTGTACATGCTGCCTGATCTCTGCACCTCCCCTGCTACCTGGCCCTCGGAACTGCGCCTTCTGCCACTAACGCTGTCGGATGGGAATGTTACCATCAGTTTGTCCGCCAGGGTCCTGTGGTATTGCATCACTCTCGAACCCCTTTCATCTTCGGGTATGAGAGTGGAAAGGTGCTCCTTATACTGTGGGTCGAGCAGTGTGTACACCCAGTAATCCGTAGTGGCCAGAATGCGTGTAACGCGAGGGTCTCGAAAAAGGCATCCTGACATGAAGTCAGCCATGTGTGCCAGGGTACCTGTACGCAACACATGGCTGTCCTCACTAGGAAGATCACTTTCAGGATCCTCCTCCTCCTCCTCAGGCCATACACGCTGAAAGGATGACAAGCAAGCAGCATGGGTACCCTCAGCAGTGGGCCAAGCTGTCTCTTCCCCCTCCTCCTCATGCTCCTCCCCCTCCTCCTCAACTCGCTGAGATATAGACATGAGGGTGCTCTGACTATCCAGCGACATACTGTCTTCCCCCGCCTCTGTTTCCGAGTGCAAAGCGTCTGCCTTTATGCTTAGCAGAGGAATGGTGACGCTAATGATTGCAGCATCGCCGCTCACCATCTGGATAGACTCCTCAAAGTTTCCAAGGACCTGGCAGATGTCTGCCAACCAGGCCCACTCTTCTGTAAAGAAATGAGGAGGCTGACTTCCACTACGCCGCCCATGTTGGAGTTGGTATTCCACTATAGCTCTACGCTGCTCATAGAGTCTGGCCAACATGTGGAGTGTAGAGTTCCACCGTGTGGGCACGTCACACAGCAGTCGGTGCACTGGCAGATTAAACCGATGTTGCAGGGTGCGCAGGGTGGCAGCGTCTGCCTTGGACTTGCGGAAATGTGCGCTGAGCCGGCGCACCTTTCCGAGCAGGTCTGACAAGCGTGGGTAGCTTTTCAGAAAGCGCTGAACCACCAAATTAAAGATGTGGGCCAGGCATGGCACGTGCGTGAGGCTGCCGAGCTGCAGAGCCGCCACCAGGTTACGGCCGTTGTCACACACGACCATGCCCGGTTGAGGGCTCAGCGGCGCAAGCCAGCGGTCGGTCTGCTCTGTCAGACCCTGCAGCAGTTCATGGGCCGTCTGACTCTTCTCTCCTAAGCTGAGTAGTTTCAGCACGGCCTGCTGACGCTTGCCCACCGCTGTGCTGCCACGCCGCGCGACACCGACTGCTGGCGACGTGCTGCTGCTGAAACATCTTGATTGCGAGACAGAGGTTGCGTAGGAGGAGGAGGATGGTGGTTTAGTGGAAGAAGCATACACCGCCGCAGATACCAGCACCGAGCTGGGGCTCGCAATTCTGGGGGTGGGTAGGACGTGAGCAGTCCCAGGCTCTGACTCGGTCCCAGCCTTCACTAAATTCACCCAATGTGCCGTCAGGGAGATATAGTGGCCCTGCCCACCTGTGCTTGTCCATGTGTCCGTTGTTAAGTGGACCTTGGCAGTAACCGCGTTGGTGAGGGCGCGTACAATGTTGCGGGAGACGTGGTCGTGCAGGGCTGGGACGGCACATCGGGAAAAGTAGTGGCGACTGGGAACCGAGTAGCGCGGGGCCGCCGCCGCCATCATGTTTTTGAAAGCCTCCATTTCCACAAGCCTGTACGGCAGCATCTCCAGGCTGATCAATTTGGCAATGTGCACGTTTAACGCTTGAGCGTGTGGGTGCGTGGCGGCGTACTTGCGCTTGCGCTCAAACAGTTGCGCTAGCGACGCCTGGACGCTGCGCTGAGAGACATTGCTGGATGGGGCCGAGGACAGCGGAGGTGAGGGTGTGGGTGCAGGCCGGGAGACGGTCGTGCCTGTGTCCTGAGAGGGGGGTTGGATCTCAGTGGCAGGTTGGGGCACAGGGGGAGAGGCAGTGGTGCAAACCGGAGGCGGTGAACGGCCTTTGTCCCACCTTGTGGGGTGCTTGGCCATCATATGTCTGCGCATGCTGGTGGTGGTGAGGCTGGTGGTGGTGGCTCCACGGCTAATCTTGGCGCGACAAATCTTGCACACCACAGTTCGTCAGTCGTCTGCACTCTCAGTGAAAAACTGCCACACCTTTGAGCACCTCGGCCTCTGCAGGGTGGCATGGCACGAGGGGGCGCTTTGGGAAACAGTTGGTGGATTATTCGGTCTGGCCCTGCCTCTACCCCTGGCCACCGCACTGCCTATTCTAACCTATCCTGCTGCTGGCCTTGCCTCCCCCTCTGAAGACCTGTCCTCAGTAGGCTTCACAAACCAGGTGGTGTCAGTCACCTCATCGTCCAGCTGCTCTTCCTCCGAATCCTCTGTGCGCTCCTCCCTCGGACTTACTGAAATTACTACTACCTGAGTGATAGACAACTGTGTCTCATCGTCATCGTCCTCCTCACCCACTGAAAGCTCTTGAGACAGTTGCCGGAAGTCCCCAGCCTCATCCCCTGGACCCCGGGAACTTTCCAAAGGTTGGGCATCTGTCACGACAAACTCCTTCGGTGGGAGTGGATTCAGAACTATTGCTGCCCATTCTGGGCAGGGGCCCGAGAACAGTTCCTGGGAGTCTGCCTGCTCCTCAGAATGTGTCATTGTAATGGAGTGAGGAGGCTGGGAGGAAGGAGGAGCAGCAGCCAGAGGATTCAGAGTTGCAGCAGTGGATGGCGTAGAAGTCTGGGTGGTCGATAGATTGCTGGATGCACTTTCTGTCATCCACGACAGGACCTGCTCACACTGCTGTAAAGGGTTAATTCTAGATTTTCCCCTGTCTCAAATTAAATAAGAAAAATACATTTCATTTCTCTTCCAACTTACTCTTCATCTGTCTTCTTCTCACTATATGACCCTTAATCTTGTCTTATCTGTGCTTTCCCAATGCATCCTGTTCTCTGTACATGTTCTGAGAATCTTATCCGAGGACATTTTTGCTTTGATACAGTTGTTACAGAGTGTTGACATATTGTTCTTGTAGGAGATGTCTTTGAAAGAAGCATTATTAATTATAAAACTCCAGATGTCCTGCAGCTTCGGACATGCGCAGTGATTAGATCTTACGCAAACATTTCTGTTTCTATAAAGTTATGTAAACTCTGTCAAATAAACTACTTCTTCTTTGGCTAACCGCATACCATGTGGTCACCCATCTAAGTCGTCAATGAGTACTCAGATCTAAGACTAATTCGGAAGCAGACAGCATCAGCTGAACGGTCTGTTTTGACCCCCAACAATACTTGGCGCTCCAACGAGGGACAGAAGCTAACTCCTTACCTGCAGCCGATACCTGACGACCCTACCTGCCGACCAGCCGGACCAGAGGCCACGGGACCCCAGATCTACAAAACACTGGTGTAAGGTAAGCCCTTGACTTACCACTCCAGCTCTGGGTTCCCCTGACTTCTGTCACGTGTCGACAGAAGGTTAGTTGCTGCATGTTTATAGGACACTTCTGCCTGTTATTTACGGTGTTCTTAGTAACCGTGCTAGACGAAAGAACCCTTGTGTGTATATTGCCATGCTGTCTGCTGTAGAAATTATTATTTTTTTTTTGCCGGACTCATAATGTTAGTTGTAATTTGTAATAAGATTACTAAAAGCCGCCCAGCAAGGCAAGCCATGGTCCTTCCTCTATCCCCGTAAGTATAGTAGTAAATAAATATCCTGCCCGTTGCGGATGTGGCAGAAGGGACTGAAAAGTCCAAAAGTATTTCTGCCAGTTGCGGACTCGCAGAAGAGAAATATCCTGCCAATACTTGGCAGGAGGGCCCTCAAATATCCTGCCCGTTGCGGGCGTAGGCAGAAGGGACTGAAAAGTCCATAAGTATCCTGCCAGTTGCGGACTCAGCAGTAGGGACAATAGTGGTAAATCAAGAGGTAAGTCCATAGTTAGAATGGGGTCTAAGACTTTCCTGACACCCATTGAAATAATAAGATTGGGGGAAGGGAAGGACATCTGTAGGCAAGCCTATAAAATATATAAACAGATAGGACTTAAAAAGGCGGGAACCTTTAACTATGAGTTCTGGCAATAGTACGGGAGAAAGCAAGTTAGCTGTGGGGAGAGAATGTAGCGAATTGTTGAGAAAAGCAGGTTAGAATTTTGGGAATCTTAGACCAACAAGTTTGGGAAAGATTCAGAGATAGTCAAAGGTTGGATAAAAGTATGTTAGACCGATGGATTGAGGCAAGTGTAGATACGGCAGTTATCAGAGAAAGGGAATCCTTTATAGTCTGTGTTCCTTTGGGACATAAAGCAAGTTCATGCAAAATCTGTGGACAATTATGTGACAAATAACCAATATTGTTTGTCTTGTATGTCTTGATGTTATGTAATCTAATCTTTGTTATACGTCTTAGTCTTCTACAAGAAAGTGTAAGAAAGTTATACCCTACTCACGTCGGTGGGGGCTTTTAAGAATACAAGAGTTAAAAATGTTGCGCTGTCAGAAGCGCTTAGCATGTTGTCTCTTCTATGTGTTTAACTATTCCCCTGCCGTCTGTGTTTGATAGTCTGTGCAGAGAAATATACCTCTTATAATTACTAATGATTAATGTTGTGTAAAGTCTGAATGTTATGGCCGCTTTCCAAAAATCTGTTTCATAGAGAGATAAAATTCAAGGTCATAGAAGAAAGACAGACGTTGATAAAATAAGAAACTTGTAATGAATTACGTGAATTATACGGTTTTAAAAATAGAAAACATATAGGGATTTTAAGGTATATTTTTGCTTTTTGGGTAAATGTCAGTTCTGTGATTGGTTCAATGTCTGTATCACTGCTAAATACTGTTAGTACTGTACTGTCTTTGAGAGAATGTTCTGTAGGAGAAACACGCAAACGGCCATACCTGTACTTACACCTGCTGCCAAACTCCGCACCTTTTTGGGCCTTGTTTCATACTGCCGCCCATGGATCCACTCTGTTTCCTCTCTTATGCAACTACTCTATGACTGTCTTTCAATCAATCTTTTCTCTCTCTCACCCCTGAAGCTCATTTCTCACCGTTTTACACTTTATCATTTATTCTTTTCTGTACTGAATTTTCTGGCCATATGACGACAGTATTGACACAAAGGCACGGAGGACAACCACGGCCACTTGGATACTACTCCATGAGGCTGGATCCAGTGGCTCGAGGAGCTCCCTCATGTGTGTGTGTGGTGGCAGCAGTACAGGCAATGGTTGTCAAATCTTCGGAGTTGATATTGAACTACCCCTAGTGGTCCCCACCCCCCACCCCCCATGACAAGTGCAACCCAAGCACTTATTTCTGGCCCATCAAATCCAGCTACAATGTGCTCTTGTCATTCTTTTCACTGTTGTTACTACCTTGAACCCGGCTATTCTTCTTCCAATTAAGTATCCTAGTTCAAAGGGGGGGGAGGAGAAGACATAGGTGATCTAGGTATTGTCGGTCAGCTATTTCTAAATTTTTTATTTTTTTTTACAAAGTTCTGATCTATTTGAAATGGAATACCAGCCTGATAGTCTAGCAGTAATCGGTGCAAGGGGTTTCAGGAGTGCCAATTTAGCTGGCAGAAACTGAACCGCTTGAGGTAATGTTTAAAGGGTCACGATGCCTCACGCGCTTCCTTGTGCTGGAAGGTCCTGAAAGCATATTGGGAACTGACGTGATGGGACCCTTGGGATGTTGTATCAAACTTCCGCGTCCTTGCCCGCGTCCTCGTCCTCTAGGCCTACCCCTACCCCTCAGCATGGTGTATTATGAGTAGAGCAGAAACAGAACGCTGTAATTAAATGTGCCGCTTATTGGCCTGTGGTTGGAGGCTGACTTCACTTACGGAACGCACAGTAGAGCCAGGAAAGAATTTTGCGCAAGCCTGTAGTGAGACGTAGGTGCGTATGATTGAGCTAGTGGAATTCACAGCGCAGAAGCAGTCAAGTGGCCAAAGGCCACTAGTAGGCCTTAAGTATTTTGCTTCTATTTTTTTAAATGCTGAGCTGATACAGCAGACAAATACTGTATGCAGCGTATATTATGTATACTGTTTCCCTCTGGCGGGATGACGGCGGTGATGTAACGGAGACAGCAGAGCCAGGAAACAATTTTGCGCAAGCCTACTGTAACACTTAGCTGCGTATTAATTAGGACTACTACCCCCAGCAGACACGCAGTACACTGAAGACGGTCACAGGCAGCCCAAATATAGTATTTTTCCCCAATTTGTTTGAAAAAGCCCACTGCCTATATAGCCTGTATATCTCTTTCACCTTTCCCACTGTCCCTGCCTCACCAGTACTGCCCCTATACTCTGTAAAATTACTGCAGACTGAGGACGCAATGCTCTGCACGCCCGATAAAAAAAAAAAAAAAAATTGTGCAACACTGCTAAAAGCAGCCTCAACACTACTGCACACGGTCAGATGTGGCCCTAAGAAGGACCGTTGGGGTTCTTGAAGCCTAAAATAACACCTAACACTCTCCCTATGGCAGCAGCAGCATCAGCAGCACTTTCCCTGATCTCTGTCAGAACGCATCTGTGGCGAGCCGCGGGCGGGACAGATTTAAATACTCGGGTGACACCTGATCTCCCCAACCACTCACTGCAGGGGGGTGGTATAGGGCTGGAACGTCACAGGAGGAAGTTGTAATGCCTTCCATGTCTTTCTATTGGCCAGAAAAGCGCGCAAATGTCTCAGAGATGAAAGTGAAAGTAACTGGAACATCGCGTGGTGCTCGTCTAGAGTAACGAGCATCTCGAACACCCTAATACTCGAACGAGCATCAAGCTCGGACGAGTACGCTCGCTCATCTCTACTGGTAACCCAAACCCTTACACAGAGAGTGATACATACCCACAGATAGCAGAGAGCTGTCTCAGCCGATCACCTGTAAGGGGTTAATCATAATCAATCAAGGACCCGGTATAGCCTAATGCGAAGGAGCGGAATCACATATAGCCACATGATGTTGCATCACACATGCGTCACATCCGCCACACAGATGCCACTCGACCACGCATGCGCCAACGTCACGCAATCACATGACCTCCATAGCAGTCATGTGTCCTGACCCTACGTCATCAGGATGCAGTGGGCATGCGTTTGTATTATATAGTCACATGACCGCAAAGGCGGTCATGTGTTTAACCCTCCATCATCTAAGCATAATGCATAGGCACAATAAGAGTTTATCCATATGTGAAATGTGTGTGTCTTATATAACACATAGGACTCTCCCCATATATATCATCACGCGTTACAAAAGAGGCCATATTAGTAGGACCATACGTATGGTTATTATCACCGTAGCATCTTGTCTATATCTAATAATCTAGGAGACCTCCTGCTTTTGTAACACACAGATCATGGTATGTATCATAAAAAATCACGACATCTTCCTGTGTGTAATCTCTAAAGGGCGATCATGGTTGTCCAAAGCCGAATTTCCACCATAGTGGTCTGACTATAACCAACATAAATCATGATGTCTTTTATAAGAATTGTTATATCTCTACTCATTACTATAGAAAAAATGCCGAGCATTATCCTGAGTATAGTCTCTACGAGATGATCATGCTTAGCAGAGCCCAATCCCAATGGTAATGGTATGATCATAACCACCATGAATCACAACATATAGAGAGACATTTCTACACTCATCCTTGTTATAAGAAAAATGCCGAATATCACAATATCAATATTCATTTTATTAGTGCAGCCATCAAACAGCACATCAAAAGACCCAAACATCCATTCTTCAATCATGATTATTATCCCAATTCTACATTTATGATTTAATTATTGATTGCAGGATAGGAATTCATTCCACGGGTGTCCAGCAGAGGCGGCATCTCTATTCAAGTAGTGACATCCATAGTAATTTACCTGAAAACATATATATATAAAAAACTGTAATGTATATCAGAACCATCTCTATACATTCAGAAAGACACGTAACAATCCATATCACTAAAAAGGTGTTATATGGTAGTCTATATAGTTAGAAAGGAGGGCGAGAGCTAACTTACTGACCTACACCCCAAGGTTACAGATCGAAATAGTCTTCTAATGTACGATAGTGCACATCCAGGCTCAACCAAAAAATCCCTCCCTTGGAGCCAACTTCTACGGGTTCATAAGGTTACTCATGATGACAGAATTGATATAAGGCTTAATGAGATGTGTGAAAAACATCTAGCTAGAGGATATCCAAGAACCCTTCTAGAGGAAGCCAAATTGAAGGTTAGGACCTTCACTCAACAAGATCTAATAACACCGAAACCCCGAAGGTTTGTGGTAGGATCCCCTTTATTACTACCTTTAACATTCTTAGCTCAAAAGTCGGATCTATTATTCGTAAGCCCCGGCCGTTAGTAGCTGAAGCTAATGTTAATGTACCTGAGCTCAAAAAGTTTCCTACAACGGCTTACAAGAGAGGTCCGAAGATAGGTACCAAAGTGAAGGCTGCATTGTTAGACAGTGGTCAGTGTTCCACGCAGCGAACATTAATAGTCCCCAGGTAGGGGAATTTCCCCTGTTTGGGGTGCTCAGTCTGCAACAATCTCCTTAAAGGAGATAGTTTTAGACATCCTCTTCGTGGAACTAAATACTCTATACGTGAGCGTTTCACCTGCACTGTGAGCTTCGTAATCTATTTGATTACGTGTCCGTGTGGCCTCGCCTACGTGGGTGAGTTCACAACGGAAGTTCGCTCACGTATAATCAAACATAAATCCACGATCCGGAAGGGGTATAAGATCTACCACTGCCTAAACATTTTCAAGGTAACAACCATGCGATATGCCAGTTGAAGTTCCGCATCATAGACCATGTTCCTGTATCCCCAAGGGGAGGCGGCAGGGTATTATATTATATATTATTATATTGGATCTATGACCTGGATACCATGTCACCGAGAGGATTGAATCAGGACTACCAATTGATGCCGTATATCTAGTGCCCGTCTTTATAATCCTTAGTGTGTAGCATCCGATAGGAGGTTTTGTATGCATTTGGGATGTGTTGGTAATATTCATCTTTGTCTTTGTCTTGCAGATTGGGGATTACATGTCGTCGGCTGTATCCGCCCAGGCTGCCGGATATACTTTTGCACATATATGCTTTTTTCAGTACCTGAATTAATAAAAAAAAATGTTGAGCATTACCTTAATGTATTGTGTCATGTATTAACGAATATTGTATTTTAAATTGGATCTATTTATATAATTGGGGTTGCAGATACAAGGTGGGGATCTCCCCCGAGTTGATTTGTCTTTTTATTCGGGCACAATAGGTATCCTGCTCTTATTTTTTTTTTGGCAAGATCCTTTTTTATTAGGTTCTGATATTTTATTATGTGCATAGCCCTGGTTGATGTTGGATGCTAATGTGCTTTAGTCCACACTGGATAATCGAGCTTCTAGCATTGGGCCATCCGCAGACGCTTGCTCTGTTGTATCACCTTAGCTGATATCGGGCGCATGCGCACTCCTGCCAGTATGGGGAGACAGGGGCTTGAATGTTCTGTGATCTGCAGACGCTCGCTTCTGTATACCGCATCATCCCTCGAGACCTCTGTAGTCTCGCGCATGCGCGGTAGTACCATTGAGATGCCGGTAGAACATCATTCTACTGTGTGTATACCGGATGCCTGAAGTGGGCCAGACTAACCACATGTTATAATTGTGGGGTAACCGGAAATTGGTGGGTGTGTTCTTGGAGCACCTCATGCTATTTAGTGTTTGTGTTAAAATGTGGTGAACTTGACAAAGGTCCAACCGGGGACCGAAACGTCGCCTTCTTTGTACTATGGGAGAATAAAACTCATTGTCATTCTCTACACCCATTGATGCTGCCATGCTTTCTTTTTACTTGGTATTGCACTACGGAATTGGTCTGGATCCATGTGTGGCTGTTGCATCCATCAAGAGGATCCAACCACAGGTGTGGTATATTTAATGTGCTGCTGGGGCCTCTATTTATACATCATCAAGAGGATATGTCATCAATGTCATTTTTCTGAACCCCCCAAAGCAGTATCTCAGCACTGCCAATATGTTACAAGGTGTGTTGAGATACTTTGCACTACACACTCACTCAACATACATGAAAACTCCCCCCAAAACAAACGAAAATAGGCTGGTTTTAAGATTTTTATTTATTTTTTCCTAAAATAAAAAAAAAACCATAAACCAAATGAGGTATTGGTTTATAATAAGGGCAAATGTAGCAAATATACATCACTTCTTTTTCAGGAGTGATTTTGCTAAATTCACCATATTATGTAAGCTCGCAAGCCCACGTCAAGGGTCCTCATTTTCTTGCGAGTCCCTAACTATCAAAAAAGCCAAAAACACTAGCTAAAAAATATTTTGTGCAATGATCCCGGTACGTCAGACGGGGTCGCAGCATCTCCAGCAACTTGTCAAATTTTGCAATGGTCAACCTGCAGTAAGAAAAAAACTTCTTGTCATGTCTGCGCAAGTCCTTCTACAGTCCTCCATAACAAACAACTTAAAACGCATATAAAAAACTACAAGAACTTCCTCTTCCTTTGGTCTTTTGACTTCATCCTTAACAGTGTATGTGTAGGGAAGTTTTTCTTCTTGTCCATTTTGTCCTGTAGAATAGACACGGCCTATAAGATTAGATGTTCATATAATGCACATTGATTTGACTCCACTGCAGCATTTACCGTTGGATTCGCTGCTGCTTTCTGTGGGTTTGGATGATCTTCCACTCTCGATATCATCTGTTGAGATGTCATCCATCTTCTTTTTCCTGTAAAGTTGGAAAATTAGAAGTCACCTTGTGAATCCATGCAGTAAAACAAGCCACAAGAAGTGTACCGTACACTAAAATATACCCTTTAACCCCTTAAGGACATGGAGCTTTTTTTGCATTTTCAGATTGTTCGCTCCACTCTAAAAAACTGGAGGGGGGTCTTGTGTCTACGGTTTGCAATACTTACTTATATCTCTCATAAAGACACTTGCCCACCACGTATACGAGTACCAAGAAGTAGGGGGCAACAGCGGGTAAAATAAATCTGCTGTTATCCTCTATTCGATCTATAATGGTGGGCGTCTCTTCTATTTTCTTTCTTGGTACATCTAGAAAAGAAGAAACAATAGAAGTTATTCATAATCTGCCTTTTATTCATTAGGTCGTTAGTATTACAACTGCGGATTCCTAAATGAGTTGTTATTTGGGATGTAAGGATGGGCGGCTACAAATGTACTTACCTTCATATTTTTTGCTGAAGATTGGACCTGCATGCACTGATGGTAATAGCAGCAGAGTCATTAATATCATTTTCACGAACATTTTCTCTTCTCTTTCTCACTTTCTATACAGAATGAGTTCCTCTCACTGTAACATCACTTTATATACCTGCAGCGTCTTTGACATCACAGATTGCAACCAAAGACCATAGTGACCTTGCAGCGTCCCAAATGAAGACTCGGACACCTGAAATACATGGAGAGGTGGGAGGGTTAAGTGATGGCTTGTCACGGCTCACCATGTCCTAGCTTTGGCGCATTGTTTTTAAGTGTCGAATTTCTACCTATTTAGCTCACTGCTTGTTCATGCAAACGCATAATGAACAGCATAAAACTCATATAAAAAAACTACAAGAACTTCCTCTTCCTCAGGTCTTTCATCCTCAACAGTAAATGTTACTGGGGCCAAACTATTACTAATAGTGTCCCCTATATTGGCCCCAGTAGTAATATTAACCCCACAGTAGCCCCAGTAGTAGTAGCCCTTTCCCCCTGAGACCCATATACTTACCTCCTCTTTGCAGTCTTATCGACACCCTTACCCTTCTCAGCGCTGCTGCGGGACGCTCGAGCTGATGGAGCTTCTTTTCTTCTCCACTCCTCCTAAGGAAACAATGAGAAGAGGTCAGGGAAGTATGATCCCAGGTGCGCACACTGACGTCAGTGTGTGTGCCCGGCACAAGCGTCGCTTATAAAATTGGTATTTTTTCTTATAAGGCTTCAGGCCCCGGTAGGGACTGCTACCTCTGCATCCCCTATAGCTATGCCCCTGAGTCTATAGCTAGCTGATCAGTTTTTAAGTGTCAGATTTCTAACTATTTAGCTCATTGGTTTTTAATGCAAACGCATAACAAACAACATAAAACTTTTATGATAAACTACAAGAACTTACTCTTCCTCTGGTCTTATGACTTCATTCTCAACAGTGAATGTGTCTGATGTTTTTTCCTGCCATTCATTTTGTCCTGTAAAATAGACACGGCCTATAAGATTAGATGGGATTTTCAGGGGAACTTGAAACATAAGCCCTAACCCTGAAATAAGCCCTAGCTGCAGTAGAAACAAACAAACACTAGATCACCTCAGCAGGGCTGTACAGCATTTTCCTTGCCTGCATCCTCCCTGCCATACCCACACAAGGGTTTTCTGTAATTTACTAGCAGAATGACTGCTTTACTGCCCTCTGCAGGCCATCTATGCTACCACACTGCCTATAGTTTAAAAGAAGGTTTAACTAGATTGTCTTTACGTTTTCCTTTTGCAGGAAGTGACATTCCCCATAACATCAGGGAAGATGTCAAACGGCAGCAAATACCATCTGTTGCCATCAGCCAAGATAAAAAACCATCTGCTGCCAGGAACACCTAATACCACCTGCAGCCACCAACCAACAATAGATACCACCTGCTGCCAAGAACACCTAATACCACCTGCAGCCACCAACCAACAATTGATACCATCTGCTGCCAAGAACACCTAATACCACCTGCAGCCACCAACCAGCTATGAATACCACTTGCTGCAGCCACCAACCAATAATAGATACCACCTATTGCTGCCACCTACCAATAATAACACCTGCTGCTAAGAATACCTAATACCACCTGGTGCCACCAACCAACAATAGATACCACCTGCTGACGCCACCAACCAACAATAGATACCACCTACTGCTGCCACCTACCAATAATAACACCTGCTGCTAAGAACACCTAATACCACCTGGTGCCACCATCCAATAATAGATACCACCTGCTGCAGCCACCAACCAACAATAGATACCACCTGCTGCTGCCACCTACCAATAATAACACCTGCTGCTAAGAACACCTAATACCACCTGGTACCACCAACCAACAATAGATACCACCTGCTGCAGCCACCAACCAACAATAGATACCACCTGCTGCTGTCACCTACCAATAATAACACCTGCTGCTAAGAACACCTAATACCACCTGGTACCACCAACCAACAATAGATACCACCTACTGCTGCCACCTATCAATAATAACACCTGCTGCTAAGAACACCTAATACCACCTGGTACCACCAACCAACAATAGATACCACCTGCTGCAGCCACCAACCAACAATAGCTACCACCTGCTGCTGCCACCTACCAATAATAACACTTGCTGCTAAGAACACCTAATAGCACCTGGTGCCACCAACCAACAATAGATACCACCTGCTGCCAAGAGCACCTAAAGCAGCTGCAGCCACCAACCAACAATAGATACCACCTACTGCTGCCACCTGCCAATAATAACACCTGCTACTAAGAACACCTAATACCAACAGGTGCCAGCAACCAACATTGTTGTTTTTTTAGTTTATTTTTAGATTTGTTTTTATTTATTTTTTTATATATTATATTTTAATTTATAATCTAACATCCTAAATTAAAGATATATTTTATGCCAAAGTCCTGTATTTTAACATTATTTCTTTATAGTGCTTATTTGTACCATGAGATTAATGTCGATGGAATCCGCACCTCAATAAAATAAAAGAAAGGAAGTAAGGGGGGGGGGGGAAGGGCACTCTTCTTGGTTTTGCATTATAAGGGCCCATTCACACGGGAGCATTTACCATCTGGCTGCTCTTAACGCATTTTACGGGCATCACACAGACCCATTATAGCCAATTTGGCTATGAACACAAACATTTTTTCACTAGGCCTGATTGTCTGTTAGTGTAATCACTTAACTTAGGTGATACTAGAAGGGTATTGCAGGCTTATCAATCAGGTATGCCTAATTATCATTTGATGCATTGGAGAAGAAAACAATGAGACATACTTAAGTGATGTTTCTAAGCTCTTCTGTTTCATTGCTCCAATGCGAGGGGTTATATAGTGTGGCAACCCCCACAAGGTTAACAATTCAAAGTCTACAGCATGTGTTATACTTCTCTCTTAGTAAGACATTACAAAGGTTAATTATGACAAAGCTACATGCTCAGCATATGATACCCTGCTAGTAAAATTTCACTACAATGCGTGTCTTTTGCACAAGTACATCTTGCCATGCACACAGCACAAATATTATGCACACAACACTGCTTCATGAAATATAATTCAATAATTTCACAAGCACATGTCCTATTTTGGTCTATATCACAGACCAGAGTTGGACATGCAATATCCCCTACCCGAGGGGTTCTGACAGTTCACAGATGTGTGTCCCTGTGCTCTCTGATGCATTTCGTACCTGAGAATCTCAGGCACAACTCACATACAACCATCTGAATGGGCCCTAAAACCAGCTGATCAAGTTAAGTGGTGATCACCTATATATGTGCTATCACCTGGTGCTGGTGTGCATGATGGGCACAATACCCAACTATTAGTACATATGATACATATTGCCACCACTGAACATCAATCTTGGGTTGATGAAACAATGTGTAAAGACATTGAAGAGGAATGGAAAGTGTTTTGGCTACAAATGTAGAAAACTTCCTGCAATGAGCGTGGAGAAGCTAACAGCAGGTAAATTCAATGGACTACAAATCCAGAAACTCATGAAAGACCAGCTTTTCCAAGATTCAGGGATGTAAGTGATGAACAGTGTGAACAATCTCACCAGGAAGAAAGGATTATGAAAGAACAGTACTGTACTGGAGGCGGGGTTTATGAATTAGCCAATCAATGCCGCGGCTCAGACAATTCTTAAATCCCGCCTCCACAATGTGATTGGTTCTTCAAACTCTGCTTAGCTAATCAATGCAGAGCTGGATGAACCAATCACAGCCCTCACTTTGGTTCATTGTGCGCTGCATTGATTGGCCGACTAGCGCTGGATTAACCAATCAGAGGCATCGCTTCTTGGAGGTGGGAATTTTGAATCCCGTAACCAGGAAGTGATCTTGTGTGGGCGAACAAGGACTGCAAAATGCCCAATGGATCTCCAGAAAGCAGAAATTTCTTTTGGAAATTCAGCTAGGGCTTATTTAAAGTGGAGGGCTTAACCTTCTCACAATTTTATCATAGGCAACAGCGAAGTGATGCACGATTTTTTGCAAGAAAAACGCATCACTGCAACTACAAAATTGCGAGAACACAGTTGCGATATCACTGCAATTTTGCAGCGCTGATATACCTGCCGTCCATGTGAAACAGGCCCAAAGGTGTAACCGGAGCCTACACAGCACTCTTTCTTATAGTTGAAAAATCTAGACCGGTGTTTCCCAATCTTCAGTCCTCACGGACCCCCACAGGTTATGTTTTCAGGATATCCTATAGTAAGATCCCCTGTAGCAATGTCTGAGGCACCGACAATAATTACATCACCTGTGCAATACTGAGGAAATCCTGAAAACATCACCTGTTAGGATGCCTTGAGGTCTGGAGTTTGGGAAACACTGATCCAGTCAGACATAGAAGAACAAGTAACATGTGCCATTATACATGTGTCAAGCAAACATGTTGCCCTTTATCATAGTCTATTATCAGGGCAACATGCTTGCGTGAAATATGTAAGACGGCACATGGTCCTTGTTCCTCTGGATTTTTCAATAAAGAAAAAGAGTTTTTATCCTACGCTGGACCTGCTCCATTTTCTTGTGCATCTATTGCTACATAGTGGTTCTGGATTTTACGTGATCATGAACCCTTTCTCATTGGTCTTGATTGGCTGCTAGCAATATAACTGGGCTGTCAATCAAGAGCCAAGGGGAGGGGTTGATGATGCACCGCCACCTGTATTATACATAGGTGAATCGGGGGTTCAGGCATCTGGGATAGCGGGATGACACCTCCTGGACAGACTGCTGTAAGAAAACTAACTTTTCCATTGCCGTTTATCTTTCAGGCTCCATAAACAGCAGGTAAATCGTTGGCATCTTCACCCCTGCCAGTCTGTTTAGTATTAGGTTTGTTGAGTGCTGATGACCAGCCATCTAGGCAGGATTATGCCACTGAATTTACACACCGCTTCCCAGAACTGGAGTCAAACGGAGAAGACAGTAAAAGTACTTTTAGTTGGACATCTGAATTTCCAAAATTTATCAGCCTTTCTGGATAACTGGAAGTCGGACAAAAGGATTTTCACAGTAATCTTAACATTTAAAAAAATATTTATATATTTTTAATGCTATTTTAGGTGCACATTTCCATATTGGCATTAATTCTGATTTTGGAACATATAAGATAACGAATAGAATTTAACTAGAAATATTGTAATATGATTGGTAAATAAAGATTTATTTATATATTTCTAATCTGTGTATTGAGTATATTTTTGGGGGGTTGATACCCCCACAACAATGTCACTCACATATCCCCCACAACAATGTCACTCACATATCCCTCACAACAATGTCAGACACATACCCCCACAACAATGTCAGACACATACCCCCACAACAATGTCACTCACATATCCCCCACAACAATGTCACTCACATATCCCCCACAACAATGTCAGACACATACCCCCACAACAATGTCACACACATACCCCCACAACAATGTCAGACACATACCCCCACAACAATGTCACACACATAAACCCCACAACAATGTCACACACATAAACCCCACAACAATGTCACACACATACCCCCACAACAATGTCAGACACATACCCCCACAACAATGTCACACACATACCCCCACAACAATGTCAGACACATACCCCCACAACAATGTCACACACATTCCCCCACAACAATGTCTCTCACATACCCTCACAACAAGACCTCACATACCCCCACAACAATGTCAGACGCATACCCCCACAACAATGTCTCTCACATACCTCCACAACAATGTTACACACATTCCCTCACAACAATGTCACACACATACCCCCACAACAATGCCACACACATACCCCCACAACAATGTCACACACATACCCCCACAACAATGTCACACACATACCCCCACAACAATGTCTCTCACATACCCCCACAACAATGTCACACACATACCCCCACAACAATGTCGCACACATTCCCCCACAACAATGTCTCTCACATACCCCCACAACAATGTCACACACATACCCCCACAACAATGTCGCACACATACCCCCACAACAATGTCACTCACATACCCTCACAACAATGTCACTCACTTACCCTCACAACAATGCCACACAGATACCCCCACAACAATGTCTCTCACATACCCCCACAACAATGTCACACACATACCCCCACAACAATGTCGCACACATACCCCCACAACAATGTCACTCACATACCCTCACAACAATGTCGCACACATACCCCCACAACAATGTCGCCTACATACCTGCTGAAAAATGTTGTTCACATCTCCCCAAAACAATGTACCCAAAACAATGTTGCTCACATGTTCCCTCGATAATATTGCACACATCTCCCTACAACAATGTCTCTATAAGAATGTCGCCTACATGTCTCCATAACAATGTCGCCCACATGCCACCTGAACAATCTGGCACACATTTCCCAACAGCAATCTTTCCTAAATGCCCCCACAATGCCAGCTATTGAAAAGTGCCAACCACAAGCCCCTCCTGGAGCCCCTTAACAGTGCAACCTCAACATGTATACTGGACTGTTAGCACTCTTGTACGTGTCTGCGCATCTATACATACATGACTGCATGGACGCATGTGCAACTGCTTTGCAGGCAGCAGGGAAAACACTGCCCCCTGCTGTCCAAACACTATCTACTGGGCTGCACTCAAAACCTCATGTACTCAATGTGTTTTTTTCAATGCATGGTTAGTCCTGGTGAAACAGCTTGAAAGTACATGTAAGAACCGTGAGGACCGACCACCATATAGAATACAGTAAAACTCATGCAGGGGAGTCACATAGTTGTTTATTGTAAAGGGAGAAATCCTGGTTGGCGGATTTGCAAGAGCAACAGGCTATAAAAGAGGTTGAGGTACAATGCGCTGCCTCTTTGGTGGTGGCAGTGTTTGGTCGTGCAGTGAACACAAGTAGACCCATGTAGGAAGGAGCTACGCAACGGCTCAAAGCACCACCAAGTATAGGCAAAAGTGATTAAAGACCACCTTCTGAAGAGCAGAGTCCGTATTGCTTCTTGAACAGAGACTGTCAGCCAGCAGGACCCCGCTTACCCTGGTGATATCACCGGCTGCTGTATCGGTACATCACTGATATTAAAAGTTGTAAATTCCACAGGAAGACAAAGTGGCGTCATGTGTCTTAGTGGCTGTGATCAGAGGGCCTTTATCTCCAGCTCCTCTACCTCCAGCATCCATCCAGATACCAACAAGTGGTTACTGATAGTCAAAGTGCCATCCAGTTTATTGAAAGATCCGGCCCTGATGTTTGGCTCTGCCAGGGTTGCACCAGTAGTACATGGTATAGTTGGCAAGATAAACCAACCCATGATACCGGAACAGAATGAACTGACCAGCCAAAATACCAACCCAAGAACAGCTGAACAGTTTCCAAGTAATGAACTTCCCAACTGTGACTGAACCTGCAGTGAACCGACCTGAATCATTGAATGGCAGAGTTGGAAGGAACCTCCAGGGTCATCTGGTCCAAAGCCCTGCTCAGTGCAGGATTCACTAATCACAGACAGATTATATGTCCAGCCTCTGTTTGAAGACTTCCATTGAAGGAGAACTCACCACCTCCCGTTGTAATCTGTTCCACTCATTGATCACCCTCACTATCTAATATCTAATCGGTGTCTCCTCCCTTTCAGTTTCATCCCATTACTTCTAGTCTTTCCTTGTACAAATGAGAATAGGGCTGATCCCTCTGCAGTATGTAAACCCTTCAGATATTTGTAGACAGCTATTAAGGCTCCTCTCAGCCTTCTTTTTTGTCTTTAACCGTTCCTCATAGGACATGATTTGCAGACCGCTCACATCCTAGTAACTCTTCTCTGAACCTATGAGAGACCCTCTAGCAAGACCAGAGGAGATGATGCCACAGTCAAGAATGACCTTTGTCAGTTAGTAGGAAAAAGTAAGTTGAAGCCAGGTTTACCAAAATGGGTACAGGTTAGAGATGAGCGAGCACCAAAATGCTCGGGTGCTCGTTACTCGGGACGAAAATTTCGCGATGCTCGAGTGTTCGTTTCGAATAACGAACCCTATTAAACTCAATGGGCGACCCGAGCATTTTTGCATATCGCCGATGCTCGCTAAGGTTTCCATTTGTGAAAATCTGGGCAATTCAAGAAAGTGATGGGAACGACACAGCAACGGATAGGGTAGGCGAGGGTCTACATGTTGGGCTGCATCTCAAGTTCCCAGGTCCCACTATTAAGCCACAATAGCGGCAAGAGTGGCCCCCCCCCTCCCAACAATTTTTACTTCTGAAAAGCCCTCATTAGCAATGCATACCTTAGCTAAGCACCACACTACCTCCAACAAAGCACAATCACTGCCTGCATGACACTCCACTGCCACTTCTCCTGGGTTACATGCTGCCCACCCCCCACCCCCCCGCACGAGCCAGTGTCCACAGCACACACCAAAGTGTCCCTGCGCAGCCTTCAGCTGCCCTCATGCCACGCCACCCTCATGTCTATTTATAAGTGCGTCTGCCATGAGGAGGAACCACAGGCACACACTGCAGAGGGTTGGCACGGCTAGGCAGCGACCCTCTTTAAAAGGGGCGGAGCGATAGCCCACAATGCTGTACAGAAGCAATGAGAAATATAATCCTGTGCCACCGCCATCAGGAGCTGCACACGTGGGCATAGCAATGGGGAACCTATGTGCCACACACTATTCATTCTGTCAAGGTGTCTGCATGCCCCAGTCAGACTGCGTTTTTTTATAAATAGTCACAGGCAGGTACAACTCCGCAATGGGAATTCCGTGTGCACACACAGCATGGGTGGCTCCCTGGAACCCACCCGCTGTACATAAATGTATCCCATTGCAGTGCCCTGAACAGCAGAGCTAACGTCAGATTAAATGCAGGTGGGCTTCAGCCCACACTGCATGCCCCAGTCAGACTGGGGTTTTTTAAAAGTAGACACAGGCAGGTACAACTCCCTATTGTGAAGTCCGTGTGGACCGACAGCATGGGTGGCTCCCTGGAACCCACCGGCGGTACATAAATATATCCCATTGCAGTGCCCAGCACAGCTGAGGTAATGTCATGTTTAATGCAGGTGGGCTTCGGCCCACACTGCATGCCCCAGTCAGACTGGGGTTCTTTAGAAGTGGACACATGCTGTTACAACTTCGTGTGGACCGACAGCATGGGTGGGTCCCAGGAAGCCACCGGCGGAACATAAATATATCCCATTGCAGTGCCCTGTACAGCAAAGCTAACGTCAGGTTTAATGCAGGTGGGCTTCGGCCCAAACTGCATGCCCCAGTCTGAACCAATCTTGAAACAATTTTTCAAAATATCTTTTTTTTTTTTTTGCTAGGAGAACCCAGTCTGATTGTCCACTGGTGTTCTGAACTAGTCTTTTATTGGTCTTTGAAACCACACGTTGCATGAGAACCCATCTTATCTTTGAATGGGGTTCTCCTGCTGTTTCATTAGAAACTATTGTATTTCTGGATTGATAACCTGTGGCTTATAGTCTATTAGCCACTTGTGTTTATCTCTCGGAGGTACTCAGCGGAAGCATTGATTGGTGTGCTTGTATTCAGAACTAATTTTCATCTAGTTCTGTGGATAGAAGCCAATCATAGACTTCTGCTGGTTTCTCGTTCTGGGATTATTTCTTGCCCGCTACTATTACTTAAACAGGGCATTCCTCTGGATAGAACCGCACTTGTCTCTTACCGGGACGTCATTTTCAGAGCTCTGGGGCTTCTACTGGGTCACTTGCTCATTTTTGCTCCTGGTCTAGCTTATGGGACATAGGGCGAACCCAGGGGCTCGCCACCACTAGAAGCTGACTGTGAACCACCCACTTGGTGGAATTTCTTTCCGCTTCCATCTTTTCTATAAGGGTAGACCTCGATATGGTCCTCTAATTAGATTTGAATTGATTTTGGAGCGGTTGATATAGTGAGTCGGTAGTGTCTTATCCATCAGTACACTCCCGTACTACCTTGGAGGGATCAGCTTCGTAGATTTTCTCTCGGTTCTTTTCCAGGGTTCTATCTCCTGCTCTGCTTCTGTTTTGTTTTGTTTTGTCTGTTTTTTGTGAGGCCCAAACATTTTATATATATTTGTCAATAAAAGTTATATTTTAAGGGATATACCCAGTGAATAACTGATATTTTTTTATGTGCATAGCCCTGGTTGATGTTGGATGCTAATGTGATTTAGTCCACACTGGGTAATAGAGCTTCTAGCATTGGGCCATCCGCAGACGCTTGCTCTGTTGTATCACCTTAGCTGATATCGGGCGCATGCGCACTCCTGCCAGTATGGGGAGACAGGGGCTTAAATGTTCTGTGATCTGCAGACGCTCGCTCCTGTATACCGCTTCATCCCACGAGACTTCTCTAGTTTTGCGCATGCGCGGGACTACCATTGAGACGCCGGCAGAACATCATTCTACTATGTGCATACCGGATGCCAGAAGCGAGCCAGACTAACCACATGTTATAATTGTGGGGTAACCGGAAATTGGTGGGTTTGTTCCTGGAGCACCTCATGCTACTTAAACAGTGTTTGTGTTAGAATGTGGTGAGCTTGACAAAGGTCCAACCGGGGACCGAAACGTCTCCTTCTTTGTACTATGGGAGAATAAAACTCATTGCCATTCTCTACACCCATTGATGCTGCCACGCTTCCTTTTTTACATGGTATTGCACTAAGGAATTGGTCTGGATCCATGTGTGGCTGTTGCATCCATCAAGAGGATCCAACCACAGGTGTGGTATATTTAATGTGCTGCTGGGGCCTCTATTTATACATTGTCAGGAGGATATGTCATCAATGCCATTTTTCTGAAACCGCTCCACAGCAGTATCTCAGCACTGCCAATATGTTACAAGGTGTGCTGAGATACTTAGCACTACACTCTCACTAAACATAAACGAAAACTCCCCCCCAAAAAATACGAAAATACACTAGTTTTAAGATTTTTATTTATTTTTTCCTAAAATTAAAAAAAGAAAAAAAACATAAACCAAATGAGGTATTAGTTTATAATACGAGCAAATATAGCAAATATACATCACTTTTTTTTTTTTTCAGGAGTGATTTCGCTAAATTCACCATATTATGTAAGCTCGCAAGCCCACGTCAAGGGTCCTCATTTTCTTGCGAGTCCCTAACTATCAAAAAAGCCAAAAACACTAGCTAAAAAAATAATTTGTGCAATGATCCCAGTACGTCAGATGGGGTCGCAGCATCTCCAGCAACTTGTCAAAGTTTGCAATGGTCAACCTGCAGTAAGAAAAAAAATTCTCATCATGTCTGCGCAAGTCCTCCTACAGTCCTCCATAACAAACAACTTAAAATGCATATAAAAAACTACAAGAACTTCCTCTTCCTCTGGTCTTTTGACTTCATCCTCAACAGTGTATGTGTCGGGAAGTTTTTCTTCTCGTCCATTTTGTCCTGTGGAATAGACATGACCTATAAGATTAGATGTTCATATAATGCACATTGATTTGACTCCACTGCAGCATTTACCGTCGGATTTGCCGCTACTCTCTGTGGGTTTGGATGATCTTCCGCTCTCGATGTCATTTGGGGTGTCATCTATCTTCTTTTTCCTGTAAAGTTGTAAAACTAGAAGTCACTTTGTGAGTCCCTGCAGTAAAACAAGCCCCAAGAAGTGCATAGTACACTAAAATATACCCTTTAACCCCCTTAAGGACGTGGAGATGTTTTTACGTTTTCAGATTGTTCGCTCCACTCTAAAAAATGGAGTGAAATAGAAAAGTAAATGAAATTCGGCCATATTTGGGGGGGGGGTCTTGTGTCTACTGTTTGCAATACTTACTTATGTCTTTCATATAGACACTCGCCCACCGCGTACACTATTACCAAGAAGTAGGGGGGAACAGCGGGTAAAATGAGTCTGATTTTGTACTCTATGTGGTCTATAATGGTGGGCGTCTCTTCTATGTTCTTTCTTGGTACATCTAGAAAAGAAGAAAAAATAGAAGTTATTAATAATCTGCCTTTTATTCATTAGGTCGTTAGTATTACAACTGCTAAATCCAAAATGAGTTGTTATTTGGGATGTAAGGATAGATAGATAGATAGATAGATAGATAGATAGATAGATAGATAGATAGATAGATAGATAGATAGATAGATATGAGATAGATAGATAGATATGAGATAGATAGATAGATATGAGATAGATAGATAGATATGAGATAGATAGATATGAGATAGATATGAGATAGATAGATTAGATTATTTCTGTAGTATTTACCATTGGATTCACTGCTACTCTCTGTGGATTCTGATGATCCTCCGCTCTCGATGTCATTTGGAGTTTCATCCGTCTTTTTTTTCCTGTAAAATTAGAAGTCACCTTGTGAGTCCGCGCAGTAAAACAAGCCCCAAGAAGGGTACAGTACACTAAAATATACCCTTTAACCCCTTAAGGGCATGGACCTTTTTGGCATTTTCGGATTTTTCGCTCCACTTTAAAAAAACTGGAGTGAAATAGAAAAAAAAAAGACATTCTGCCATATTTGGGGGTCTTGTGTCTACAGCTTACAATACTCACTTATGTCTGTCAAAGAGACATTCGCCCACCGCATACACTATTACCAAGAAGTAGGGGGCCACAGCTGGTAATATAAACCTGACGTTATATTCTATGTGGTCTATAATGGTGGGTGTTTCTGCCATTTTCTTTCTTGCTACATCTAGAAAAGAAGAAACAATAGAAGTTAATAATAATCTGCCTTTTATTCATTAGGCCGTTAGTATTACAACGGCTAATTCCAAAATAAGTTGTTATTTGGGATGTAAGGATGGGCGGCTACAAATGTACTTACCTTCATATTTTTTGCTGAAGATTGGACCTGCATGTAGTGATGGTGATAGCAGCACAGCCATTAGTAACAGTGTGAGCATCATTCTCTCCTAGAGTCGTCTCTCTTGCTGTACAGACAGTAAACTCCTCCAGAATGAGGACATCACGTCTTTGACATCACAGATTGGAACCAAAGACCATAGTGACCTTGCAGCGTCTCCGGACACCTGAAATACACGGGGAGCTGGGAGGGTTAAGTGATGGCTTGTCACGGCTCACCATGTCCTAGCTTTGGCGCAAGAACTTACTCTTCCTCTGGTCTTTCATGCTCAACAGTAAATGTTACTGGGGCCAAACTATTACTAATAGCTGGCATGGCTGACCTTGCGAGCGAGGAGACCACCACCTGCTTTGCCAGGAGGGTGCCCACTGCCAGAAAAACATCCATGACGTGAAGGACCATAAGTTCACTGTGCATACTTCTTCAAGCAGCCCACCTTCTTCAGCAGACTTCATCTGGTGAGGAGGAAGGGGTGCCAACCCCAACCGATCTGTCTGTCTGTGTTCATCCATTTCTGCTGCGGCGGTTGCCATCTCCTCAGTGCCAGTCACAACACCATCACTTTCTCCTCGACAGTTTCCATCAGCAGGTTGTCACCCAACTTCCCCAGAAGTCATTAGCCACAATATACAGGGACATATATACAGGGACATATATACAGGATTATAATTGGCCGCATAACAAAGCAGATTTGCCATTCAGAGTCCTAGGAAAAGCCGGGTGATAATAGTTATGTGAACTTTGCTAGAGGTGTTCCTAGTTTATACATTTAGGGCTCGCTCACAACAGTGTATTTTTGCCGCATATTAGGGCTCATGCCCATGAGCGTATCGGTAAAATAATAATCTTTATTTGTATAGCGCCAACATCTTCTGCAGTGCTTACAAAGACAGGGGGAATACAGAAAGACAAAAGTACAAAAATTACAGAACCACGGATACATAGTAATCAGTTGGTGGAAATAATAGGGGTGAGGGTCCTGCTCCAACGAGCTTACATACTACAAGTAATGGGGTGATACAGAAGGTAAAGGGGCTGGAGATGTGCACAGTATGGCGAGGTGGAGAGTGAGTGATGTTATACACAAAGGCAATGGTCAGACATGTGTGACGGCCGAATCGGTATCACTGCAGGGGCAGTTGATGGTGGCTAGCAGGGATTGCAGTCAGTAGATCAGGGAAAATGTTATCAGGCGGCATACAGAGGGGTTTGTTTCGGGAATACGGTATGCCTCCCTGAAGAGGTGCGATTTTACAGCACGTCTGAAGTTTTGTGCGTCCTAAGGAACAGCAAAGTGTATAACGAAGCTGTGGGGGACCGGGAGGCGGGGTAATTGAAGTAAGAGGAAGGAAGCGACCAGGGAGGGGTGATGCAGTGAGAGGAAGGAGAGAGGGAGGAAGAGGAGGAGTCAGTGCTCAGAAGAGAGAAGAAGTGAGAAGACGCACCAGGACAGGTCTGCAAGCAAGAGAGAAGATGGACCATCTCGTCCAGCAAATTAAAGAAGCTGTGGCCAGCCAGGGTCACCAGTGGCTCATGAAGATGGCCGAAGAATTCGAAGCGGCGGCGGCGGCACCAGAGGGGAGAGTGGAGGAAAAGCCACCGGCGGAGAACAGCGGCGCTGAACCACGTGGGAGACCGCAGAGAAGAAGACACCCGCCAGCAAGACTGAGCCCCAGCCCGGCGGCAAAGAAAGGAGGCAGAAACAACAGCCCGAGAACAGCGGGAGCGAGCGGGAGCGGAGCGGCGCGTTCGCAGCGCCCGGCGGACGCAGCCGGTCGGGGGGATCGCAGGAGTGGAGACGAGGTCGGACCGGAAGCCGGAGGTTCACTTACCAGGAGCGGAGGAGCGGTGCGGAGGTCGGGTAAGTCCGGCGCGGGCAGGGGGAATCCCGCGGCTGTGCAGGCGAGCATTAGAAAGGAGAAGGAGCGCGGTCCACGTGTCTCCCTCAGCAGGCGGAGGGATCCGCGAGCCGGAAGTAGTCCCGGCAGGAGGCCTGCACTTCAGAAAGAGGCCACAGGGGGCTACAGGAGTGAGTCCCTGTTCAGCCCGGAGGAGTTTAGTGGCGGCAAAGGAGAGCTAAGTAGAAGTAGCGCGATGATAAGGGGGGGGGGGCGCACAGCAAAGAGAGGAGCTAGAGGGTTAGACAGAAGGGAGTTTCGGGATAGTGAGGACAGTGTAGGCAGCATGGCATCCACAGGAGGCGGAGATGGGGCGTTGGCAACAGCCCCTCTGCCTGCGGATAGGCGGGTGGGGGATGGGCAGGTGAGTTTTGTGCAGCGACAGGCGGCAGCGGCATTAGGAGCATCCAGCAGATTGCAGAGCGATCGATACGAGCGGCGCACAGGCAGGCGCTCACCGGGCAACTCTGCAGTGGAGCGAGCAAGTTGGCGTGGCATGGAGGAGCATGCAGCAGGGCAAGGTAGGTTTCACGTGGCGGTGGCGCGCAGACGCGAGAAGGGGGCGCAGCGGGTTAGGTCAGGCAGAAGAGCGCGTGTCTCGACTAGCTCTTCGGCATCGGCGTCTCCAGAGGACGATGGTCGGAATGGGAAGACCCCTTTACCGGGCAAGCAGAGAAGGGCAGAAGCGGCGGTTGCATACGATAGGCGCAGCGGCCGGGAGTGGGGCGCTCGGGCTTCACGAGATACCTCATCTCTCTCGCCGGCTTCTTCCGCAGACAATATATACGCTGCCCGCAGCATCAGGCACAATTTGGCATCTTCGGCCGGTAGGGCATCCAGTGCACAGAGCCAGAGGAGCCGTGGTGTCACCCATGAATTGGGACCGGAGCGACACGCAGGCCAGAGGCGGGATCATACATCAGCGCCACCCGGCCCGAGCTTCCTCTTGTGAGGGCCAGAGAGGAACAAGGCGGGTGAGTCACATTATAAGAATGTTTGTGATGTATCTTTACCCTCGAATGATAAGAGTAACGAGGAGTTTATGGTTGCGCTTAAAGCGCTGCTACATCGTTTTGGTGTGGAAAAAGGGCCCCGTGGCCCGCCGGAAATTGGTGGTTTGTCTCACGCACCCGAGAGCTCGCAGAGAGAGGCGAGTCGTAGGGGCGAAGAGTTGTGTGGTGATAGTTTGAAATTCGCAGACACGCTGTTCTGCGGGGTAGCCCCTTTGGGAGTGGGCTTGGCAGAGGAGATGACGGAGAAAATTAAGAACGGCGTTTATGTAGATATATGGTCACTACTGTCGGTGGATCATATTGCCGTCGACAAAGAGCGGTTTTCGGAACGCGGGACGGATAAAAAGGCGAAAGTAGCCAAAACGTTTGGTAATTGGCTACAGGCGGTTTTAATTTTTGCACACGTGACATGTCAACATAGTCCTCAAAAAGGTCCCGAATTATTTGTGTATATAAACACTATTCACAGTGCGTATAAACTTCACGGGGGTCGGCGTGGTGGCGATACGACGAGGATTTTCGTCGTCGTATCTCGGGTATGAAGAATATAAGTTGGGCCACGAAAGCAACTTATCCTCTCCCAAAAGCCAGTAAAGCCGTTTTTTCAGGGAACCGCCACGGGCGCCAGTGGACAGCAGGCGCCTGTGGCCCCAAAACCCTCCGGGTCATGTTGGGCCTTCAACGAAGGTCATTGTCGATTCTACGCCTCGTGCAAATTTCGCCACGAGTGCTCAGTATGCGGAGGAGCGCACTCCGCGGTGTGGTGTTTTAGACGTCAGAGGACAGCAGCTACACCAGGGGTGTCCGGTGCAGGAGCGAACCCCGGTGAACGTCAGGTACCTGGAGCGGTGGCTCGTCAGGTACCACAAGAAGCAGGAGTCAAAACTAATTAGATCAGGTTTTACAGAGGGTTTCCGGATCCCGACTTGTTCCCTTAGGCTCAGCGGCAATCTAAAATCGGCTCGAGAAAACACAGAGTTAGTGATGGAGAAGTTAC
This sequence comes from Eleutherodactylus coqui, assembly GCF_035609145.1. NCBI lineage: Eukaryota > Metazoa > Chordata > Amphibia > Anura > Eleutherodactylidae > Eleutherodactylus > Eleutherodactylus coqui. The sequence continues at coordinate 1,196,497 of NW_027102234.1, read as the reverse complement.
TGAAAGAGGTGGAATTGGGTCGGATGGCGGGCCCATTTCAGGAGCCCCCATTCGGGAATTTGCGGGTTTCACCTTTGGGGCTGGTCCCGAAGAAGGAACCGGGCAAGTTCCGGCTTATCCATCATTTATCTTTTCCGGCAGGAGATTCAGTCAACGATGGGATTACGAAGGAGCAAGCGGCAGTGTCGTACGCGTCTTTCGATCGGGCCGTGTATCTAGTCCGTCGGGCCGGAGCTGGCGCTATGTTAGCCAAGGCTGACATTGAATCAGCTTTCCGTTTGCTTCTGGTACACCCCGATTGTTTCCATCCTTTGGGGTGTAAAATGGAGGGTTGCTATTTTGTTGACCTGTGTTTACCGATGGGATGCTCGATTTCATGTTATTATTTTGAGGTGTTCAGTTCTTTCTTGGAATGGATGCTTCGATTCGAGACGGTCATTCCTTCGGTCTTACATTATCTTGACGATTTTTTATTCGTGGGGCCCCCCGAATCAGGCGTATGTGGTTTTTTATTGGCATCTTTTCAGAGGCTGATGAAAAGGGCAGGCGTTCCCCTGTCGGCGGAAAAAAACGGTCGGGCCAGCGCTATCTTTGGAGTTCTTAGATATCGAGATCGATACTAAGGATATGGTTTTTCGGCTACCGGAGGTTGCGGCAAATGGTAGAGACCGTTAGCACGTCGCGGAAAGTCACACTGCATCAAATGCAGGTGCTACTGGGTCTGCTAAATTTTGCGTGTCGGGTCATCCCCATGGGACGTGCGTTCTCGAGGCGTTTGTCGTTGGCGACAAAAGGGGCAAGGGAGCCTCATCATTTTGTCAGGGTGACAAAAGAAATGAAGGCGGATATGCACATATGGAAGGTTTTCCTCGAAACTTTCAATGGGCAGGTCATTTGCCAACGGGAAGAAGTTGACAATGAGGAGCTGGGGTTAGTATCAGACGCATCCGGAGCGTGCGGTTTTGGCGTAATTTTTGGTAACAGGTGGAGCAACTCCTTGTGGCCGGAGGCCTGGGTCGAAAAAGGATGGACGAGAAACATAGCACTGCTTGAAATTTTTCCCATCATGGTCGCCATTGAGCTATGGGGCCCGACTCTGGCCGACAGAAGCATATGTTTTTGGTCTGATAACCAGACGGTGGTGAGAGCGGTGAATAAGCAGTCTTCGGCTTTGGGGTTGGTATTGGCGGCGTTACGCCATTTGGTTTTGTGTTGTTTACAGCATAACAAAGTTCAAAGCGAACCATGTCCCAGGACACTTGAATAACACGGCTGACGCTCTTTCTCGATTCCAGATGTCGAAATTCAGGGAGCTTCACCCGACGGCGGACGTCGAGGGGGTATGTTGCCCTGCTTTCTTGTGGGAAATAATAGAAAGGAGCTCCTGAATCTGGTCCGTAAGTCGGTAACCGAAGCCACTTGGAGACGATATAATGAGATTTGGAAGCGGTGGATTGCAGCCGCCGGGGGATTTTCTCCGGACTCGGAACGGGCTAGAGCGGTAACTTTAGATATACTAGCGAACCAGCGCGGGCTTGGAGCGTCGGCGGATGCGGCGAAAAAACACGTATCGGCGATAGCATTTTTGTTACGCCTCCACGGGAGTCGCGACGTGACAAAGGATTTTGTTTTTACACAAATACTGAAGGGTTGGAAAAAAGAGAAGTCTTCTCGGGATGGGAGACGCCCGATCACTTTCGAACTGCTTTGCGCGATGATGAAGATCATGGGGTCAGTATGTGTGAACATAGAAGAAGCGATGCTTTTTAGAGCAGCATTTTCGTTGGCCTTTTTTGCAGCCTTACGGCTGGGGGAGCTGGTCTCGGCGAGTAAAAATAATCCGGGAGGTCTTCAATTTTCGGACGTGTTGGTCGGGAACGACGATATTAAAATTTGTATTCGTAAATCGAAAACGGACGTGTACGGAACGGGTGAATGGCTTCGGATAGGAGCGCTGGGGACAGAGTGGTGCCCAGTACGGTTGGTAAGAGACTTTAGGGCACGCCACAGCGGGGACGGCCCGCTATTGGTGCACGCGTCGGGATCTCCGTTAACAAGGTACCAGTTTTACGGCGGTCATGCCTTAAAAATCTGGGTTTCGTGCCGAACGAATTTGGTTCCCATTCCTTTAGAATCGGAGCGGCCACGTCGGCGTTCGTATGCGGTTTGCGGAGTGAGGAAGTAAAAAGGGTGGGTGGATGGAAGTCGGAGGCATACCGGTCCTATGTAAGGCCGGATTTGAGGGTATTGTAAGAATGGTTATGAGGTTGATGTTGGAGACAGTTCTTCCCCTGTTTTCTTGATTTGTTCTACAGGTTCAAACTGGACAGTGTGGGTGGTGGGCCACTCGTATATATTTTGGGCCGAAAAAAGGGCCAAAGCCAGGCCAATGGGTGCCCACCTGGGACAAACAGACGTAAGCGTGCAATGGCACGGCATACGAGGTTTAAAATGGACCGGGCTGCTCCACGAGGTGCTGCAAATCAGCAGGCGGTCTCCGGACAGAGTAATTTTGGTAATCCACGCGGGTGGAAACGATCTGGGGAAGGTAAAGGTGGGAGAGTTGTTGACGTTAATGAAGGAGGATTTATGTCGGTTCAAAAAGTTCTTTAATAAAGTTATTTTAGTCTGGTCGGATATTGTAGCCAGAAGGTTCTGGAGAGAAGCGCGGGATATGGAGGCAATAGAAAGAGCGAGGAAGAATGTGAATTTCAAGATGTCGAAGTTTGTTCAGTCAATAGGGGGGGTAGCTATTAGACACTGGGAATTAGAAAAGAGAGAGATAGGTATGTTCAGGGGTGACGGTGTACACCTTAGCGATATTGGCACCGACACGTTTTTGTCAGGTTTACAGGACGGGGTGGAGGAGGCGTTGTGGCTGGCATGTGGGGGGTGGAGTGCAGCATAGGGATATGCTGCATCCTTCGTGGCGGTAAATTTCTTTCCATGCCAGCAATGGATGGAAGGGCTGTACAGGCCCATCATGGGGCTTTCTTACGCCTGGTTTTCGCGTTTAGATATTAAAGTTTACAAAGCAGTTTTAAGCGGCATGGAAGACGAAAAGTTACAAAGTTTTGGTTAAAAGAGAAAGTTAATAAAGCTGTGGCCTACCCACATAAAATGCCAGCAAGTTGTCATGTTTTTCTTTTCATAGATAGTGGGGAGCTAAATTGAGGGGAAGGGAGTCCTCCCAGTCTAAGGAACAGCAAAGTGTATAACGAAGCTGTGGGGGACTGGGGGGCGGGGTAATTGAAGTAAGAGGAAGGAAGCGACCAGGGAGGGGTGATGCAGTGAGAGGAAGGAGAGAGGGAGGAAGAGGAGGAGTCAGTGCTCAGAAGAGAGAAGAAGTGAGAAGACGCCCACCCACCCGCCCTTGATGACGAGGGGGAGGTGAGATAGGCCTTGATACAGAGGTCAAGTCTGTTATGGAAGTTGTCACAGCTTGAGGTTAGCGGTAAATTTCTTTCCATGCCAGCAATGGATGGAAGGGCTGTACAGGCCCATCATGGGGCTTTCTTACGCCTGGTTTTCGCGTTTAGATATTAAAATTTACAAAGCAGTTTTAAGCGGCATGGAAGATGAAAAGTTATAAAGTTTTGGTTAAAAGAGAAAGTTAATAAAGCTGTGGCCTACCCACATAAAACGCCAGCAAGTTGTCGTGTTTTTCTTTTCATAGATAGATAGTGGGGAGCTAAATTGAGGGGAAGGGAGTCCTCCCAGTCTGGATTGCCCAGATAGCTTTTGGTAGTGCGTTCCAGAGGACTGGTGCTGCTCTGGAGATGTCTTGGAGGCGGGAATGAGAAGTTCGAATTAGAGGGGCGTGCAGTCTAGTTTCGTTAGCAGTGGTGGATTGAGTTTAGGGAAGCATTGTAGGGTGGTGCTATGGAGAGCTTTATGGATGAAGATAGTGAGTTTAAATTGAATTCTGTATTTAACGGGGAGCCAGTGCAGTGACCGGCACAGGGCAGAGGCGTCCAAGTAGCGTCTGGACATGAAGATGAGCCTGGCTGCCACATTCAGGATGGATTGGAGAGGGTAGAGTCTGGTGCAGGAGCGGCCGATCAGCAGCGAGTTGCAATAATCGAGCAGAGAGTGGATGAGGACAACTATAAGCGTTTTTAGCGTGTCCACGGTGAGAAAAGAGCGGATTCTTGCCATGTTCTTGAGGTGCAGCTGACATGTTCGGGACAGGGATTGGATGTAGGGGTAAAAGAGATCAGAGTCGAATATGACCCCAAGGCAGCGGGCATGTTGTCTGGGAGTTATGGTGGCACCACACACTGAGATGGAGATGTCAGGAGGAGGTCGGTTAGTGGAGGGTGGAAATACCAATAAGTTAGTTTTAGAAAGGTTTAGTTTTAGGTAGAGAGAGGACATGGTGTTAGAGACTGCGGACAGACAGTCGGTGATGTTTTGGAGGAAAGGTGCAGAGATGTCACGGGAAGAGGTGTATAGCTGGATGTCATCAGCATAGAGGTGGTATTGGAGGCCAAAACTCCTGAAGGTTTGTCCAATAGGGGCTGTGTAGATGGAGAAGAGGAGGGGGCCGAGGACCGAGCCTTGGGAGACCCTAACAGCAAGGAGAAGAGTCTCCCTACAGCATTTCCCCGATTTTGTAGGTTTACCATTCTATTTCATAGCGGGATGCGTATAAAAATGTCGCCCATACGCAATGTATTAGGTATGGATAGCGTTGCATATGCTGCCTATACCAATGTATAGGGCTCACGTTGCGTGGTACGCCGAGAAACAGAGCATACTGCGATCTATTTCTTGTGTGTCTCCTCACACCGTGCCTGCATGCACATGTATCAATGACAGTCCATTGGCTGTGCATCGCACGCGTAGCACCGTGAAGATACAGTTGTGGACATGAGCCCTTACACGCTCAATTGTGTGAAAAAACACACAGCCTGGCCTATCTCAGTGCATAGTACACAGGAGACCTGCGGATTTGTGCAAAAGATAAATGCATTTTTTTGGGGCGCACAAATATACAATGTATTGGCACACACAATAACACGCCAGAGCAGGCAACATACATGAGCGGAAGCCATTTTCACTCACGTATATACACAGCATATTTATGCGGCTGAAATGTGCTTACTCCCCATGTGAACCGTTCCTTAGGGCAGGTTCACACAGGTGTAGGCGTATTTACGCACGCATTTCCGCTATGGCCGTTGTGTTTTTGCGCGCCTCTGTGTGTTTTCCTGTATTTTCTGCATACACCTGTCCTACATATTTGCATGTCCAAAAAATTAAGTGTCTTGTTTTTCCTTTTTTTAATAATTTCAAAATTGGGATGGGGTGACAAAAAAATTCCCCACCAGGTACCACCTGAGCTTCCTACACCACTGCTCCTCCACTGGCCCCAGGAACCAACCAGCCCACATGGAATTGTGGAATGGCCAGTTTGCCCCTGTTTACTGCTGTGTGCAGGGACTCTGCTGGGTCACAGATCTATAGTACAGCTTTCTTGCTCCGTCTATGTAGCAGAGCTGTGTGTGTAATGTCCTCCCAGCTGAGTTTGCAAAATGCACACAGGAGAGCTATGGCTGAGTAGTACAAGGATTGACACTGAGTACTTCACCCAACATTCCCAATCCAGTATGGTAGACAGGGAGTGGCACAGTGGCATAGGAAGGGGGGGTCATCAGCGCCCAAACTAAACCTGGATTCATCACTGAAGACAACCTGGTTCCATTCCGTAGCATCCAGTTCCACTCCATGTCATCGTTCATGACATCACTGTAGATGGAGGTGACAGTGGGTATCAGAGGTTGTACAGGTAATAGGGGCCGTGAGACCAAATGTCCTTCAGTCAAGCGCCTGGAAATGGTTCTCACCCACACAGCGGTGTAATGATGGTGCCCCCTGCCTTTGGATGGTGGGTGTCCTGAGCCCAGTCGCCTTGTGTGTGTGCTGTCACACATCCACTGGTCCAAACCCCTCTAGTCAGAACGGCCGGTGGGAGACAATTCAGCAATAGGACCATCCCAATAATGCGCCCCTCTCAGACTCTGGTAACGGGGTGAAATCTCTTTTCTGCATCGTAGAGGCGTCTAGTGGTCAATAAGATCTACGAAAGCAGAAGAAGAGGTAGTCACTACACACAAGGAGCCTCCGAGAGCCTCTTATAGGCCAAGGGGGGGGAACCACTTCTAGAGCATCAGGTGGCAAAACTGCATGCCGGGTTTTGCAGCAAAACAACAACTTCTAGGGGCAGGATGTTTTTTTGGCAAAGAGTTTAAATTTTGTGTTTTTCAATTTTTTTAACAGTTTTATTGTATAATCAAAACATACATCCTAGTCTTGATGCTGGGTGAGACAACTTTATCATCTATGAGGTCCCTGATGATACCCTGGGCATCAGTAGACATATTGTTAGATGCGGTCCTGATAAGCTTTTTCAACTTTTACTCCCTCCCCGAAAAAAAACTAAACAAAACAATATAAAATAAAACAGAAATAAAACAGTAAAATATAGAAGGAAATGAAAAAAGACTACAAAAAAGTAATTAAAACATATAGCATATGTACAAGAAAAAAAGGAAACAACGAAACAAGAGCTGCTCTGACCACAGGTTGTAGGTTGCCTCCTCTCTTGCTCCAAGGAAATCTGATACTTTGTGTCTGCTCGCCAGTAAACATCGTCTACCGATCTGTATACATACAGCAGACCTCTGGTATGTATCCTGGAGATGCGGGGATCCCCCAGGGCACCGACACAGCATGTAGAACACCTTGCTAATTTGCTTAAGAGGGGTGGATCCCCCAGTGCCAGTTATGACTGGTGGATCCCCCAGTGTGTGACTGTGTAATTTTGGACTTGGGACCAGAAGGCCCGTATCAGGGGGCAGGTCCACAGACTATGGAATAAATTGGCGTTTGGCTCCTTACATTTGAAGCAATTTGAGGTGCAGTATATTCCCATATGGTGACCCCTCACAGGAGTCAGATATGATCTGTGGGCAATTTGTAGCCTCATTTCCAGTAACCTAGCCGAGGGCAAGCACTTGTGAGCCGACAACACTGATACCACATTCATTTCGGGGGTTGAATCTGGGTCGTCAAGAGACCATTTTCTGACCCCGAGTCAATGTCGCCCGTTTCTCGCATGTTACGAATTAATCCCTATAACCTAGATATTAGTCAATGCGTGTGTACCTGTCTAGAGATCCAAGTACCGCTCGCTATTGTGAGGGTTATGAACATGAAAACTTATATATGTATACATTTCATCCATCTGTGATATACGTTTCCGGAGGCTTTAGGCCTGAATTGTATACATTAAATGCTTGTACATTTAGGTTAGTACTTAATTACATTAAGTAGAGGTGTAATCTTAAATGTCCATCATGTCTCCAAGATCTTGTTTATCTCGTTACACTGATCAAAAGGTTGTGTGGAATGCTTTGTTCTTGACTGCTGTCTAGGTAGGGCATGTGATTAAAAGTTAGATTGTAAGGATACCAGACAGGGAGTCTACATTCAAATAAATAAAGCATTGTTTATAGAGAAGACACAATTATTTATCAGTAAAGCAGTTCAACCTCTGTAACACTAGCCTACTGATACGCCCACTGATACGCCTACTATTTTTTGTATAAGAAATGACAATGTACAGAATAAAGACAGATTGCTCTAAGACACGACCGTGATGCCTGTGTCTATTGCTTTCTCACGGTGGCCGCCATAACCACCTCTGATTTGGAGCCCCACAGCATATTAACGTAACATGGATTTATCCCTAACATTAATTGGTGCCCAGAACGTGGGGCTTGATGGAACAAGAGGACCACCTACACCTCGAACCCCCCCGGACCCAGATGGGATAAGGAGTCACTCGGAACCACGGATTGACAAAAACTGCGCAGTAAGGTAAGGCTTTATCTTGCCACAATCTATCCGTGCTTCCTGGCTGCTCCTTTCCTGTCCGAGGGGTAAGAAGTGCATGCCTCTTATAAATCTTCAAGCTTTTAAGAATCCATATGGTGGGCTGAATATGCTGTGCGGGTGTTTAACTGTTATTGTCTTTATTTGTTACTTTGCATGGTCAGTGTACAGAATATGAAACCCTCTTGCCGATCTCTGGAAGGCATGGTATAAATTGTACCAGGGAAGCCTAAAATTTTCAGGGGATAAAATCCCTGATGGGAGCCTCTTATAGGTATAAGAGAAGAAGTTGAGACGGGGGGAAATAAGCAAGGTTGGAAAGTACCGACACTTTTAGACAAGTGAGGAAGTACTGACACTTAAAAAGTAGTAACTGACATGCAAATGTTTTTGTCTTTATGTGTGTGTATAAATGGAAGGACCTGTATGAGAGTTAGACTGTGTTATATGGTGTATACTGTCCGGTAACCAGAAACGAAATGAAGCAAAAATGACCAAATGCTGAGCCAGACCACAGGGGGTGGAGCTAGGTGATGTCAGGAGATGGGAGGAAAGAACAATAGGAACAGGTCTTGCTCCACCCTCCACACAGTCCAGCCTAGGTGAGAAGTGTGTCTCCATTTTAAGTGGATGTTGGTGTATATATATGTATATTGTGGTAATGTATAGAGTGAAGGTCACTCTTAGACTCCATGTTAAGTCTCTCATTTGAACAAATGGAATGACCAAAGGAGGGGCATCTAATTTTATTCCTGAGACTAGTTGTGTGAGATAATAGCCCAGGATTACCACAGTGTATATATGTATATACAGATTCGTGGAATATGTGGAATTCAAAAATATTGAGTTGTGTTAATTTGAATATTATTGAATTAAGATATTAATATGAGATAATTGTGTACTTGAAACACCTGATAAATACTTTAGTCAAATTAATAACAAAAGTTCTATTTAAAGTGTAATTCATTTTCAATTAACAACAGTATTTTATTTGAAGAGTGTACAAAGAAAATAATAATAAAAATAATAAGCCTCTTGGTATACATAAGCCGCCAGCCATTGGCCATACTGCTGGTAAAGAGGATAAGGTGTAAAAGACTGCACAGAAAATAGTGAAACAAACAATTGTTTTATGTGTGTGAAAGAATAAAAACAATAAGCCTCTTGGTGTACATAAGCCGCCAGCCCTTGCCCATACTGCTGGTAAAGAGGATAAGGTGTGAAAGATAGCTAAAGAAATTGGCAAATGAATATTGGTCCCCATCCCACTTATTAGGGTCCCAATCAACTACAGTATGAACCTTTTATAGTGTCTAACTCTCTTTAAAGCGTAATTTGAACTAAGTCTTGCTCCTTCCAGCAATACATTAATAGCGCTGTGAACAGGATTACGCAGAGAGTAATACACTAGTTTGTTTTAAAGGAAAATTTTGATAAACTGATAGTTGAAGAATTTCTTGTGATAATCTGGCATAGTGTGAAAATGTCGCCTTTTAAGAAAATCCACAATAGTACGAAAATGTCGGTAGCTAAGAACAAAGAAGTGTCCGATGAATTGTTAAGGGTGGAATAAAGCCCCCTATAATATATTGGCCGCTGAGTGGTCGCAGTGTGGTGAATATCAGTATGTGGGTAGAAATGGGCATAAGTTGTATTGTGTTTGTCATTGGGTAGCCTATTCTGAGCGAATTGTGTAAAAACCGCGGTACTAAGAGTTTTTCTTATCTATACATAATTCGCTCATTATTGGAAGTCTGGTGTACAGTAAATACAATCCCAATTTCTACTTCACATATTATCAGTCCGTATAGGAATGAATAAAACCCCCCTTAGTGAGTGTGAATTTGCAGTTTTTGTAAGGTGGGGCAGGTATATTACACTCTAAGTTCATTTCGAATAGTCAGCCCAGGTTATTTGCACAATAGAAGATGCTTACAGGCAGTGGAACCTGTTATACAACTCTGCTATTTGTCTGGAGAAGTTTCTGTGTTCTATAGGCAAAGAGTGGAGTACTGGGCTTTAGACTAGAGGGCCTACTTGTCTTTGCAAAGAAATGTGAATTGAGAATTGCTTATATTTGGCTGCACAGGAAAAAGCCCCTATGTTGTATTATATTAAATATATATATATATATATACTGTTCAATAGCTAAAAATGAAATGAGAAAAGAATTCAAAGCACAGGTATATAATGTTCTCTCATTGTGGGGTCAGTTCCCTCTTCCACCTTCACCCCCTCCTTCATCTCAAATCCAACCGTCTCCTCCCCCACCCTATGCCAAGTCGTCCACTCCAAGGTCAAACATTGGACTGGAGGGATGGACCTGCTGGCATTGTGGACAACAGAACCCGGATTGGAGAGAGAGCTGCCCTGCTTGCGGAGCTCCTCGGTGCAAACCGGTTATGCCTATGCTCACTAGATCCTAGGCTAGTGAGTGGAAGCATGAGAAGGAGGACAAGGAGGAGATGCAGGAGTATATGTAAAACAGGGAAGGCAGCGGGAACTATAATGTAAAATTATGTGAAAGACTATTGTGGCACAGATTGGGATAAAATTAAACATAGAGAATTGAGAAGTGGTAAAATATTTTTAATTTGTCTGAAACATTGGGGAAAAAGAAAAAAAAATTGAGAGAATCCTCCTTGTCTCTTTCTAATATCACACAAAGAGAAGGAAGAAAGTGTAAAACAATTCTATGCCCCCTTCAACAACGTTTGTCAGATCTGGGATATAGGGGCATAGAAGAGATGGGTAAACATGTACTTAGTATGGCCTTTGTAGAAGGTCTATTGAAATCCCTAAGGTCATAGATAATAAGCCAGAGTGGAGACAGTCTGAATCTCCGGCCCTTTTTCGGACAAAAGGACATTTATGTAAAGCTAAAAAAAAAATAAAAAAAATGCTTGGACAAGTTCTGGCACCAAGGGTGCGCAGAATTCTCCAAACATGTACAACCAGGCATTCCAGTCTGTCCTGCAGGCTTGGACTCCGCCTGAGGGGACTGTGCTGTTGCAGTATGTTAATGACCTTCCGCTTTGTGCTGAGGATCTGAAGCATGTCAATCTGCATCCATTTCTCTTCTAAAAAAATTTTTTTTTAGCATAGAATGGCTGCAAGGCTTAAAAAGGAAAAATTACAGCTTTGTAAACAAAAGGTTGTTGTCTAGCTCAAGAAGGCAGACATCTCACAGAACGACGCAGGGCTGCAGTTCAAGCCATTTCTGTATCTTCTTCTGCTGCCAAAGCTTCGCACCTTTTTGGGACTTGTCTCATACTGCCGTCCCTGGCCTTTCATGCGACAGCAGTATTGATGCAAAAACATGGAGGACGTCCACGGTCACTTGGGTATTACTCCATGAGATTGGATCCGGTAGCCCGAGGAGCCCCCTCCTGTGTCTGCGGTGGCAGCAGTACAAGTAATGGTTGACAAGTCTTCTGAGTTGGTCCTGAACTACCCCCCCCTAGTGGTTCTCACCCCTCATGACATCCAGAGTATACTCATTCAAGTACAACCTAAACATCTGTCTCTAGCTCATCAGATAAGGTTGCAATGTGCTTTGCTCATGCCCCCCCTTAATATTTCTTTTCAATGGTGAACCCGGCTACTCTTCTTCCAATCGAGTATCCTGGTTCAAATGGGGGAGGGGGAGACATAGGTGATCTAATGGGGGAGGGGGAGGCATAGGTGATCTAGGTATTACAGATCAGCTATTTTTAAAAAATTTTTGCAAATAAGAACGTGATCTATTTGGAATAGAATGTCAGCATGATTGTCTAGCATTGATGCAACAAGAAAGTTTAAGTTTTAAAGAGTTACTGAAACCCCTTGTTAATACATATTTTGAGTTGTTTTTTTTTATAGATGGTACCAGGGTGATTGACAACTCCACACCAGATATGCAGTGCTCACACAACAAGATCTCTAAAAGCAGAATGCCTCCGCATGTCTCAGCACAAGAAGCGGAACTGAAGGCCCTCACTGAGGCGTGTAGAGTGACAGAAGGTAACCATTTACACTGACTCCTGGTATGTATTCGGCATAGATCATGGTTACGGCCCAATATGGAAGGCCAGACATTTTTAAACTTCTGTAGGACAACCCATTGAGAATGGTGTAGCAGTGCAGAACCTTATGAAAGCCCTACTCCTACCAGACAAAGTAGCAATCCTAAAGGTGAAAGCTCATACTAAAGCCAACACTGCAGAAGCAAAAGGCAACGCCCTCACAGACTTCACAGCAAAAGCAGTGGTCCTTAAGCCGTGGAAGAAAGAAGAAAAGAAGATACTGACCGCATAAGTCAGAGACTATGATTTGGACTTTGATAAAAATTTGAACATTGACAGTCACAAGCCAGCAAAGAAGAAAAAGATAAATGGACTAATATGGGAGCAGTAGAACAGGGTGGCGTATGGCAAACAGTCAGTAACTTGCCTACCACGATCCCTGTACCCCATGATGGCCCAGCTGATCAATAGAAAGACTCACCTATCGAAGGCAGCTATGCTACTGACGCTTGAGAGAGAAAGGGTGGCCCCTGGGTTCTCTATAGCTGCTACATCATTTGTCCAATTTTGCATGAGCTATGCCGTAAGCAACAGGGTAGAGGTAAATTGACCACAAAGGCACTTGCCAGGACCACTCTACCCATTTCAGGGATTGCAAATTGACGACATTCAGCTCCCACGTGTTGGGAAGTATGAATATGTGCTTGTTGTTGTTGATGTTTTTCAGGTTGGAGGCGTACCCTGTTACAAAAGTAAATGAGCAGGTAACCGAAAAGAAGCTCATGAATAAGGTAATCTGCAGATACGGGGTACCAGAGGTAATCAAGTCAGATAGAGGTACACATTTCACAGGTGAAATAATGCAACACTTCGTGTCTGCCCTGGGTAACTCCCAGGCATTTGACACCCCTTATCATCCACAAAGAGCCAGAAAACCATTGTGCATTATAATATTTCTCTTCAGGCAATGAAACCCTGCACCAGAGGAAAACGAAAATGGTATGATACCCTATTAGGGGGAATTGGTACAGGTGTAGGGGTTCTGAACTCTATAGATTTAGAGGTGATGAAGAATAAAATGGCTGGGGTAGGACAGGATGTTTCTAGATTGATAAATGTTCAGGCACAATGCATGCCTTCCTTGTTCCTCCCCCGATGTCTTGCATTAGGATATGATAAGGATGTATTAACGCTTTTTAATCTGGTTTTGCAGTTAAAAAGGATTTGTTTGTAAATATGAGTAAATTCATGAACTATACACAATGTAGCCTGCAATATGTATATATGATTCACGAGAGGGACAAAACAGTCAGATGTGATGACAAATAATGAAAAATTGTGGAGAAATATTCTCAATAATGTAATTCCAGTAGCATCTTGGATACGGCCCGGGGCTGATGGTGTAGAATGCTCTGATGAGTATTGCACTGGGGAAATGATTTTATGATGTAAAGGACACAAGCCTGATGTGTAAGTCTGTAGTACTACCTGTGGTGTTCGGACCGCCTCTATATGCTTTACAATATTAGTTGCCCAAGTTCACAGGTACTATGATTGATAGTGAAAATAAAACCCATGGCATAGAGAACTGTGAAGAAACACTGGATGGCCTAGCATGCGGACGGAGTACAGCCGCATATGAGCCATGTCTCCTGCAGCCTTCAGTCAGCATATGTGATTGGACGGTGCTGCCTGCGTCTTTCCATATGCTGATAGAAGTTGGCCCCCAATATATATGCTTTGTTACCAACCAAACTAAAACCACCAGTATGTATAATCTCACCACTCCATTGTCTGGATGTATACAGAACATGTCGGTGATACATTGGTTTACAGAAACTTACACCTTTTTGCCAGATGCTGAAGCAACATTAAGGTACTACTGGCACCCAGATGCTATCCCTATGACAACTCTGACTGTATCCTTGGGTAGAATTGTAAGACTAATGAAAGACACTGAACATGTTACCATGCAGGGCGGCGCTGGGTCCCGCGGCCGGCGCGTGCCGCTTCGAGCTCGGCTTCGGCGTCCCGGAGCTGTGCTGTCAGGGATCTCCCGGCGGCGTGGAGCAGCCAGCGTGCAGCAGCGTGGAGCAGCCAGCGTGCTGCGGCGTGGGCGTGTCCACCCGTAGGGTGCCGCCCGCTCTCATCCACCTCCCTTATGCAACAGTGGGAGAGTCGGCTCCTCCCACTCTCCGCCCCGGGGCGGAGGCTTTTAGTTAAAAGGCTGGCAGTGACCTGAACTCACTGCCAGTTATTGGTTCTGCTAGCCTCTAGTCAGGTCTATTCTAGTCTGTCCTAGTTGCTTGTCAGTATCCTTTCGTTTGCCTGTGAGCTACACCTCCAGCCTTGATTCACCTAGTAGTTTTGTTGGTCTGTTACACCTGCCTCTTCTGTCGGCACTCTGTCCCCTGTTAGTAGTTCCATCCAGGTAGTCGCCAGGTCCCTAGCCAGCGCAGGGACTGCCGCCCAGTTGTCCGCCTGTGGTTAGCCAGGGCCGAGGCAAGTAGGCAGGGACAGTGGGGTGCAGGAGATCAGGGCACCCCAACTGGCGCTCGGGGGGCAGAGTGCCGTAACATAATAACTGGCCCTTTAAAACCGTTTTTGTCATGGAGGCGATCAGTTCCCTCACGAACCAGCTGCAGGCCCTGGTGCCTGTGATCCAGGATTTATCCGCCCGCATGGTGGCCCAGGAGCAGCGGGGGGTGTCGCAGGGGTCGGACGCCTCAACCAGCCCCGAACCCAAGTGCCCTCTTCCCGAGGTGTTTTCTGGGGAGAGGAACAAGTTTTTTGTTTTCCGACAGGCGTGTCGCCTGTTTTTTCGCATGCGTCCCCGTTCTTCCGGGTCGGAGGCTCAGAGGGTCGGGCTGATAATGTCCCTGCTGCGGGGCTCGGCACAGACATGGGCTTTCTCCATCCCCGAGGGTTCCTCCTGCCTGCAGTCCGTGGACTCCTTTTTTCAGGAACTCGGGGGTATCTTCGACGAACCGGACCGAGCGGGGTTGGCGGTTTCACGGTTGTTGGCGCTGCGGCAGGGGTTGTCGTGTGTGGAGGATTATTGCTCCAACTTCAGACGCTATGCGGGGGATACGACATGGAACGATAGCGCGCTGAAGGACGTTTTTCTGCAGAGCCTCTCGGACGCAGTTAAAGACCTGTTAATTTCCCATCCCGTTCCCGGGTCCTTAAGGGAGGCTATGGAGCTAGCGGTGAGAGCAGATAGGAGGCTCAGGTCTAGGAAGCAGGACAGGCAGACCCGTAGAGTCAGGGAGGTCAGTGGCCCTGGTCCCTCCTCCTCCTTACCAGTCTCTGCGCCCGAGCCGATGGAGGTGGACCCGCTGGACCCCAAAGAGCGACGCCGGATCCGTTTGTTGCATCGTCTCTGCCTCTACTGCGGGAAAGCTGGACATCGGGTGATAACCTGCCCACTGAGGTCTAAACGCCCGCAGCCGGAACCGGCGGAAAACTCCGAGTCCTAGGCAATTGCAGGGAGGATCGCCTAGGACTTCAGGTACTTCCTAAACTTTTGGTACCGTGTCATGTTAGATTCTGGGATTTTTCCCGATCAGGGCGGGCGTTTATTGATTCCGGAGCAGCCGCTAACTTGATAAGTCTGGGTTTTGTCCGTTCTCTGATGGCGGAATTTGTGGCGTTGAAGACGCCAATTCATTTTACCAGCATTGATGCTACCCCTCTCTCTACAGGCTTGGTACGATGGAGGACCCCAAGATTACAGTTCACGGTGGGGGTCCTCCACTCGGAAGAACTGTCTTTCTTGGTTATGGAAAAAATGTCGGTTGATGTGGTGCTTGGTATGCCCTGGTTGGCACTGCACAACCCCCAATTTGATTGGTCCACCCGGGAATTGACTCATTGGGGGTCATTGTGTCACAATCACCTGTCTACCATAGCTGTGTGCTCCGCAGATACGGTGCTCATTCCGGAGTATTTGTCAGACTTTCAGGATGTATTCTCCAAACGACTGTCTAAGGCTCTGCCCCCTCATAGGGAGTGGGACTGTGGTATCGACCTGATTCCCGACGGTCCCATCCCTAAGGGAGCCATTTTCAATCTGTCAGGTCGTGAGCATGAAGCCCTCAAGTCCTATGTCTCGGAAGCTCTGGCCAACCGACATATCCGGCCGTCCAGGTCCCCTGCCGGGGCAGGTCTCTTCTTTGTAGAGAAGAAGGACGGGACACTAAGGCCTTGTGTGGATTATCGGGCCTTGAATAAAATCACTGTGAAGAACCAGTGCTCCTTGCCCCTAATTCCTGACTTGTTGAATCAGGTGGTAGGGGCTCACTGGTTCTCCAAACTGGACTTAAGGGGGGCTTACAATTTAATTCGCATCAGAGAGGGAGATGAATGGAAGACAGCGTTCAACACCCCGTTAGGACATTTTGAATGTCTGGTCATGCCTTTTGGACTCTGTAATGCCCCCGCTGTGTTTCAGGGTTTTATGAACGCAGTCTTCCACGACTTCCTGGGGGTATTTCTGGTCATTTATCTGGACGACATCCTGGTGTACTCACCTGACTGGGATTCACATGTGCGGCACCTGAGGTTGGTCCTGACCCGTTTGCGCGAGTATCAACTTTTTGTCAAATTAGAGAAATGTACATTTGGCTCTAAACAAGTATCCTTCCTTGGTTATGTAATTTCCCCCACAGAGATTCAGATGGAGTCTGATAAAGTAGCAGCAATCTCCCAATGGGTCAGACCCGACAACCTCAAGGCTCTCCAGCGGTTCTTAGGTTTTGCAAATTTCTACCGCAAATTCATTAGAAATTACTCAGTTATTGCTCAACCTCTGACCGACCTGACTAAGAAGGGGGCTGACTTGGGTAAGTGGTCGCCTGCAGCCCTTGAGGCCTTTAGCCGTCTAAAAAAGGCATTCACGACTGCCCCGGTGCTAATACAGCCGGACGCACGACTACCCTTTTTTATTGAGGTAGACGCGTCGGAAGTGGGGACAGGAGCAGTATTGTCGCAGGAAGTCAGTGGGAGGTCTGGCTATAGCCCATGTGCGTTCTTTTCGCGAAAGTTCAATTCAGCAGAGCGCAACTACGACGTGGGTAACCGTGAATTGTTGGCTATCAAATGGGCTCTGGAAGAGTGGCGACACCATCTTGAGGGTGCTAGACACCCAATTACCGTATATACTGATCACAAGAATCTGGTATATCTCGCCAATGCGAAAAGACTCACTGCTCGTCAAGCCAGGTGGGCGTTATTCTTCGCCAGGTTTAACTTCGTCGTGACATATATCCCCGGAGAGAAGAACGTGAAGGCGGACGCCCTGTCACGGAGTTTCGGGGTACCAGACAGTGGGACCATGACTCCCGAGAATATCTTAGCCCCCGGCGTGGTGGTGGCAGTGTTAGAGTCTAACTTCGTCCCTCAACTACAGGATGCTCAGCAGGACGCTCCGTCAGGGGTGCCGGAGGGCAGATGGTTTGTGCCAGAGACCCTACGCCCTAGAGTCATGGATGAGTCCCACTCGTCGGCTCTCGCCGGGCATCCAGGGTTCCAGGGGACCCTGGAGCTTTGCTCCCGATACTTCTGGTGGCCAGGCATGTCTCAGGAGATCCGCAACTTTGTGAGGGGTTGCTCGGTCTGTGCTCGCAATAAGAGTCGGCGGCGTCCTCCGGAGGGTCCTCTGAGACCACTACCGGTTCCTTCCAGTCCCTGGTCTCACTTATCAGTAGATTTCATCACTGACCTACCAGAATCCCAGAAGTGCACCACTATCTTAGTGGTGGTCGACCGGTTCTCAAAGATGGCACATTTTGTGGCGTTAAAAAAGCTACCCTCGGCAAAAGAATTTGCCACGATTTTTGTAAAGGAAATAATTTGCCTACATGGGGTTCCCCAAAATATTGTATCTGATCGCGGGGTTCAGTTTGTGTCGCAGTTTTGGCGTGCCTTCTGCAGAAACCTGGGAACGTCGCTTTCCTTCTCGTCAGCGTTCCACCCGCAGACTAATGGTCAGACTGAGCGGAAGAACCAAGACTTAGTGCAATATTTACGGTAGTTTGCCAGCGAAAAGGCTTACCAGTGGGCAGAGTTCCTGCCGTTGGCAGAGTTTGCACTAAACAACCGCCTTTGTTCTTCTACTGGGGTGTCTCCATTTTTTAGTGTATACGGTCAGCATCCTCGCTTCCTTACAGCAATCCCTACTCCGTCGCTCTGTCCGGCAGCGGATGACGCCACAGATACGCTTCGGGGAGTATGGAAAGAGGTGCAGAGAAACTTGGAGGCAGCGGGGGCCCGTATGCAGTTGCGCAGTGGGAAGAGTCTGTCTGTGTCTGAACCTTACAGGGTGGGACAGAAGGTATACCTGTCTTCTAAAAATCTCAAATTGCGGGTCCCGTCCTTGAAGCTGGCGCCACGTTACGTGGGGCCGTTTGCCATCACACGTGTGGTGAACCCACTCGCCTACGAGCTGGGGTTGCCAGCCACATGGAGGGTTCACAGGGTATTCCATAAGTCGCTGCTGAAACCTTTTGTCCCTTCGGTGATACCCACCCTGGTCCGGGATGAAGTCGAATACGAGGTCCAGGAGATACTGGACTCTCGTCGTTGTCGAGGAATCCTACAATACTTGGTGGCCTGGAAGGGTTTTCCACCAGAAGATCATTCCTGGGTGGCCGCATGTGATGTTCATGCTCCCGTGTTGGTACGGCGGTTCCACCGTCGTTTTCCAGATAAGCCTGGTCGAGTTTCCGGGGGCCCGGAGGTCCCCCGTCAGAGGGGGGGTAATGTTACCATGCAGGGCGGCGCTGGGTCCCGCGGCCGGCGCGTGCCGCTTCGAGCTCGGCTTCGGCGTCCCGGAGCTGTGCTGTCAGGGATCTCCCGGCGGCGTGGAGCAGCCAGCGTGCAGCAGCGTGGAGCAGCCAGCGTGCTGCGGCGTGGGCGTGTCCACCCGTAGGGTGCCGCCCGCTCACATCCACCTCCCTTATGCAACAGTGGGAGAGTCGGCTCCTCCCACTCTCCGCCCCGGGGCGGAGGCTTTTAGTTAAAAGGCTGGCAGTGACCTGAACTCACTGCCAGTTATTGGTTCTGCTAGCCTCTAGTCAGGTCTATTCTAGTCTGTCCTAGTTGCTTGTCAGTATCCTTTCGTTTGCCTGTGAGCTACACCTCCAGCCTTGATTCACCTAGTAGTTTTGTTGGTCTGTTACACCTGCCTCTTCTGTCGGCACTCTGTCCCCTGTTAGTAGTTCCATCCAGGTAGTCGCCAGGTCCCTAGCCAGCGCAGGGACTGCCGCCCAGTTGTCCGCCTGGGGTTAGCCAGGGCCGAGGCAAGTAGGCAGGGACAGTGGGGTGCAGGAGATCAGGGCACCCCAACTGGCGCTCGGGGGGCAGAGTGCCGTAACAGAACACCTTCAAAAGAATTTGGATGTTACTAACCTCTCCCTTATGGAATTAGAAAAACATGTATGGGTAGGAGATAAGTTGGTCAGCATAGGTACTAAGATCCAGGTAGACACAGAGTATAACTGGTATGATATTTTTACTGGATGGTCACCTACAGCAGGAAAGATGATGGATTTTATGTTTCACCCATTACTAATACTGTTTCTTTTGTTCATTCTTTTGAGTGTTTGCAATTTATGGACATTCTGTGGGATACGGAGACAAGCAAATTATCTGGAATCGCTCCCTCTACGATATCGTTAAAACAGTCATACGTAAAAGAGCAACAACAGTGGGGATCCGGCGAAGAGGATAGAAAGACCGGCAAGGGTGGCTTAGCACCCTTGATAGTACCACTACAAAGGCTCTTTTCAAGATGGACTGTTTCAAAATGGGGGACTGTGAGGGTTATGAACATGAAAACTTATATATGTATACATTTCATCCATCTGTGATATACGTTTCCGGAGGCTTTAGGCCTGAATTGTATACATTAAATGCTTGTACATTTAGGTTAGTACTTAATTACATTAAGTAGAGGTGTAATCTTAAATGTCCATCATGTCTCCAAGATCTTGTTTATCTCGTTACACTGATCAAAAGGTTGTGTGGAATGCTTTGTTCTTGACTGCTGTCTAGGTAGGGCATGTGATTAAAATGTAGATTGTAAGGATACCAGACAGGGAGTCTACATTCAAATAAATAAAGCATTGTTTATAGAGAAGACACAATTATTTATCAGTAAAGCAGTTCAACCTCTGTAACACTAGCCTACTGATACGCCCACTGATACGCCTACTATTTTTTGTATAAGAAATGACAATGTACAGAATAAAGACAGATTGCTCTAAGACACGACCGTGATGCCTGTGTCTATTGCTTTCTCAGGGTGGCCGCCATAACCACCTCTGATTTGGAGCCCCACAGCATATTAACGTAACATGGATTTATCCCTAACACACCATTTTGGGGTGCATACAGCTTTTTTGATCACTTTTATTATTTTTTAGTTTTTTTTACGCTCTTTGCCGTGCAGGATAAAAAGTTTGTTCAACTTGTTGTCGTTACGAATACGACGAGACCAAATAGGTGCGATTTTATTTTTTTTATACTAATATGGAAAAAGCACATAAAAGAGTTTTTTTTACACTTCTCTGTTTTTTACACGTTTTATGTCCCTGTAGGGGACTTGCACCACAGCACCTATGATTACTTCTGTCCTGCAATGCCTTAGTGCTTGTATTAATGATCATAGGCAATAACAAAGCATGTATCTGGCGTCATGTAGCCAGGGCAAACCGTCAGTACTCCACGATTACATCACAGGGGACCAATGACATCACAGAGGGAGCATGCTCCCCCTTGTAAGCCCTTTGGATGCTGCGAGTTACATAGGTCGCGGCGTGTAAGTGGTTAACAGTGGAGGTTGCTGTCCGGATGCACCCCCGCTGTTGCATCGGGGGGGCCGGCTATCAGTGACAGCCGGCTCCCACTGCCGGATATCGCCGGCACTCTTCTTATCTCGTGCTATCCACAGGGTGTAAGTGTTCGTCTGGTTGCGTTAATACCCCTCTGCCAGGACGTACACTTACCCGCTGTGGCGTTAAGGGGTTAAACTCCCACTGGTGAGCCGCCTGTATACATAGATCTCACTATGTGATGGACTATGCTGAAATAACCCGAGGCCCAATCATCCTGGCCACCAAACCAGAGCCCAATCCTGGACAGCCCTGAGGGTAGGCAGCCTGTCAGTGGTAGCGAGGACAGCTCTTGTGGTGGGGAGCCTGTCAGTGGCAGCGAGGACAGCTGTGATGCTGGGCAGCTTGTCAGTGGCAGCAAGAACAGCCTAGATGATGGGCAGCCTGTCAGTGGCAGCGAGGACAGCCCTGATGGTGGGCAGCCTTGTCAGTGGCAGCGAGGACAGCCGTGATGATGGGCAGCTTGTCAAAGGCAGCAAGAACAGCCCTGATGATGGGCAGCCTTTCAGTGGCAGCGAGGACAGCCCTGATGGTGGGCAGCCTTGTCAGTGGCAGAGAGCACAGCCCTGAGGGTGGGCAGCCTGTCAGTGCCAGCAAGGACAGCTCTGATGGTGGGCAGCCTATCAGTGGCAGCGAGGACAGCCCTTATGTCGGGCAGCCAGTCAGTGGCAGCGAGGACAGCCCTGATGGTGGCGGCCTGTCAGTGGCACCGAGGACAGCCTTGATGGTGGGCAGCCTGCTGTATGATATAACTGAGGAGAGCTCAGTCTTATATAGCCCGGCTCCACCAAACTACCTCCCCTCAGGCCCTGTATGACGTGCGCCACAAGATGGAGGTTGTCATGGATACGGCTGTGTAACTGCACAGGGCCTACACACAGCATCTATTGGTCAACCCCCAGCAGGGGGCGTGTCCGCATACTAGAGCATAGGGGAGCTGCACCAGTCATTGTAATGTGTGACCAAAGCATCAGACACGATGCGACTGCAGCTCCGGTAGTGACCGGAGTATTAAACATGAGACTACCGCAGCCCAGTACGTGACCGAAGCATCAGACACGATGCGACTGCAGCTCCGGTAGCAACTGGAGTATTAAACATGCGCAGCCCAGAACATGACCGAAGCACCAGAAACGATGCGACAGTGGCTCTGGTAGTGACTGGAGTATTAAAGATGACACACCTGTCACCCAGAATGTGACCGAAGCATCAGAAACGATGCAACTGCAGCTACGGTAGCGACCGGAGTATTAAACATACGCAGCCCAGAACATGACCGAAGCATGAGACACGATGCGACAACGGCTCTGGTAGTGACTGGAGTATTAAAGATGACACACCTGTCGACCAGAATATGACCGAAGCATCTGAAACGATGCAACTGCAGCTACGGTAGCGACCGGAGTATTAAACATCATATGACTGCAGCCCAGAATGTGACCGAAGCATCAGACACGATGTGAGTGCGGCTCTGGTAGCGACTGGAGTATTAAACATGACAAAACCGCCGCCCAGACCGTGACCGAAGCATCAGACACGATGGGACTGCAGCTCTGGTAGTGACCGGAGTATTAAACATGACACAACCGCCACTGAAAACGTGACTGAAGCATCAGACACGATGCGACTGCAGCTTCGGTAGCTACCGGAGTATTAAGCATGACGGGACCGCAGCCCAGAACGTGACGAACCATCAGACACGAAGAGACTGCGGCTCCGGTAGTGACCGGAGTATTAGACATGACAGAACCACTGCCCAGAATGTGACCAAAGCATTAGACACGATGCGACTGCAGCTCTGGTAGCGAGGACACCTCTGATGGTGTGCAGCCTCTCAGTGGCAGGGAGGACAGCCCTTATGGTGGGCAGCCTCTCAGTGGCAGGGAGGACAGCCCTTATGGTGGGCAGCCTGTCAGTTGCAGGGAGGACAGCCCTGATAGTGGGCAGCCTGTAAGTGACAGTGAGGACAGCCCTGATGGTGGGCAGCCTGTCAGTGGCAGCCAGGATAGGCCTTATGGTGGGCAGCCTGTCAGTGGCAGCGAAGATAGGCCTTATGGTGGGCAGCCTGTCAGTGGCAGTGAGGACAACCCTGGGGGTGGGCAGCCTGTCAGTGGCAGCTCTGACAGCTCTGACAGTGGGCAGCCTATCAGTGGCAGCGAGGACAGCTCTGATGGTGGACAGCCTGTCAATGGCAGTGAGGACAGCTCTGATGGTGGGCAGCCTGTCAATGGCAGGGAGGACAGCCCTGATGATGGGCAGCCTGCTGTATGATATAACTGAGGAGAGCTCAGTCTTATATAGCCCGGCTCCACCAAACTGCCTCCCCTCAGGCCCTTTATGACGTGCACCACATAAGATGGAGGTTGTCATGGATACGGCTGTGCAACTGCACAGGGCCTACACACAGCATCTATTGGTCAACACCCAGCAGGGGGCGTGTCCTCATACTAGAGCATAGGGGCGCTGCATCAGTCATTGTAATGTGTGACCTAAGGATCAGACACGATGCGACTGCAGCTCCGTTAGTGACCGGAGTATTAAACATGACACAACCGCAGCCCAGAACATGACCGATGCATCAGACACGATGCAAGTGCAGCTCCGGTAGTGACCAGAGTATTAAACATGACACAACCGCCACACAAAACGTGACTGAAGCATAAGACACGATGCAACTGCAGCTCCGGTAGTGACCGGAGTATAAAACATGACATAACCGCCACACAAAATGTGACTGAAGCATAAGACACAATGCGACTGCAGCTCCGTTAGCGACCAGAGTATTAAACATGACACAACCGCAGCCCAGAATGTGACCAAAGAATCAGACACGATGCGACTGCAGCTTTGGTAGCGACCAGAGTATTAAACATGACACAACCGCAGCACAGAACGTGACTGAAGTATCAGACAAGATGCGACTGCAGCTCCGGTAGTGACTGGAGTATTAAAGATGACCCAACCGTCGCCCAGAACGTGACGGAAGCATCAGACACGATGCGACTGCAGCTCCTGTAGTGGCCAGAGTATTAAACATGAGACTACCGCAGCCCAGTACGTGACCGAAGCATCAGACACGATGCGACTGCAGCTCCGGTAGCAACTGGAGTATTAAACATAACACGACCGCAGCCCAGAACGTGACCAAAGCATCAGACACGATGCGACAGCGGCTCCGGTAGTGACTGGAGTATTAAAGATGACACACCTGTCGCCCAGAACATGACCGAAGCATCAGAAACGATACGACAGCGGCTCTGGTAGTGACTGGAGTATTAAAGATGACAGCATTGTCGCCCAGAACGTGACCGAAGCATCAGACACGATGCGACTGCAGCTACGGTAGCGACCGGAGTATTAAACATCATATGACTGCAGCCCAGAATGTGACCGAAGCATCAGACACGATGCGACAGGGGCTCTGGTAGTGACTGGAGTATTAAAGATGACAGCTTTGTTGCCCAGAACGTGACCGAAGCATCAGACACGATGCGACTGCAGCTCCGGTAGTGACTGGAGTTTTACACATGACACAACCGCAGCCCAGAACGTCACCGAAGCATCAGACACAAAGCGAGTGCGGCTCTGGTAGCGACTGGAGTATTAAACATGACAAAACCGCTGCCCAAAACGCGACCGAAGCACTACACACGATGGGACTGCAGCTCTGGTAGTGATCGGAGTATTAAACATGACACAACCGCCACACGAAACGTGACTGAAGCGTCAGACACGATGCGACTGCAGCTTCGGTAGCTACCGGAGTATTAAGCATGACAAGACCGCAGCCCAGAACGTGACCGAACCATCAGACACGATGCGACTGCGGCTCCGGTAGTGACCGGAGTATTAGACATGACACAACCGCAGCCCACAACGTGACGAACCATTAGACACGATGCGACTGCAGCTCCGTTAGCGACCAGAGTATTAAACATGACATAACCGCCACACAAAACGTGACTGAAGCATCAGACACGATGCGACTGCAGCTCCGTTAGCGACCGGAGTATTAAATATGACACAACCGCAGCCCAGAACGTGACCAAAGCATCAGATACAATGCGACTGCAGCTCCGTTAGCGACCAGAGTATTAAACATGACACAACCGCAGCCCAGAACGTGACCAAAGAATCAGACACGATGCGACTGCAGCTTTGGTAGCGACCAGAGTATTAAACATGACACAACCGCAGCACAGAACGTGACCGAAGCATCAGACACGATGCGACAGCGGCTCTGGTAGTGACTGGAGTATTAAACATAACACGACCGCAGCCCAGAACGTGACCAAAGCATCAGACACGATGCGACAGCGGCTCTGGTAGTGACTGGAGTATTAAAGATGACAGCATTGTCGACCAGAACGTGACCGAAGCATCAGACACGATGCGACTGCAACTCCGGTAGCAACTGGAGTATTAAACATAACACGACCGCAGCCCAGAACGTGACCAAAGCATCAGACACGATGCGACAGCGGCTCCGGTAGTGACTGGAGTATTAAAGATGACACACCTGTCGCCCAGAACGTGACCGAAGCATCAGAAACGATACGACAGCGGCTCTGGTAGTGACTGGAATATTAAAGATGACAGCATTGTCGACCAGAACGTGACCGAAGCATCAGACACGATGCGACTGCAGCTCCGGTAGCGACCGGAGTATTAAACATCATATGACTGCAGCCCAGAATGTGACCGAAGCATCAGACACGATGCGACAGCGGCTCTGGTAGTGACTGGAGTATTAAACATGACAAAACCGCCGCCCAGAACGTCACCGAAGCATCAGACACGATGGGACTGCAGCTCTGGTAGTGACCGGAGTATTAAACATGACACAACCGCCACACAAAACGTGATTGAAGCATCAGACACGATGCGACTGCGGCTCCGGTAGTGACCGGAGTATTAGACATAACAGAACCACTGCCCAGAATGCGACCAAAGCATTAGACACGATGCGACTGCAGCTCTGGTAGCGAGGACACCTCTGATGGTGTGCAGCCTCTCAGTGGCAGGGAGGACAGCCCTTATGGTGGGCAGCCTGTCAGTGGCAGGGAGGACAGCCCTTAGGGTGGGCAGCCTGTCAGTGGCAGCGAGGACAGCCCTTACAGTGGGCAGCCTGTCAGTGGCAGCGAGGACAGCCCTGATGGTGGGCAGCCTGTCAGTGGCAGCGAGGACAACCCTTATGGTGGGCAGCCTGTCAGTGGCAGGGAGGACAGCCCTTATGGTGGGCAGCCTGTCAGTGGCAGTGAGGACAGCCCTGGGGGTGGGCAGCCTGTCAGTGGCAGCGAGGACAGCTCTGATAGTGGGCAGCCTGTCAGAGGCAGCGAGGACAGCCCTGATGGTGGGCAGCCTGCTGTATGATATAACTGAGGAGAGCTCAGTCTTATATAGCCCGGCTCCACCAAACTGCCTTCCCTCAGGCCCTGTATGACATGCGCCACAAGATGGAGGTTGTCATGGATACGGCTGTGTAACTGCACATGGCCTACACACAGCATCTATTGGTTAACCCCAAGCAGGGGGCGTGTCCTCATACTAGAGCATAGGGGAGCTGCATCAGTCATTGTAATGTGTGACCTAAGGATCAGACACGATGCGACTGCAGCTCCGTTAGTGACCGGAGTATTAAACATAACACAACCGCAGCCCAGAACATGACCGATGCATCAGACACGATGCGACTGCAGCTCCGGTAGTGACCGGAGTATTAAACATGACACAACCGCAGCCCAGAACATGACCGATGCATCAGACACGATGCGACTGCAGCTCCGGTAGTGACCGGAGTATTAAGCATGACACAACCGCAGCCCAGAACATGACCGATGCATCAGACACGATGCGACTGCAGCTCCGTTAGCGACCAGAGTATTAAACATGACACAACCGCAGCCCAGAACGTGACCAAAGCATCAGACACGATGCGACTGCAGCTCTGGTAGCGACTGAAGTATTAGACATGACACAACCGCAGCCCAGAACGTGACCAAAGAATCAGACACGATGGGACTGCAGCTCTGGTAGTGACCGGAGTATAAAACATGACATAACCGCCACACAAAACGTGACTGAAGCATCAGACATGATGCGACTGCAGCTCCGTTAGCGACCGGAGTATTAAACATGACATAAACGCCACACAACACGTGACTGAAGCATAAGACATGATGCGACTGCAGCTCCGTTAGCGACCGGAGTATTAAATATGACACAACCGCAGCCCAGAACGTGACCAAAGCATCAGACACGATGCAACTGCAGCTTTGGTAGCGACCAGAGTATTAAACATGACACAACCGCAGCACAGAACGTGACCGAAGCATCAGACACGATGCGACTGCAGCTCCGGTAGTGACTGGAGAATTAAAGATGACCCAACCGTCGCCCAGAACGTGACGGAAGCATCAGACACGATGCGACTGCAGCTCCTGTAGTGGCCAGAGTATTAAACATGAGACTACCGCAGCCCAGTACGTGGCATCAGACACGATGTAACTGCAGCTCCGGTAGCAACTGGAGTATTAAACATAAAACGACCGCAGACCAGAACGTGACCAAAGCATCAGACACGATGCGACAGCGGCTCCGGTAGTGACTGGAGTATTAAAGATGACACACTAGTCGCCCAGAACATGACCGAAGCATCAGAAACGATACGACAGCGGCTCTGGTAGTGACTGGAGTATTAAAGATGACAGCATTGTCGCCCAGAACGTGACCGAAGCATCAGACACGATGCGACTGCAGCTCCGGTAGTGACTGGAGTTTTACACATGACACAACCGCAGCCCAGAACGTCACCGAAGCATCAGACACAATGCGAGTGCGGCTCTGGTAGCGACTGGAGTATTAAACATGACAAAACTGCCGCCCAAAACGCGACCGAAGCATCACACACGATGGGACTGCAGCTCTGGTAGTGATCGGAGTATTAAACATGACACAACCGCCACACAAAACGTGACTGAAGCGTCAGACACGATGCGACTGCAGCTTCGGTAGCTACCGGAGTATTAAACATGACAGGACCGCAGCCCAGAACGTGACCGAACCATCAGACACGATGCGACTGCGGCTCCGGTAGTGACCGGAGTATTAGACATGACACAACCGCAGCCCACAACGTGACGAACCATTAGACACGATGCGACTGCAGCTCCGTTAGCGACCAGAGTATTAAACATGACATAACCGCCACACAAAACGTGACTGAAGCATAAGACACGATGCGACTGCAGCTCCGTTAGCGACCAGAGTATTAAACATAACACAACCGCAGCCCAGAACGTGACCAAAGAATCAGACACGATGCGACTGCAGCTTTGGTAGCGACCAGAGTATTAAACATGACACAACCGCAGCACAGAACGTGACCGAAGCATCAGACTCGATGCGACTGCAGCTCCTGTAGTGACCAGAGTATTAAACATGAGACTACCGCAGCCCAGTACGTGACCGAAGCATCAGACACGATGCGACTGCAACTCCGGTAGCAACTGGAGTATTAAACATAACACGACCGCAGCCCAGAACGTGACCAAAGCATCAGACACGATGCGACAGCGGCTCCGGTAGTGACTGGAGTATTAAAGATGACACACCTGTCGCCCAGAACGTGACCGAAGCATCAGAAACAATACGACAGCGGCTCTGGTAGTGACTGGAGTATTAAAGATGACAGCATTGTCGACCAGAACGTGACCGAAGCATCAGACACGATGCGACTGCAGCTCCGGTAGCGACCGGAGTATTAAACATCATATGACTGCAGCCCAGAATGTGACCGAAGCATCAGACACGATGCGACAGCGGCTCTGGTAGTGACTGGAGTATTAAACATGACAAAACCGCCGCCCAGAACGTCACCGAAGCATCAGACACGATGGGACTGCAGCTCTGGTAGTGATCGGAGTATTAAACATGACACAACCGCCACACAAAATGTGATTGAAGCATCAGACACGATGCGACTGCAGCTTCGGTAGCTACCGAAGCATTAAGCATGTCAGGACCGCAGCCCAGAACGTGACGAACCATCAGACACGATGCGACTGCGGCTCCGGTAGTGACCGGAGTATTAGACATGACAGAACCACTGCCCAGAATGCGACCAAAGCATTAGACACGATGCGACTGCAGCTCTGGTAGCGAGGACACCTCTGATGGTGTGCAGCCTGTCAGTGGCAGGGAGGACAGCCCTTATGGTGGGCAGCCTGTCAGTGGCAGGGAGGACAGCCCTTATGGTGGGCAGCCTGTCAGTGGCAGCGAGGACAGCCCTTACAGTGGGCAGCCTGTCAGTGGCAGCGAGGACAGCCCTGATGGTGGGCAGCCTGTCAGTGGCAGGGAGGACAGCCCTTATGGTGGGCAGCCTGTCAGTGGCAGCGAGGACAGCCCTGGGAGTGGGCAGCCTGTCAGTGGCAGTGAGGACAGCCCTGGGGGTGGGCAGCCTGTCAGTGGCAGCGAGGACAGCTCTGATAGTGGGCAGCCTGTCAGTGGCAGCGAGGACAGCCCTGATGGTGGCAGCCTGCTGTATGATATAACTGAGGAGAGCTCAGTCTTATATAGCCCGGCTCCACCAAATTGCCTCCCCTCAGGCCCTGTATGACGTGCACCACATAAGATGGAGGTTGTCATGGATACGGCTGTGTAACTGCACAGGGCCTACACACAGCATCTATTGGTTAACCCGAAGCAGGGGGCGTGTCCTCATACTAGAGCATAGGGGAGCTGTATGAGCCATTGTAATGTGTCACCAAAGCATCAGACACGATGCGACTGCAGCTCCGGTAGTGACCGGAGTATTAAACATGACACAACCGCAGCCCAGAACATGACCGATGCATCAGACACGATGCGATTGCAGCTCCGTTAGTGACCAGAGTATTAAACATGACACAACCGCAGCCCAGAACATGACTGAAGCATCAGACACGATGCGACTGCAGCTCCGTTAGCGACCAGAGTATTAAACATTACACAATCGCAGCCCAGAACGTGACCAAAGAATCAGACACGATGCGACAGCGGCTCTGGTAGTGACTGCAGTATTAAACATCATATGACTGCAACCCAGAATGTGACCGAAGCATCAGATACGATGCGACTGCAGCTCCGGTAGTGACTGGAGTATTACACATGACACAACCGCAGCCCAGAACGTGACTGAAGCATCAGACACAATGCGAGTGCGGCTCTGGTAGCGACTGGAGTATTAAACATGACAAAACCGCTGCCCAAAACGTGACCGAAGCATCACATACGATGGGACTGCAGCTCTGGTAGTGACCGGAGTATTAAACATGACACAACCGCCACACGAAACGTGACTGAAACATCAGACATGATGCGACTGCAGCTTCGGTAGCTACCGGAGTATTAAGCATGACAGGACCGCAGCCCAGAACGTGACCGAAGCATCAGACACAATGCGACTGCAGCTCTGGTAATGACCGGAGTATTAGACATGACAGAACCACTGCCCAGAACGTGACTGAAGCATCAGACACGATGCGACTGCAGTTTCGTTAGTGATTGCAGTATTAAACATCACATAACCGCCGCCTAGACAGTGACTGAAGCATCAGACACGATGCGACTGCAGCTCCGGTAGTGAGCAGAGTGTTAAACATGACACAACCGCAACCCAGAACATGACCAAAACATCAGACACGATGGGACTGCAGCTCTGGTAGTGACCGGAGTATTAAACATCACACAACACCCAGAATGTGACTGAAGTATCATACACGATGCGACTGCGGCTCCGGTAGCGACCGGAGTACTAAACATGACACAACCGCCACACAAAACGTGACTAAAGCATAAGACACGATGCGACTGCAGCTCCGGTAGTGACAGGAGTATTAAACATGACACAACCGCCACCCAGAATGTACTTACGAAGCATCAGACACGATGCGACTGCAGCTCCGGTAGCTACTGGAGTATTAAACATGACACAACCGCAGCCCAAAACGTCACAGGAGCATCAGACATGATGTGGCTTTGGTAGTGACCAGAGTATTAAGTATCACACAACCGCCATCCAGACCGTGACCGTAACATCGAACAATGCAACTGCGGCTCCGGTAGTGACCAGAGTATTACACATGACACAACCACACCCCAGAACATGACTGTAGCATCAGACACGAAGGGGCTGCAGCTCTGGTAGTAACTAGAGTATTAAACATCACACAACGCCCAAAATGTTACCGAAGCATCAGACACGATGCGACTGCAGCTTTGGCAGTGACTGGAGTATTAAACATCATATGACTGCAGCCCAGAATGTGACTGAAACATCAGACACAATGCGACTGCGGCTCCAGTAGCGAGCAAAGTATTAAACATGACACAACCCCCACCCAGAACGTGACCGAAGCATCAGAAACGATGTAACTGCAGCTTCAGAAGTGACTGGAGTATTAAACATTATATGACTGCAGCCCAGAATGTGACTGAAGCATCAGACACGATGCGACTGCAGCTCCGATAATGAAAGGAGTATTAAACATGACACAACCGCAGCCCAGAACGTGATCACAGCGTCAGACACGATGCGACTGCAGCTTTGAGAGCGACCAGAGTCTTAAACATGACACAACCGCAGCCCAGAATGTGACTGAAGCATCAGACACGATGTGACTGCAGCTCTAGTCGCTACCAGCACGTGCAGTCACATCGTGTCTGATGCTTTGGTAGCTACCAGGAATGTAGCCACATCGTGTCTGATGCTTAGGTCGCATCCAAAGCTGGAGTCGTGTCAAGTTTAAGAGTCCGGTCACTACCGGAGCTGCAGTCGCATCGTGTCTGATGCATCGGTCATGTTCTTGGCTGCGGTTGTGTCATGTGTAAGACTCCAGTCGCTACCAGAACCGCACTCGCATTGTGTCTGATGCTTCGGTCACGTTCTGGGCTGCGGTTGTGTCATGTGTAATACTCCAGTCACTACCGTAGCTGCAGTCGCATCGTGTCTGATGCATGGGTCATGTTCTGGGCTGCGGTTGTGTCATGTGTAATACTCCAATCACTACCGTAGCTGCAGTCGCATCGTGTCTGATGCTTCGGTCACGTTCTGGGCGACAGGTGTGCCATCTTTAATACTCCAGTCGCTACCGGAGCCGCTGTCGCATTGTGTCTGATGCTTCGGTCACATTCTGGGCTGCAGTCATATGATGTTTAATACTCCGGTCGCTACCGTAGCTGCAGTTGCATTGTTTCTGATGCTTCGGTCACTTTCTGGGCGACCGGTGTGTTATCGTTAATACTCCAGTCACTACCGGAGCCGCTGTCGCATCGTGTCTGATACTTCGGTCATGTTCTGGGCTGCGCATGTTTAATACTCCAGTCACTAACGGAGCTGCAGTCACATCGTGTCTGATGCTTCGGTTACGTTCTGGGCTGCGGTTGTGTCATGTTTTATACTCCGGTCGCTACCGTAGCTGCAGTTGCATAGTTTCTGATGCTTCCACCAACCACCACCCAGAACTTGACCGAAGCATCAGATACAATGCAACTGCAGCTTCAGAAGTGACTGAAGTATTAAACATTATATGACTGCAGCCCAGAATGTAACCGAAGCATCAGACACGATGCGACAGGGGCTCTGGTAGTGACTGGAGTATTAAACATGACACAACCGCAGCCCAGAACGTGATCACAGCGTCAGACACGATGCGACTGCAGCTTTGAGAGCGACCAGAGTATTAAACATAACACAACCGCCACCAAGAATGTGACTGAAGCATCAGACATGACGGGACTGCAGCTCCGTTCGCTACCGGAACTGCAACTCGTATCGTGTCTGATGCTTTGGTAGCTACCAGGAATGTAGCCACATCGTTTCTGATGCTTAGGTTGCATCCAAAGCTGCAGTCGTGTCATGTTTAAGACTCCGGTCACTACCGGAGCTGCAGTCGCATCGTGTCTGATGCTTTGGTCACACATTACAATGACTGATGCAGCTCCCCTATGCTCTAGTATGAGGACACGCCCCCTGCTTGGGGTTAACCAATAGATGCTGTGTGTAGGCCATGTGCAGTTACACAGCCGTATCCATGACAACCTCCATCTTGTGGCGCATGTCATACAGGGCCTGAGGGGAGGCAGTTTGGTGGAGCCGGGCTATATAAGACTGAGCTCTCCTCAGTTATATCATACAGCAGGCTGCCCACCATCAGGGCTGTCCTCGCTGCCACTGACAGTCTGCCCACTATCAGAGCTGTCCTCGCTGCCACTGACAGGCTTTCCACCCCCAGGGCTGTCCTCGCTGCCACTGACAGGCTGCCCACCGTCAGAGCTGTCCTCGCTGCCACTGACAGGCTGCCCACCATCAGGGCTGTCCTCGCTGCCACTGACAGGCTGCCCACCCCCAGGGCTGTCCTCACTGCCACTAACAGGCTGCCCACCATAAGGGCTGTCCTCGCTGCCACACACAGGCTGCCCACCTTAAGGCCTATCCTCGCTGCCACTGACAGGCTGCCCACCATCAGAGCTGTCCTCGCTGTCACCGACAGGCTGCCCACCTTCAGGGCTGTCCTCGCTGCCACTGACAGGCTGCCCACCATAAGGGCTGTCCTCCCTGCCACTCACAGGCTGCCCACAATAAAGCCTATCCTCGCTGCCACTGACAGGCTGCCCACCATCAGAGCTGTCCTCGCTGTCACTGACAGGCTGCCCACCTTCAGGGCTGTCCTCGCTGCCACTGACAGGCTGCCCACCATAAGGGCTGTCCTCCCTGCCACTCACAGGCTGCCCACAATAAAGCCTATCCTCGCTGCCACTGACAGGCTGCCCACCATCAGAGCTGTCCTCGCTGTCACTGACAGGCTGCCCACCTTCAGGGCTGTCCTCGCTGCCACTGACAGACTGCCCACCATAAGGGCTGTCCTCCCTGCCACTCACAGGCTGCCCACAATAAAGCCTATCCTCGCTGCCACTGACTGGCTGCCCACCATCAGGGCTGTCCTCTCTGCCACTGACAGGCTGCCCACTGTAAGGGCTGTCCTCCCTGCCACTGACAGGCTGCACACCATCAGAGGTGTCCTCGCTACCAGAGCTGCAGTCGCATCGTGTCTAATGCTTTGGTCACATTCTGGGCAGTGGTTCTGTCATGTCTAATACTCCGGTCACTACCGGAGCCGCAGTCTCTTCGTGTCTGATGGTTCGTCACGTTCTGGGCTGCGGTCCCGTCATGCTTAATACTCCGGTAGCTACCGAAGCTGCAGTCACATCGTGTCTGATGCTTCGGTCATGTTCAGGGCTGCGGTTGTGTCATGTTTAATACTCCGGTCGCTACCGTAGCTGCAGTTGCATAGTTTCTGATGCTTCCACCAACCACTACCCAGAACGTGACCGAAGCATCAGATACGATGCAACTGCAGCTTCAGAAGTGACTGGAGTATTAAACATTATATGACTGCAGCCCAGAATGTGACCCAAGCATCAGACAGGATGCGTCTGCGGCTCCGGTAGCGACCGGAGTATTAAACATAACACGACCGCCACACAAAACGTGACTGAAGCATAAGACACGATGCAACTGCAGGTCCGATAATGACCGGAGTATTAAACATGACACAACCGCAGCCCAGAACATGACCGATGCATCAGAAACGATGCAACAGCGGCTCTGGTAGGGACTGGAGTATTAAACATGACACAACCGCAGCCCAGAACGTGATCACAGCGTCAGACACGATGCGACTGCAGCTTTGAGAGCAACCAGAGTATTAAACATGACACAACCGCCACCAAGAATGTGACTGAAGCATCAGACATGACGGGACTGCAGCTCCGTTCGCTACCGGAACTACAACTCGTATCGTGTCTGATGCTTTGGTAGCTACCAGGAATGTAGCCACATCGTTTCTGATGCTTAGGTTGCATCCAAAGCTGCAGTCGTGTCATGTTTAAGACTCCGGTCACTACCGGAGCTGCAGTCGCATCGTGTCTGATGCTTTGGTCACACATTACAATGACTGATGCAGCTCCCCTATGCTCTAGTATGAGGACACGCCCCCTGCTTGGGGTTAACCAATAGATGCTGTGTGTAGGCCCTGTGCAGTTACACAGCCGTATCCATGACAACCTCCATCTTGTGGCGCATGTCATACAGGGCCTGAGGGGAGGCAGTTTGGTGGAGCCGGGCTATATAAGACTGAGCTCTCCTCAGTTATATCATACAGCAGGCTGCCCACCATCAGGGCTGTCCTCGCTGCCACTGACAGTCTGCCCACTATCAGAGCTGTCCTCGCTGCCACTGACAGGCTTTCCACCCCCAGGGCTGTCCTCGCTGCCACTGACAGGCTGCCCACCGTCAGAGCTGTCCTCGCTGCCACTGACAGGCTGCCCACCATCAGGGCTGTCCTCGCTGCCACTGACAGGCTGCCCACCCCCAGGGCTGTCCTCACTGCCACTAACAGGCTGCCCACCATAAGGGCTGTCCTCGCTGCCACACACAGGCTGCCCACCTTAAGGCCTATCCTCGCTGCCACTGACAGGCTGCCCACCATCAGAGCTGTCCTCGCTGTCACCGACAGGCTGCCCACCTTCAGGGCTGTCTTCGCTGCCACTGACAGGCTGCCCACCATAAGGGCTGTCCTCCCTGCCACTCACAGGCTGCCCACAATAAAGCCTATCCTCGCTGCCACTGACAGGCTGCCCACCATCAGAGCTGTCCTCGCTGTCACTGACAGGCTGCCCACCTTCAGGGCTGTCCTCGCTGCCACTGACAGACTGCCCACCATAAGGGCTGTCCTCCCTGCCACTCACAGGCTGCCCACAATAAAGCCTATCCTCGCTGCCACTGACTGGCTGCCCACCATCAGGGCTGTCCTCTCTGCCACTGACAGGCTGCCCACTGTAAGGGCTGTCCTCCCTGCCACTGACAGGCTGCACACCATCAGAGGTGTCCTCGCTACCAGAGCTGCAGTCGCATCGTGTCTAATGCTTTGGTCACATTCTGGGCAGTGGTTCTGTCATGTCTAATACTCCGGTCACTACCGGAGCCGCAGTCTCTTCGTGTCTGATGGTTCGTCACGTTCTGGGCTGCGGTCCCGTCATGCTTAATACTCCGGTAGCTACCGAAGCTGCAGTCACATCGTGTCTGATGCTTCGGTCATGTTCAGGGCTGCGGTTGTGTCATGTTTAATACTCCGGTCGCTACCGTAGCTGCAGTTGCATAGTTTCTGATGCTTCCACCAACCACCACCCAGAACGTGACCGAAGCATCAGATACGATGCAACTGCAGCTTCAGAAGTGACTGGAGTATTAAACATTATATGACTGCAGCCCAGAATGTGACCCAAGCATCAGACAGGATGCGTCTGCGGCTCCGGTAGCGACCGGAGTATTAAACATAACACGACCGCCACACAAAACGTGACTGAAGCATAAGACACGATGCAACTGCAGGTCCGATAATGACCGGAGTATTAAACATGACACAACCGCAGCCCAGAACATGACCGATGCATCAGAAACGATGCAACAGCGGCTCTGGTAGGGACTGGAGTATTAAACATGACACAACCGCAGCCCAGAACGTGATCACAGCGTCAGACACGATGCGACTGCAGCTTTGAGAGCAACCAGAGTATTAAACATGACACAACCGCCACCAAGAATGTGACTGAAGCATCAGACATGACGGGACTGCAGCTCCGTTCGCTACCGGAACTACAACTCGTATCGTGTCTGATGCTTTGGTAGCTACCAGGAATGTAGCCACATCGTTTCTGATGCTTAGGTCGCATCCAAAGCTGCGGTTGTGTCATGTTTAATACTCCGGTCACTACCGGAGCTGCAGTCGCATCGTGTCTGATGCTTTGGTCACACATTACAATGACTGATGCAGCTCCCCTATGCTCTAGTATGAGGACACGCCCCCTGCTTGGGGTTAACCAATAGATGCTGTGTGTAGGCCCTGTGCAGTGCACACAGCCGTATCCATGACAACCTCCATCTTATGTGGCGCATGTCATACAGGGCCTGAGGGGAGGCAGTTTGGTGGAGCCGGGCTATATAAGACTGAGCTCTCCTCAGTTATATCATACAGCAGGCTGCCCACCATCAGGGCTGTCCTCGCTGCCACTGACAGGCTGCCCACTATCAGAGCTGGCCTCGCTGCCACTGACAGTCTGTCCACCCCCAAGGCTGTCCTCGCTGCTACTGACAGGCTGCCCACCCCCAGGGCTGTCCTCGCTGCCACTGACAGGCTGCCCACCATCAGAGCTGTCCTCGCTGCCACTGACAGGCTGCCCACTGTCAGAGCTGTCCTCGCTGCCACTGACAGGCTGCCCACTGTCAGAGCTGTCCTCACTGCCACTGACAGGCTGCCCACCATAAGGGCTGTCCTCGCTGCCACACACAGGCTGCCCACCTTAAGGCCTATCCTCGCTGCCACTGACAGGCTGCACACCATCAGAGCTGTCCTCGCTGTCACTGACAGGCTGCACACCATCAGGGCTGTCCTCGCTGTCACTGACAGGCTGCACACCATAAGGGCTGTCCTCCCTGCCACTGACAGGCTGCACACCATCAGAGGTGTCCTCGCTACCAGAGCTGCAGTCGCATCGTGTCTGATGCTTTGGTCACATTCTGGGCAGTGGTTCTGTCATGTCTAATACTCCGGTCACTACCGGAGCCGCAGTCTCTTCGTGTCTGATGGTTCGTCACGTTCTGGGCTGCGGTCCTGTCATGCTTAATACTCCGGTAGCTACCGAAGCTGCAGTCGCATCGTGTCTGATGCTTCAGTCACGTTTTTAGTGGCGGTTGTGTTATGTTTAATACTCTGGTCACTACCAGAGCTGCAGTCTCATCGTGTCTGATTCTTCGGTCACGTTCTGGGCTGCAGTCATATGATGTTTAATACTCCGGTCGCTATCGTAGCTGCAGTCGCATCGTGTCTGATGCTTCGGTCATGTTCTGGGCTGCGCATGTTTAATACTCTGCTCGCTACCGGAGCCGTTGTCGCACCGTGTCTGATGCTACGGTCACGTTCTGGGCTGCGCATGTTTAATACTCCAGTCACTACCGTAGCTGCAGTCGCATCGTGTCTGATGCTTCGGTCACGTTCTGGGCGACAGGTGTGTCATCTTTAATACTACAGTCACTACCGGAGCTGCAGTCTCATCGTGTCTGATGCTTCGGTCATGTTCTAGGCTGCGCATGTTTAATACTCCGGTCGCTACTGTAGCTGGAGTTGCATCGTTTCTGATGCTTCAGTCACGTTCTGGGCTGCGGTCTTGTTATGTTTAATACTCCGGTAGCTACCGGAGCTGCAGTTACATCGTGTCTGATGCTTCGGTCACGTACTGGGCTGCGGTAGTCTCATGTTTAATACTCTGGTCACTACAGGAGCTGCAGTCGCATCGTGTCTGATGCTTCCGTCACGTTCTGGGCGACGATTGGGTCATCTTTAATACTCCAGTCACTACCGGAGCTGCAGTCGCATCGTGTCTGATGCTTCGGTCACGTTCTGTGCTGCGGTTGTGTCATGTTTAATACTCTGGTCGCTACCAAAGCTGCAGTCGCATCGTGTCTGATTCTTTGGTCACGTTCTGGGCTGCGGTTGTGTCATGTTTAATACTCTGGTCTCTAACGGAGCTGCAGTCGCACCGTGTCTGATGCTTCGGTCACGTTCTGGGCTGCGGTTGTGTCATGTGTAATGCTCCAGTCTCTACCGGAGCTGCAGTCACATCGTATCTGATGCTTCGGTCACATTCTGGGCTACAGTCATATGATGTTTAATACTCCAGTCACTACCGGAGCTGCAGTCGTATCGTTTCTGATGCTTCGGTCACATTCTGGGCTGCAGTCATATGATGTTTAATACTCCGGTCGCTACCGTAGCTGCAGTCGTATCGTTTCTGATGCTTCGGTCACGTTCTGGGCGACAGGTGTGCCATCTTTAATACTCCAGTCGCTACCGGAGCCGCTGTCGCATTGTGTCTGATGCTTCGGTCACATTCTGGGCTACAGTCATATGATGTTTAATACTCCGGTCGCTACCGTAGCTGCAGTTGCATTGTTTCTGATGCTTCGGTCACTTTCTGGGCGACAGGTGTGTTATCTTTAATACTCCAGTCACTACCGGAGCCGCTGTCGCATCGTGTCTGATACTTCGGTCATGTTCTGGGCTGCGCATGTTTAATACTCCGGTCGCTACCGTAGCTGCAGTTGCATAGTTTCTGATGCTTCCACCAACCACCACCCAGAACGTGACCGAAGCATCAGATACGATGCAACTGCAGCTTCAGAAGTGACTGGAGTATTAAACATTATATGACTGCAGCCCAGAATGTGACCCAAGCATCAGACACGATGCGTTTGCGGCTCCGGTAGCGACCGGAGTATTAAACATGACAAAACCGCCGCCCAGAACGTGACCGAAGCATCAGACACGATGGGACTGCAGCTCTGGTAGTGACCGGAGTATTAAACATAACACGACCGCCACACAAAACGTGACCGAAGCATCAGACACGATGCGACTGCAGCTCCGGTAGTGACCGGAGTATTAAACATGACACAACCACAGCCCAGAACATGACCGATGCATCAGACACGATGCGACAGCGGCTCTGGTAGTGACTGGAGTATTAAACATGACACAACCGCAGCCCAGAACGTGATCACAGCGTCAGACACGATGCGACTGCAGCTTTGAGAGCGACCAGAGTATTAAACATGACACAACCGCAGCCCAGAATGTGACTGAAGCATCAGACATGACGGGACTGCAGCTCCGTTCGCTACCGGAACTACAACTCGTATCGTGTCTGATGCTTTGGTAGCTACCAGGAATGTAGCCACATCGTTTCTGATGCTTAGGTCGCATCCAAAGCTGCGGTTGTGTCATGTTTAATACTCCGGTCACTACCGGAGCTGCAGTCGCATCGTGTCTGATGCATCGGTCACATTCTGGGCTGCGGTTGTGTCATGTTTAATACTCTGGTCGCTAACGGAGCTGCAGTCGCATCGTGTCTGATGCATCGGTCATGTTCTGGGCTGCGGTTGTGTCATGTTTAATACTCCGGTCACTACTGGAGCTGCAGTCGCATCGTGTCTGACGCTTTGGTCACGTTCTGGGCTGCGGTTGTGTCATGTTTAATACTCCGGTCACTACCGGAGCTGCAGTCGCATCGTGTCTGATGCTTTGGTCACACATTACAATGACTGATGCAGCTCCCCTATGCTCTAGTATGAGGACACGCCCCCTGCTTGGGGTTAACCAATAGATGCTGTGTGTAGGCCCTGTGCAGTTACACAGCCGTATCCATGGCAACCTCCATCTTGTGCCGCACGTCATACAGGGCCTGAGGGGAGGCAGTTGGTGGAGCCGGGCTATATAAGACTGAGCTCTCCTCAGTTATATCATACAGCAGGCTGCCCACCATCAGAGCTGTCCTCGCTGCCACTGAC
This sequence comes from Eleutherodactylus coqui, assembly GCF_035609145.1. Lineage (NCBI taxonomy): Eukaryota > Metazoa > Chordata > Amphibia > Anura > Eleutherodactylidae > Eleutherodactylus > Eleutherodactylus coqui. The sequence goes on along the minus strand of NW_027102234.1, from coordinate 1,156,259 downwards.
AGGCTGCCCACTGTCAGAGCTGTCCTCGCTGCCACTGACAGGCTGCCCACCGTCAGAGCTGCCACTGACAAGCTGCCCACTCCCCGGGGCTGTCCTCCCTGCCACTGACAGGCTGCCCACCATAAGGGCTGTCCTCCCTGCCACTGACAGGCTGCCCACCCCCAGGGCTGTCCTCGCTGCCACTGACAGGCTGCCCACCATCAGAGCTGTCCTCGCTGCCACTGACAGGCTGCCCACCGTCAGAGCTGTCCTCGCTGCCACTGACAGGCTGCCCACCATAAGGGCTGTCCTCCCTGCCACTGACAGGCTGCCCACCATCAGGGCTGTCCTCGCTGCCACTGACAGGCTGCCCACCATCAGGGCTGTCCTCGCTGCCACTGACAGGCTGCCCACCATAAGGGCTGTCCTCCCTGCCACTGACAGGCTGCCCACCATAAAGGCTGTCCTCCCTGCCACTGACAGGCTGCCCACCATCAGTCCCCTAATCAGGAGATGTTGAACACGAATATACACCAAAAGGGGCTGACATTTTCCACATAGCAAATTGCATGTGGATTTTCCCCAGCCTCATATTAGCTGCCTTCAAGGAAGGTGAAGGGCTAATGAATGAATGTAGGACATATATATCGAGGTGCCAAACATAGCGCCATTAATTGCAACTATAAGCGCTGCACAAGGATATATATGGTCTTGATTGAAGTGTCCCACTAATTTATACAGTTGACCTGGGAAGAAAAATTCCTTTTGACCTCAGTGTGACCGGGTAATATAGCCTCACAGCCCCCGACTACTGATCAAATAAGTGACGTTGAGAATATATATAACTACGGCAACGGTCACAGGATTGCCGGTCCAGATTCCTACTTTATACATGATGTACCCTGTGTGGGATTTAGGATCTCTAGATCAACCCAGTGTCAGCAATGATATGAGGACAGAATATTAAGAGCCTAAGGCATGAACAATATATCAGGGCTATTCTAAGAAATGAGAGGCTCACCATTTAATAGTTTGATCTCACATTTTTTAATTAAATAAGTTGAATAAAAGTTATATTTTAATGACCAGTGGTTCCCTGCGGTGATTCAGTTTGATAATAGAAAATTTGGGAAATTTGTGTGTCACAGTGACAAGATCTATAAGGTCCCTGATGAGGTCTGATATCTGACTGACACGCGTGGAACCATTTCCGTTGCTCATCAGATTCAGCTAAGAATCATGTTAGAAAGATCCTAGATAAAGATCTGGCGCTTCCAGCTTCCTCCATGTTTGGCATTATCTATACTGGGCGCTATCTATGTTGGGCACTATCTATATCGGGCGCTCTCTATATCCGGCGCTCTCTATATCCGGCACTCTCTATATCAGGCGCTATCTATATCGGGCATTATCTATATCGGGCGCTATCTATATCCGGCGCTATCTATATTGGGCGCTATCTATATTGGGCGCTATCTATATTGGGCACTATCTATATTGGGTGCTATCTATATTGGGGGCTCTCGATAGGGGTATAACTCTACCCCCTGGGGCGTCATCCTACTGGGAGACTCCTGTAGCCGGACTTTATGTACTCATTATTGGTTCCCCCAATGAGTGGGCACTGGTAGAGGCACATTTTGAGTGCCCCTGGTTGTTGACCCAGGAACAGTGGCGTAGCAAGGTCAGGTGGTACCCGGTGCAGATGTGATGGCGGCTCCAGAGGAATATCAGCCATGATGTGGCTGAAGCTGTGGAAGTAACGAGCATCAGACCCGAAGCAACTGCAGCAACAGAAGTGACTGGAGAATCAGACATGATGTGACTACAGCTCTGGATGTGACTGAAGCATCCGACATAATGTGACCGTAGCTCTAGATGTCACTAGAGTGTCAGACATGATGTGACTACCGCTCTGGAAGTGACCAGAGCATCAGACATGATGAGCCTCCAGCTTTAAAGGTGACTAGAGCTTCAGACACAAAGCGACTGCAGCTCCGGAGGTAACTGGAGCATCAGACATGATGAGGCTACAGCTCTAAAAAGTGACTGGAGTATCAGACACAAAGCGTCTGCTGCTCCGGAGGTGACTGGAGCATCAAACACAAAAGTGACTAGAGCATATGGCACGACGTTATTGCAGCTTTAGCAGTGACTGAGGTATTCGGCATGATGCAACTACAGCTCTTGATATAATCAGAGCACCAGACATAATGCAACTATAGCTCTGAAAGTGCAGTACCAGACATAGTGTGGCTGCAGCTCTGTAAGCGATCAGAGCCTCAGACATGATACAACTGCAGCTTTGATAGTGACTGGAGTATCCGGCATGATGTAACTACAGTTCTGATACAAAATTTTTTCACTGCAGCATGTGGAGTCCAGGCTTCAGGTTTCTCTGTGCATCCTGTGGAAATTCGCCTGTCCATCTTTCAAACACCAACCTGAGGGGGGCGCTGAACCATTTCCTTTTTGTGTTCTGTGTTTGGATCGCTTACTTTATGGGATATGACATCTATATAACCTCTGGCATTGGAACAATAAACAGAAGAGCTTGGAAACATCACTTCAGTGTTTCTCATTGTTTTCTTCTCCAGTGCGTCGGAAGATAACACAGGTCTGCAAAACAAACTTTTTTTAAAAATTGTTTTGATTTTGTTAAATCATCTTTATGTAGTTTTTTGCACAGATTTAAAAAATGACATGGGTTTTTTTTTTCTATCACGTAAGGCTTGCCTACAAAATAAAGTTGAAGTATTTGGAAAAAATACAAAACACTGAAATTTTTTTATTTGTTTTTATTATTTTAACATGAAGTAAAAGCAAAAAAAACCCAACAATACCTAGCTAAAATAAGCATGATAGTGATACACATGTGCTGCAAAGTTATTATAAGTCTTTGTAAAAACGTTTTCTTTTTCCATCAAAGCTTCTTTTGGTACTTTTTCGGCTGTGTTCTTGTGAATTTTCCCTTTTAACATCAACATCCAACAGTAGTCTGCCATCATGGTGACATTCCATCGACCTTGGTATCTGCGCTCCATTTTTCTTAGATCTTGATGGAAACGTTCTCCTTGTTTCTCACTTACAGCCCCAAGATTTTCTGGAAAGTAGTCCAGATGTGAGTGAAGGAAATGGACTTTGACACTCATGTTGCAGCCCAACATTTTGTAGTTTTGTAACAATTCAGCAACCAAAGTTTTGTAGTTTGGGTCTTTTTTATTTCCAAGAAAGCCTGTTACAACAAGTTTAAATGAATTCCAGGCATTTTTTTCTTCCATTTCCATTTTAGTGACAAAGATTTCATCTTTTAAAAGTTTTCTTATGCCAGGCCCAACAAAGACTCCCTCTTTCAGCTTAGCATCTTATAGACCAGGAAACTGTTCACAAAGATACTTGAAACACTCTCCTTCTTGTGTAATGCTTTCACAAACTGTTTCATTAGTCCAAATTTGATATGAAGTGGTGGAATTAAGATCTTTTTAGGATCCACTAAACTTTGTGTTTCAACATTTTTAACTCCAGGAATAAGGCCTCATGTCCACGGGGAAAATCAGATCCGCTGCAGATTCTCCATGGAGAATCTGCAGCGGGTCCCTCCTGCCCCGCGGACATGAGCGCCGAAAATAGCAATTTAAAGCATTTACCTTTCCGGCGCGGGCGACGAAGGTCAGCTGTTCCTCACGGCCGGATCTTCATTTTCGGCCGGCGGATGAATTCCTGACGCCGGCGGCACGTCGCCGGCACGTCGTCGACGTGCCGCGCGCATGCGCCGGGCACATCCGCCGAGCCGAAGCAAGGGAGATGCGGCGGTGAGGAAGAGAAGAGCTTCGCGGTCCGCTGCGGGTGAGTAAATGCTTTAAATTCCTATTTTAGGTCTCCCGCGGATCCGGACGGCTTCCATAGGTTTCAATAGAAGCCTGCGGGAGCCGTCCCCGCGGGAGACCCGCATGAAAATGGAGCATGGTCCTGATTTTTTCATGCTCCATTTTTTTTTAAATCACTTTTATTGACGATCCGCGGGTATTTATGTACCCGCGGGTGGTCAATGCATCCCTATGGGGTGCGGATCCGCGCGCGGGAGATCCGCTGCGGATCCTAAATCCTATTTTCCCAGTGGACATGAGCCCTAAGAGCCTTTCTGATTGGCCAGGTCTGCTTGACATAGTGTTGTTTCCTGTCACGGCTATTCCATTCACAGAGGAAACATAGAAACTTTGTGTAACCACTTTGTTGACCTAGTAACATGGAAATAACTTTCAAATCCCCACAAATGGCCCATTTATGGTCAGAGTAGCTAAGCTTATTAAGAACAAACCCAAGATTTTCGTAGCATTCTTTCAAATGGACTGAGTGTCCAACAGGCACAGAAGCATATTGGTTACCATTGTGAAGAAGTACGGCTTTCAAACTCCTTTTTGATGAATCTATGAGAAGTCTCCATTCCTCTGGGTCATACGTTATGTTGAACATTTCCATGATTCCAGGTACATTGTTGCAGAAAACTAGTTCACCCTCTTGTGTAAAAAAAGGGACAAATTCCTTTTCTCTAAGTCGGTACCATGAAAATGAAACACCGGAGGCTAACATATGTCTTTCTTTAAGTCTAGACCCTAACACTTCCGCTGAATCCTTTGGTAGGCTCAGATCTCGTACTAAATCGTTCAAGTCTGATTGAGAGTAAAGTTCAGGGTCATTGGTACCTGGATCATAGCTGTCATCATTATCGCTGCTACTATGTGACATTTGGTCTAAATCGTCTAAAATATTGTCCAGGGTATCCGAAAGTGAAGGAATAGGCAAGTCAGGTCCATGAGGAACGGGGCGAATAGCCGAACATATGTTGGTTGGGTATGAAATGTCCTTCCTGTTTTTTAAATTGAAACCTTGCACTGAACAAGAACACAAATAACAGTCATCACTGTGATTTTTAGGCTCTCTCCAACCCACAAATATAACAGAAACAGTTAGGAGAGTTGACACATCTTCTAGTAGCCATTTCTTCTAAATACTGTATCACAAAACTGTTTGATGCGTCCACCACAGTGGCTGGCTCCACACTGAGTCACTGACTGCAGTCAAGGTCACGCCTAGCAGACAGTTTAGATTTGTTGTCGTACGCGTACCGAACCTGAAAAACCCTGAAAATAAGAAAATTTCAGGTGAACTTTGTGACTTATCTAGGGGTGATGGAATTTTTTCACTATTTTTACCGTAATCAGCACAAAAAATACTGTTAAACCCACTAATTAAATATGCTACAATTTTTTCATCGCAGACCTGTGTAATTAGGCATACCTGCCATACGCTTCTAGTATCACCTGACAGAAGTGATTGCTCCAGCAGCCCATCGGTCCTTGTGAAAAATGTCTGCGTTTAAAATGGGTCTGTGTGATGTCCGTTAAAAGCATGAAGAGCAGCCAGATGGTAAACACTCCCGTGTGAATGGGCCCCTATAATGCTAAACCAAGAGGAGTGCCCTTCTTCCTCCCCCTCACTCCCTTTCTTCTGTTTTTTTTTTATTGCGGGGTCCATCGACATTAATCTCTTAGTACAAATAAACACTAAGAAGAAATAATATTAAAACAGCCGCTCCAGGACTTTGGTGTAAAAATATATCTTCAATTTAGGATTTTAGATTATATACAAAAATATATATTTATACTAAAATACATCTAAAAAAATATATGAAGATAGATACAAAAAAATATATAAATATGTATAAAAATTTTAAACTATAAAAAAAATCTAAAAATACTTTTTAAAAAATATGCAAAAATCTATATAAAAATACACATAAAATTACAATATTTATATAAATACAATAAATCTAAAACTATATGCAAATCTGAAAATAAATTAAAATATCATCCAAAAAGCATAACAAATTAATAAAAAATAATAATAATTGGCAGCAAGTGGTATCAGGTTTTTGCCAGCCAGTGATTCTTGGTACTGGTAGGTGGCAGCAGGTGGTATTTATTATTTGTTGGTGGCAGCAGGCACAATTGGGTGTTCTTGGCTCTGGTGCATCCTCTCCCCGGGTCCGTGGCACTGTTCTGCTTCATTTTCTTCTGGCCAGGGATTGAGAAAGCAGTTGTGTGAGGGGGCCCTAACAGCGGACCCCCACAGTGGCCTCTGTAGTAATACTATTATTACTGGGGCCGAATAGGGGACACTATTATTTGAACCAGTAATAATATTATCCCTGCAGTAGCCCGAGTAGTACTAGCGCCTTGATGGAGACCCATATACTTACCTCCTCCTTGTAGTCTAAGCACCGCTCCTCCTCTACACACTAACAACAGTAATTGCGCATGGAACGCTTCTTCCCTTCTCCACTCCTCCTAAGGAACCAATGAGAAGAGGTCAGGGGAGGATGATACAGGGTACACACACTGACATCAGAGTGTGCACCTGGGACCAGCGGTGCCAATGTTGCTGCTAAGTGATTACTGGTCAGGACACTGCGGCACCCCAGTTGGTAATCACTATTGCGGTGAGCAGCCATCAGCGCGCATGCCGACAGAGAGGGCTCTGCGTGCCATAGGTTCACCACCACAGGTATATACCGAGGCTTAGACATCTATCAGACATTTATCCTGCTGTTATGCCATAATTTCCTATATTTAAAGAGAGAAATCAGAATGTCTGTAGTGAAATGAATAGACTTCACAATGCAGACGGCATCCCTGGATGGATGGATGATGGATGGATGGATGATGGATGGATGAATTAGATCATTTCTGCAGCATTTACCATTTGATTAGTTGCTGCTACTCTCTGTGGATTTGGATGATCCTCCGCTCTCGATGTCATCTGTTGGGGTATCATCCGTCCTCTTTTTCCTTTAAAGTAGTAAAATTAGAAGTCACCTTGTGAGTCCGTGCAGTAAAACAAGCCCCAAGAAATGTACAGTACACTAAAATATACCCGTTAACCCCTTAAGGACATGGCCCCTTTTTTTTTTTGAATTTTCAAATTTTTCTCTCCACTTTAAAAAAATGGAGTGAAATGGGGAAAAAAAGAAATTCTGCCATATTTGGGAGGTCTTGCTTTTCTGGTTTATGACCCGACCCTCAGAGTAAATGAACTTTATTCTGTGGGGCGGTGCGATTACTCTGATACCAAATCATGGGGTAAACCATGTGTTACTCTTATAGTTTGAACATTTATGGACACAGCGTTATCGATTATGTTTTGGGGGGTTTTAATTGAGATACTTTTATTATAAATGTGGATAAAGGTTGTTTTTACATTTCAAACCTTTTTTTTAAACTTATTAGCTTTTATTTTTAAAATAATTAATAGAACTTTTTAAAAACTGATTTCACATTTTTTTATCCCCATAGGGGGATGGTTTGATCGCTTTTGCAGTATGATATAATACCACAGCATTACTAAATACTGCGATTTTGATCTATAAAGGCACACCACTGGCATAGGTTGATAGGCAATCTGCAAAGGGGGCTTTTAGAAGGCTTCAGTGACATAACTGAACATGCTGGTTAAGGGGTTAATATGTCATGTGATGATGTGAGGATGCGCTATTTCCTATGCAGACTGCAGTGTAGCTGATAAAACTATTATTTACATCACTTACTTGTGTCTTTCGTAGAGACACTTGCCCACCCCATATACGAGTACCAAGAAGTAGGGGGCCAGAGCTGGTAATATGAACCTGATGTTATACTCAATGTGGTCTATAATGGTCGGCGTCTCTTCTATGTTCTTTCTTGATACATCTTAAGGACATGGACATTTTTTTTGCATTTTTTTTGCATTTTCAAATTTTTCTCTCCACTTTAAAAAAAAGAAGTAAAATAGGGGAAAATAAATAAATTCCGTCACTTTTCGGAGGTCTTGTTTTTCCTGTTTACACTCTGCAGCACATATGACCTGATAACTGTATCCTGCGGGTCGGTACGATTACTCCGATACCAAATCTATATATTTTTCTTGCTGTACTGCTTGTAAAAATAAAATATCTTTGTTAATAGATCCGATTATCTTCCGGCCGCCATAACTTGTTATAGTTGGGTGACGGCCTGTGTTCTGCAGAGCGTCATGTAGTTTCTATTGGTACCATTTTGGAGCATATACCACTTTTTGATCACTTATTACTAGAGATCAGCGAACCTACTCGGCCACGCCCCTTTTTCGCCCGAGCACCGCGATTTTAGAGTACTTCCGTACTTGGGCGAAAAGATTCGGGGGGCGCCGTGGGTGAGTGGGGGGGTTGCAGCGGGGAGTGGGGGGGAGAGGGAGTGAGAGAGGGCTCCCCCCTGTTCCTCACTGCTACCCCCCGCACCACCATGCCTCCCCCCGCCCCCCGGCGCCCCCCGAATCTTTTCACCCGAGTACTGAAGTACTCGAAAATCGCGGTGCTCGATCGAGTAATTACTCGAAACAAGTAGGTTCGCTCATCTCTACTTATTACATTTTTTCTTGGAGACCTGATGACCAAAAAAAGTGCAGTTCTGGCGTTATTTTGTTTTTATCTGACGATGTTCACCATGTGGGGTAAATCATATGTTACTCTTATAGTTCGAACCTTTATGGATGCAGCGATACCGAATGTGTTTTGGGGGTTTTTAATTTAGATTCTTTTATTATAAATATGAGTAAAGGTTTTTTCTTTTTAAACTTAAAATGTAAAAAAAAAAATTTTTACCTTTTGTTTTTTTAAATAATTAATAAAACATTTTTTCAAACTGATTTTTTCATTTTTTTTTGTCTCCATAAGGGACAGGAACTTGCGATGGTTTGACCGCACCTGCAGTATAATATAATAACATAGTATTACATTATCTGTAATCTATCAAGCTACACCACAGGCTCAGGTTTATAGGCAATCTGCAAAAGCAGCACTGGGGGCTTTCAGAAGGCTCCCGGCTGCCATGGCAACAACACGGCACTCTGATATCTCATCGCAGGGGCCCACTGAACACCGATCATGGCAATTAAAGGGTTAACAGCTCCAAACAGTGGAGGAAGCGGTGCGGAAGGAAGGGGGGTGTCCAGCTTTTTCTTCCCCTGATTGCCATTCATGCAATCCCTGAACGTCCGAGACATAACTGTATATCCTAGAGCACTAAGGGGTTAATGAGTCATGTGATAATCTGAGGATGCGCTGTTTCCTATGTAGACTGCAGTGTAGCTGATAAAAGTATTATTTACAGTACTTACTTGTGTCTTTCGTAGAGACACTTGCCCACCCCATATACGAGTACCAAGAAGTAGGGGGCCAGAGCTGGTAATATGAACCTGATGTTATACTCTATGTGGTCTATAATGGTCGGCGTCTCTTCTATGTTCTTACTTGGTACATCTAGAAAAGAAGAAACAATAGAAGTTATTAATAATCTGCCTTTTATTCATTAGGTCGTTAGTATTACAACTATGGATGATGGATGGATGTATGGATGATGGATAGATTAGATTATTTATGCTGCATTTTCCGTTGGATTCGCTGCTGCTTTCTGTGGATTTCGATGATCCTCCGCTCTCGATGTCATCTGTTGGGGATTCATCCGTCCTCTTTTTTCTTTAAAGTTGTAAAACTAGAAGTCACCTTGTGAGTCAGTGCAGTAAAACAATTCCCAGCCAACCTCTGTTTTCCCCTCCATTCTTCCAGGAAAGTCTTAACACACAAGAAATCGTCCGGATAATGCAGAATAGCTGATAAAACTATTATTTACAATGCTTCCTTATGTTTGTAATAGAGGCATTTGTCCAATGAGTATACGATTGCCGAGAGGTAGGGGGCAGCAGCCGGTAGAATAAAGATTATTTCATCCTCTATCCAGTCTATTGCGCTAGTTGTTACTTCTATGTTCTAACTTGGTTCATCTAGAAAAGAAGAAACAATATAAATGATCAATAATCTGCCTTTTATTTATGAGGTCGTTAGTAGTGATAATGTGATAATGTGAAGATGTTCTATTTCCTATGCAGACCGCAGTGTAGCTGATAAAAGTATTATTCACAATACTTACTTGTGTCTTTCGTAGAGACACTTGCCCACCCCATATACGAGTACCAAGATGTAGGGGGCCAGAGCTGGTAATATGAACCTGATGTTATACTCTATGTGGTCTATAATGGTCGGCGTCTCTTCTATGTTCTTTCTTGGTACATCTAGAAAAGAAGAAACAAGAGAAGTTATTAATAATCTGCCTTTTATTCATTAGGTCGTTAGTATTACAACTGCGGATTCCAAAATGAGTTGTTATTTGGGGTGTAAGGATGGGCGGCTCCTACCGATCCTTGTACCCCAGCATGTACAATAAGGCACCAGGCATTCCTGTACCCCCCCCCCCGCCCCCAATGAGCAGTTTATGCAGCACATTATTGACGCTCTCCTCAGCCGCCTGCGTCCCCCCCATTGGGCACCACATCTTGCCCTGCCACAGTCCAGGGGCTCACAGGGGGCACTAACTTATACAGGTGCCATGTCAGCCTCTTACACATTGCCAGCGACCATCTAGGCCAGTTTTAGTGAAAGCTATTCACTACAAGGAAATATTTACAATGTGTTGGGCTGATACATTGGGGATATGGAGAATAGTTCCCACCTGCAATGTATGCAGACAATGTGTAGGCGCACCAACAGCGGTATGTGTGAGGCTACATTCACACGGGTGCCCCATAACAGGACAAGAGACTCCGCCCAATATCAAACTTGGCAACTTGCGATTTTCACTACGAGCCGATGAGTTTTTGCTTAAAGATTCCATCACTTCTGTGAGATTGTGATTTTCACATGTGAGAAAAGATCCCAAGAGCTTCCCATGGGCTGCAATGGAAATAAAGTGCATGTGAATTTTTTCGAGCTCCCATAGGAAACAATGGGCGATTCCTCCTGCGGGAACATCCAATAATAGGACATGCTGCGATCTTATTTCCTCTCAGCATTACTATGAGTGGAAAATCGCTCATGTGAATAGACCGTTCAAAAGAATGGATTTCATATTAGTGCGAGTTTTGCGCATCTTGCATTGTACAAAACTCCTGCAAGATTCTTGGTCGTGTGTACAAGCCCTTAAAGTAACATTAGCCTGAATGCCAGAACCCAAGGCTCCCCAGCAGAACATCACCCAGAGTCCCATAGACTTCCCAATGCCATCTCTTCCCATAATAAGCGACGCACCCACATCTAATAAGGAACAACTCTACTGACAAAATGAGAAGCAGCCGGTAGCCCCTCTATCTCTAGTGAACCCCCTTCTTCTACATCTAGTAGTGAGTGTCTGCAGCACGGAGAGAATACTATTAACTACCCTGTTTCCCAGAAAATAAGCCCTACCATAATTTTTCAGGATTTTTGAGGATGCTGTAAATATAAGCCCTACTCCAAAAATTAGCCCTAATAACAGTTAATTAAAAAAACAAAAGTCAATGTAAACAGTGTCCCGGCAGCCATACATGTAAAAAAGAAAAATATTTTGGAGCAAATATTAATATAAGACCCTGTCTTATTTGCGGGGGAAACGGGGTATATACAGCTAATCTATATGTTATTAAGCTGTACTCTTAGATCTCTCCGCTCATATCACCTGCCCATGCTAGGATTAACCCCTTGTGCAGTAATGTACTTACCTTTATATTTTGTGCTGAAGATTGGACCTGCATGCACTGATGGTAATAGCAGCAGAGTCACTAATATCAATTTCATGAACATTTTCTCTTCTCTTTCTCACTTTCTGTACAGAATGAGCTCATCTCACTGTAACATCACTTTATATATGTCATGGATTTCCTTTTGTGTCCACCGACTTGATCAATTAGGAATGTTTACACCCTTCCAGATTAATTCTGAATTGATTATGCGCATAAGAAGGTTTCACACTGACACAGGTTCAGCATGCATAAGCTTCCTCAATTCTGCTTTAATGTTGGGCGCGCAGTCTCTTTTAAAAGAGTTTAACATATCTGCCCATCTGGGCAGGTCAAAGATTACATAGATACAACGTATTGTTTAATTATTGGATAAGCATCTTGCAATTCTTCCATCCTCCGGTCATCTGTGATTGGCCATCAGGTGGTGAACGAGATGAGTGGGTTGTCTTGGACCCACGTGTGGTTCCTTCGATATGATTGGATATTACAGCTTGAACTATTAATTGCACAAACCCCCCGTGTTATTTGCATAAGTTTCCAGTAAAACTGCTTGGGTTATTATTGCGGTATTCTATAAGCGGTACTTGCTTAACCTGCGGTTATCTGTCTGATCTTTACTTCTTCTAAAGTTATAAAACAGATGGAAAAATATAGCGTGTTTATATTAAATTTCATCTTTGTCAGCAGAGTTTAGGAAAAAGATGTTTCATCAAAGGAAGTAGAGATATTGCATAAATGTAAGAACATATATCTATATTTGTATCAGAACAGGAGGCAACATGTCATCTGTTATACAGAATGTTAAACGTACAAATACAGGTTCACTGTCCACTACCAAAGGTCCACAGTCCGGAATATAGATATATTGGGTTTCCACTACATATACCTGCAGCGTCTGTGACATCACAGATTGGAACCAAAGACCATAGTGACCTCATAGAAGCCTTACATGCAGCTGTGTACACGTATGTGTGATGTCACAGCAAGCAGTAAACATGAAGCATCCATCTCTGTATCTTCCTACTACGACCAGTCTTGTGTCAGAGGATTCCTGCTAGAACATGGCCATCATGGGGGCCGGTAGTTACCGTTACTGGAGTGCTGACGGATCAGAGGACCTTCTGATGGACCCTGATGATACACGTGAGACAGCCCTCATAGATATCTGTTGGAGATGAAGGCTCCTCTGCCACCATGAATAAGCCTACTACTGCCGGAATCCATATCTTACAAACAATGTCAAAAACATTTAGGGTTTTTACCAATGATCCTCCGATGTGATCCGCATTTTCGTGCGATGCGAAGCGACAAAAAGGAAGGCTCCTCCGGGAAACATGGGCTACAAAACATCGCAAATGTGAAGGAACCATTGGATAGCATGGGCTTCACATACATGCAGTTTGTAGCGCTGTCACATGACAAGAAGATCACATGATTTTGTCGCCCTGTGAAAGCGGCCTAATAGCCACAAAAATGTGTTAATGTGGATTTATACAGAACTGTAAAGGTTTCAGGCAGAAGTGGGAAAAAGAATGTTTTATAAAACTCCAGGTGTCTGCAGGACAATGACCCAAACATCCAGAGACAGAAGGATTTTCACAAGCCTTCATCCACAGAAGATCTCTGCTTAGTTCTCCAAGATGATTGGAACAACCCACCGAGTTCTTTCAAAAACTGTGTACAAGTGTACCTAGAAGAATTGATGCTGTTTTGAAGGCACTCTGACTGCAGCATTTTCTAAAACCTTTGCAGTTCTTTGTCCCTCCGGGGACTAAATAAAGTAGAGATAAATTAAAGAATTTTTAATTATTGCAACAATAAAAATATTAAAGTTTTTAAAGAAACCTATTTTCCCAATCTCATCAAAAAATACTTAAAATGTAAAACTTGGTATTACTTTGTGCAATTTATTAAAATATCACATTATCAATCCTGCAGGGTGAAAAAAAAGCACAATGCCAGAATTACACTTCTGTGGTCAACGAGTCTCCAAGAAAAAATTTGAATAAAAAGCAAATAAATTGAATTGAATAAAAATCAAAAAGTTATTGATGTATCCCAAAATAGGACAAAAAAATTACAGGTTATTCCACAAAAAAATAAGACCCCACAGCTGCAGCAATGTTAAAATAAAAAAATACTCTGTTCTGTTCTTCTCTTACTGTAGATTTTCATAGCCATCAGTGATATTCACACAAGAATAGTTGAAATTACGGCGATCCGGGGGGTCCGCACAGGAGCAGGAGGGTCACACCGAGGAGCTGGGAGGGCAGAGGGGTCACACATCATGATGGCTCTTACCAGACTCCTTCCCAGAGGGCTGTATGCGATTTCAGCCTGAGCACCGCAGGGCCTCTTCCAGACACCCGGGGAACAGGGATGGCCAATAAACATGCAACAGGAATGTAGATTTGTCACGGGTGACGCCACCATTCCCTTCCCAACGGTATTGGAGAAAGAAAGAGTCCACAACTGTGTAACTTTTAGCACCTCAGACCCTGGGAACGGTCAGGGCCGGGCAAAACTTTACTTGATAATATACTCGGTATAAAGCAAAAATACAGGAGACGGACGAGCAGGCAATAAACAGTAGATTGGAGGTCAGGGAGGAAACACAGGATGAAACCGGTCCTGCAGGTCAAGTTATCTGACAGGATTCGCTCCTGAAAGGGGAACTCTCTAGAGGAGGATAGGGGTAGGGTCGCTGCTCTCCTCCACGATTCCTGGAACAGGGGTCATCAGGAATTCTGTCTTCTATTCTCTGCACCACATGAGGGTCAAAGGTACCCCCATGTGGCTAGCACTCTCTCTCCACAACAACCAGCAGGAATGGAAGCCCCTTTTGCTGCTCTCACACGCACTTCTATAACCTGACTTGTACCACATGACAGGACATAAATGGATACATTGCAGGCAAATCCCAGTCTCTTGCAAACTTTTCACTCACCATTTGCTGTAGCTGTGCAATCCATATAACAAAGACGAGACACTTTGCACAGCGAACCTACACAAGACATAACATATATGACACTTATGGAGGGGCCAGGAGAGGATGTACTAGGCCACTACAAAATAAGTGTAAATAGCACCGCAAACCATTCAATGCACAGGATGAAAATCACCTTTAGGGCGCCCACCCACTGGCGATTTTTTTTTCTTTGCGTTTTGCGTTTTTTCTCAAGAGCAATTAGAATTGAATGTACTCCTGTCCACTGGCGTTTTTTTTTGCGGTGCGTTGCGATTTTTAACATAGGAACTGTCAGTTGCATATGTGTCCTTATTTTTCTCCTAATGCACCCATGAATGTCAATGGAAATTAATGGAAAAGGCGCGAAAAAGCCGCGAAAAACGCGCCGAAAACGCTGCGTTTTTCACGCACGAAAATCGCAAACGCCAGTGGGTGGGCGCCCTTATTCACTTGCTTATAAACGGTACAAGACTCTATTTACAGACAGTCGGTCATCCAATGCTTCCAGCTCTTCACACAACATGTATGTGCCTTGTGAAGGTGTCATGCCACTACAATCACCGGAAGAAGAAGAAGAAGAAGGAGTACCTCTGCACTGGGCCTTCAGAAAATCTTACTCACTGGTTGCTCACTCTTTCTCTTGAGGGCTCACTTACAATTTATGTGCACTCTTGCGCTCGGGAAACCTCTCCCCCTCTTCCATCTTCAACACATGAGGGCTGAAGGTGCCCCCATGTGCCCCTATGCTTTCTCTCTCTACTCCAGAATATGGAAAAGTTATGATTTTTTTGAAAGTGGGGAAGAAAAATGAAATTTTAAAAAAGTAGAAAAAAAGGGCTGCAGCGGGAAGGGTTGAGGGTTGTGTTCTGTTTTTACGATCTTCATATCCATCAGTGATATTCACAGAAGAATAAGTGTAAATTACACTGCAAACCATTCAATGCACAGGATGAAAATCACCTTTATTCACTTGCTTATAAACGGTACAAGTCTCTATTTACAGACAGTTGGTCATCCAATGCTTCCAGCTCTTCACACAACATGTATGTACCTTGTGAAGGTGCCCCTACAATCACCGTGAGACATTAGATTGGTCGTCAGCGGTAAAGACAGACCTGAAGGGCTCAGGTGAGACTAGAGGAATCAAAGATAAATCAATGAGTTTACTATAATGAGATGATAAATACCTTCCATTGCTTCAATTAATCCATTCATCTTCATACAGTATATGAAATTCACTTTTGATTGTCCCCATCTTCATGTTATCAGGCCTCGGTCTTTGGTTCCAGTATAAGACCTCCTGCACACGACAGATTTGAATCTGACATTTGGGATTGCGCAGCAGGATCTGACCCTGTACCCAGTGGGTAATCCCGCTTACCTGTCCGGATTCTTCTTTATCTGTACTGCAGGAGTGCTGGCCATCTCACTGGCGCACATACACAGTACTGATTATGCCACGCCATCACTAGGCGATGACGCGGATCCCACGACCCTTCTGTAGTGCTTACTGCGGAAGAGCTGCAGGATTTACAGCTTCCATTGACTTCAAAGGAAGCCTTCCATGTGGAAATCCGCACAGAATAGAACTTGCTGCGATTTTCCTGCCACAAGCGGAAATTTACGTTCGTGTGCAGGAAGCAGCGGTTCTCTATAAGAGGCAATGGGCATTGTTTGCTGTGGAATCTGGGGACAGCCGCCGGCCCCGAATTCTGCAAGTCAAATCTGCCCGTGTGCTGGAGCCATAAGGAGCTACAAAATTGTTGACATTTAAATATGCGACAATGGCCGACCTTAGCTACATGTGACCCAGGCAGTCGCACAGGGTAACAGCCACCAGCTTGTGAGGGCGAAAACAGATGGCTGTAGGTAATCTCCCCCCTTAGGACTGCCTGGCCAGTTCATGTTTTACTTCCATGTGACAATGTCTTGTGGAGTTACATGAATCATCCTCCTCATGGCTCTGTCTCCACCCCTCTAATGTTCTGGGGCACCACTGTCAGCCCACAGGCGCTCCCACAACACAATCAATTAGGTTTTCTATTATATTTATGTTAAGAGCTTGGTTCAGGTGCTGTATTCATGCACTGGCCTTGGTTCTAGGCTGTATTTGTTATAAGCTTGGTTCTGATACATATCTTTTTTTCTTTATGCTAGGAAGGGGGTAGGGTGAAAAAAAATTCTTCCTCTTTCTTGTTGTCATCACCAGATGAATACACGCTGCTACCAAAGTGGCCTTGCATGCTAACCTCAACTGTTTTTATAGCCCAATACTCCAGCAATGCCCCCTTTACTGTAAACGACTGAATAAAATTTAAATTTTATCATACTGGTATATTGCTGTGGCCCAGTAGCTTCGTAGGCTCTGCATTTGGCTGTAGCACACCACCTCACTCTCAACTAGATCATGGTTCCTGAAAGTTAAGTTCTCCAGCATGACTGATAACCAATGGGCAAAGAAGTTATTGTCCAGCTCTGCTCCCTCATGAACCCCAAAACTTCTATGGGCTCGAACTACATGGCAGTCCACACTTTTCAGAAATTCCATCATTCGCTCAGATTATGGACCTCTTTCAGTTGGGCACTTCTGGTGTTTCCTACCTAGGTTCATTGTCCATTAGCCTCCTGTACCACCTGCCACTGCAACCCAGCCCTGGGCATCTACCT
This sequence comes from Eleutherodactylus coqui, assembly GCF_035609145.1. Taxonomy (NCBI): domain Eukaryota; kingdom Metazoa; phylum Chordata; class Amphibia; order Anura; family Eleutherodactylidae; genus Eleutherodactylus; species Eleutherodactylus coqui. The sequence continues at coordinate 1,139,023 of NW_027102234.1, read as the reverse complement.
GTACCCGTGTTGGCAACCTTGGGCCTCAGCTCATTTTTTGCCACTCACTGATGAAGGTCATTCTTGACTGTAGCAACATCTCCTGTTCTCTCGCTGGAGCGTCTCATATAGGCCTCAGGACTCTCTCGGTTCGGCTCACTGCAGGTTCAGTCACAGTTGGTAAGTTCATTACTTTTAAACGGTTCAGATGTTCTAGAGTTGGTATTTTTGCTGGTCAGTTCATACTGTTCCAGTATCGATACTGGTGCATTATGTCTCCATCGGAACAAGGGCTGGAGACATAGGTTGGACAGCCAAAGTGACAGGGAGCACCCACGTAACGCCCCCGTAGCACCTTACATGTGATGAGCACCCCTTCCTGCGCTGTGGTGGCTGGTTCTGGGGAGGACTGACAGCTGCTGTTTGGCAGGAGCGCCGTTAACAATGTTGAGGCCAACGATCACAAGCAGGCGCAGGGCGAGTGGCGGAGGCGCTTCTAGGAGCTTTCGGCCTACAAATACCAACACTGGTAGAGAGATCCGATTTCAGGAGTTTCTCGGTCTTGGTGGCGTTGGCACGGTCAAGCAGCAGTAGCCGGCCAGCGAGTAACCCGGGGGCGACGGCCTGCTGCTTCCATACACCTAGTCCTGAAAGTCTCGCCCAGCCAATCACAAGCTGTGGGTGTGCATTTTAACTAAGGCCGCACAATCCAGGTTTCCACCCATTCTGCTGGTGGAGACATAATGCACCAGTACCTCCGGTATCATGGGTTGGTTTATTCTGCCATCTATACCATATAACACTGGTGCAAGCCAGGCAGAGCCAAACACCAGGTCAGGATCTTTTCAATAAACTGGATGGCACCTTGGCTATCAGTAACCACTTGTTGGTAAAACGTAACGGACTCTACTGCTCAGAAGGCAGTCTTTATTCACTTTTGCCAATGCTTGGCGGTGCTCTGAGTCATTGCGTAACACATCATGTGATTGTTTTCAGTAAGAGAAACCAAGTAATCTTGTAGATATGATACCTTTTAATGGCTCACAAAAATAAATGATGATATAGCAAGCTTTTAAACCTACTCAGGGTTCTTCCTCAGGCTTATGTCTCTACTGGCTAACACGGTACCATTTTTTTTTCATAGTAACACATCAATAACAGTTTTCTACATCCTAATGTGTCAACTATGTGACTCCCCTGCATGAGTTTTACTGTATTCTATATGGTGGGCGGTCCTCATGGTTCTTACATGTATTTTCAAGCTGTTTGACCGGTACGGCATTGAAAAACGCATTGAGCACTTGTGGTTTTGAGTGCAGCCCAGTAGCGTAGTGTAAGGACAGCAGGTGGCAGTGTTTTCCTTGCTGCATACAAAGAAGTTGCACATGTGTACATGCAGACATGTATGTATAGATGCGCACACACATTCAAGAAGAAGAGTGCTAATGCAGCGTCTTCGTTGGCAGATCCCTGCTGACCTACAATAGTTGGCCCAGAAGGCATTTTCTGTTATGGAAAGAGCAGCTCTGGAGCACAAACTGCTGCTTTACGGCTCAGTCAGACGGGCGTTTTTTGCTGTGCATGTTTTTTGTGATTCCCATCTATATAGAACCAATGCTTTTCAATAGGAGCGGTCACATCTGATTTTTACATGTGCATAAAATTCCCACCTACAACAGATAGAACGTATGGGTGTCAATGAACGCGGTCATGTGATTTTTTTCATGCGTGAATAAAGGCATGTAATAAACACCCGTCTGACTGAGCCCTTAAGGTGAAATTCTGTGCAGATGAAAATAGGAGATATCCCTGGGCCGATGTATGGAGCAATGTCACATTTATTGGATGTTAGTACGGGTTTATGATTTCTATCTGTTTGTATCTCATCAGCTCGATGACATTTGTAAGGAAAAGTCCAGCATTTTTGACAACTGTAGGCTGAGTGTTGTTGTGGTTCTACGGACCAATCATGAGTGTGGAATATTATTTACCGTCTTATATCATTACATGTAATCGCCACGTGTCGTTATTTATGCAGGATTTTGTTTGACTGGTTTCTATTAGAGATGAGCGAGCACCAAAATGCTCGGGTGCTCGTTACTCGGGACGAAATTATCGCGATGCTCGAGGGTTCGTTTCGAATAACGAACCCCATTGAAGTCAATGGGCGACCCGAGCATTTTTGTATATCGCCGATGCTCACTAAGGTTTCCATTTGTGAAAATCTGGGCAATTCAAGAAAGTGATGGAAACGACATAGCAACGGATGGGGCAGGCGAGGGGCTACATGTTGGGCTGCATCACAAGTTACCAGGTCCCACTATTAAGCCACAATAGCGGCAAGAGTGCCCCCCCCTCCCAACAATTTTTACTTCTGAAAAGCCCTCATTAGCAATGCATACCTTAGCTAAGCACCACACTACCTCCAACAAAGCACAATCACTGCCTGCATGACACTCCGCTGCCACTTCTCCTGGGTTACAGCTGCCCTCATGCCACACCACCCTCATGTCTATTTATAAGTGCGTCTGCCATGACGAGGGACCGCAGGCACACACTGCAGAGGGTTGGCACGGCTAGGCAGCGACCCTCTTTAAAAGGGGCGGGGCAATAGCCCACAATGCTGTACAGAAGCAATGAGAAATATAATCCTGTGCCACCACCATCAGGAGCTGCACACGTGGGCATAGCAATGGGGAACCTATGTGCCACACACTATTCATTCTGTCAAGGTGTCTGCATGCCCCAGTCAGACCGCGGTTTTTAATTCATAGACACAGGCAGGTACAACTCCCTATTGTGAAGTCCCTGTGGACCGACAGCATGGGTGGCTCCCTGGAACCCATCGGCGGTACATAAAAATATCCCATTGCATTGCCCAACACAGCTGAGGTAGTAATGTTGTGCTTAATGCAGGTGGGCTTCGGCCCACACTGCATGCCCCAGTCTGACTGGGGTTCTTTAGAAGTGGAAACAGATGCATTTATAATTCCCTGTGGACCCACAGCATGGGTGGGTGCCAGGAAGCCACCGGCGGTACATAAATATATCCCATTGCATTGCCCAACACAGCGGATGTAACGTCAGCTGTAATGCAGGTGGGCTAAAAATTAATTTGATTACACTGTAGGCGAGGGCCCACAAAAATTGCTGTATCAACAGTACTAATGTACATCAGAAAAATTGGCCCTGGCCAACCAAGAGGGCAGGTGAAATCCATTAATCGCTTTGGTTAATGTGGCTGAAGTGGTAACTAGGCCTGGAGGCAGCCCAGTTTAACGAAAAATTGATTCAAGTTAAAGTTTCAACGCTTTTAAGAGCATTGAAACGTATAAAAAATTTTAAGAAAAATTATATGACTGAGCCTTGTGGCCCTAAGAAAAATTGCCCGTTCGGCGTCATTATGTGAGGTTTCAGGAGGAGGAGCAGGAGGAGGAGGAGGAATATTATACACAGATTGATGAAGCAGAAATGTCCCCGTTTTGGATGATGAGAGAGAACGATGCTTCCATCCGCGGGTGCAGCCTATGTATTGCTTAGGTATCGCTGCTGTCCACTGGTGGAGAAGAGAAGTCTGGGGAAATCCAGGCTTTGTTCATCTTGATGAGTGTAAGCCTGTCGGCACTGTCGGTTGACAGGCGGGTACGCTTATCTGTGATGATTCCCCCAGCCGCACTAAACACCCTCTCTGACAAGACGCTAGCCGCAGGACAAGCAAGCACCTCCAGGGCATACAGCGCTAGTTCAGGCCACGTGTCCAGCTTCGACACCCAGTAGTTGTAGGGGGCAGAGGCGTCAGGGAGGACGGTCGTGCGATCGGCTACGTACTCCCTCACCATCCTTTTACAGTGCTCCCGCCGACTCAGCCTTGACTGGGGAGCGGTGACACAGTCTTGCTGGGGAGCCATAAAGCTGTCCAGGGCCTTAAAGACTGTTGTATTGCTTGTGCTGTACATGCTGCTCGATCTCCGCACCTCCCCTGCTACCTGGCCCTCGGAAGTGCGCCTTCTGCCACTAGCGCTGTCGGATGGGAATTTTACCATCAGTTTGTCCACCAGGGTCCTGTGGTATAGCAACACTCTCGAACCCCTTTCCTCTTCGGGAATGAGAGTGGAAAGGTTCTCCTTATACCGTGGGTCGAGCAGTGTGTACACCCAGTAATCCGTAGTGGCCAGAATGCGTGCAACGCGAGGGTCACGAGAAAGGCATCCTAACATGAAGTCAGCCATGTGTGCCAGGGTACCTGTACGCAACACATGGCTGTCCGCACTAGGAAGATCACTTTCAGGATCCTCCTCCTCCTCCTCCTCCTGCTCCTCAGGCCATACACGCTGAAATGATGACAGGCAAGCAGCATGGGTACCGTCAGCAGTGGGCCAAGCTGTCTCTTCCCCCTCCTCCTCATCCTCCTCATGCTCCTCCTCCTCCTCCTCAACGCGCTGAGATATAGACAGGAGGGTGCTCTGACTATCCAGCGACATACTGTCTTCCCCCGGCTCTGTTTCCGAGCGCAAAGCGGCTGCCTTTATGGTTTGCAGGGAACTTCTCAAGATGCATAGCAGAGGAATGGTGACGCTAATGATTGCAGCATCGCCGCTCACCACCTGGGTAGACTGCTCAAAGTTTCGAAGGACCTGGCAGATGTCTGCCAACCAGGCCCACTCTTCTGAAAATAATTGAGGAGGCTGACTCCCACTGCGCCGCCCATGTTGGAGTTGGTATTCCACTATAGCTCTACGCTGCTCATAGAGCCTGGCCAACATGTGGAGCGTAGAGTTTCACCGTGTGGGCACGTCGCACAGCAGTCGGTGCACTGGCAGATTAAACCGATGTTGCAGTGTCCGCAGGGTGGCAGCGTCCGTGTGGGACTTACGGAAATGTGCGCAGAGCCGGCGCACCTTTACGAGCAGGTCTGACAAGCGTGGGTACCTTTTCAGAAAGCGCTGAACCACCAAATTAAAGACGTGGGCCAGGCATGGCACGTGCGTGAGGCTGCCGAGCTGCAGAGCCGCCACCAGGTTACGGCCATTGTCACACACGACCATGCCCGGTTGGAGGCTTAGCGGCGCAAGCCAACGGTCCGTCTGCTCTGTCAGACCCTGCAGCAGTTCGTGGGCCGTGTGCCTCTTATCTCCTAAGCTGAGTAGTTTCAGCACAGCCTGCTGACGCTTGCCCACCGCTGTGCTGCCACGACGCGTGACACCGACTGCTGGCGACGCGCTGCTGCTGACACATCTTGATTGCGAGACAGAGGTTGCATTGGAGGAGGAGGAGGAGGAGGGTGGTTTAGTGGAGGAACCATACACCGCCGCAGATACCACCACCGAGCTGGGGCTCGCAATTCTGGGGGTGGGTAGGACGTGAGCGGTCCCAGGCTCTGACTCTGTCCCAGCCTCCACTAAATTCACCCAATGTGCCGTCAGGGAGATGTAGTGGCCCTGCCCGCCTGTGCTTGTCCACGTGTCCGTTGTTAAATGGACCTTGGCAGTAACCGCGTTGGTGAGGGCGCGTACAATGTTGCAGGAGACGTGGTCGTGCAGGGCTGGGACGGCAGATCGGGAAAAGTAGTGGCGACTGGGAACTGAGTAGCGCGGGGCCGCCGCCGCCATCATACTTTTGAAGGACTCCGTTTCCACAACCCTATACGGCAGCATCTCAAGGCTGATAAATTTGCCTATCTGGACAGTTAACGCTTGAGCATGCGGGTGCGTGGCGGCGTACTTGCGCTTGCGCTCTAACACTTGCGCTAGCGACGGCTGGACGGTTGCTGGATTGGGCCGAGGACAGCGGAGGTGAGGGTGTGGGTGCAGGCCAGGACACGGTAGTGCCTGTGTCCTCAGAGGGGGGTTGGATCTCAGTGGCAGGTTGGGGCACAGGGGGAGAGGCAGCGGTGCAAACCGGAGGCGGTGAACGGCCTTCGTCCCACCTTGTGGGGTGCTTGGCCATCATATGTCTGCGCATGCTGGTGGTGGTGAGGCTGTTGGTGGTGGCTCCCCGGCTGATCTTGGCGCGACAAAGGTTGCACACCACTGTTCGTCGGTCGTCAGGCGTCTCTGTGAAAAACTGCCAGACCTTAGAGCACCTTGGCCTCTGCAGGGTGGCATGGCGCGAGGGTGCGCTTTGGGAAACAGTTGGTGGATTATTCGGTCTGGCCCTGCCTCTACCCCTGGCCACCGCACTGTCTCTTGCAACCTGCCCTGCTGCTGCCCTTGCCTCCCCCTCTGAAGACCTGTCCTCCTGAGTAGGCGTTGCACACCAGGTGGGGTCAGTCACCTCATCGTCCTGCTGCTCTTCCTCCGAATCCTCTCTGCGCTCCTCCCTCGGACTTACTGCCCTTACTACTACCTCACCGATAGACAACTGTGTCTCATCGTCATCGTCCTCCTCACCCACTGAAAGGTCTTGAGACAGTTGCCGGAAGTCCCCAGCCTCATCCCCCGGACCCCGGGAACTTTCCAATGGTTGGGCATCAGTGACGATAAACTCCTCTGGTGGGAGAGGAACCACTGCTGCCCAATCTGAGCAGGGGCCCGAGAACAGTTCCTGGGAGTGTTCCCGCTCCTGAGCATGTGTCATGGTAGTGGAGTGAGGAGGCTGGGAGGAAGGAGGAGCAGCAGACAGAGGATTCGGATTTGCAGCAGTGGACGGCGCAGAACTGTGGGTGGACGATAGGTTGCTCGAAGCACTTTCTGCCATCCACGACAGGACCTGCTCACACTGCTCATTTTCTAATAACGGTCTCCTGCGTGGACCCATTAATTGGGCGATGAATGTGGGGACGCCAGAAACGTGCCTCTCTCCTAATCGCGCAGCAGTTGGCTGCGATACACCTGGATCAGGAGTTCGGCCTATGCCCACACCCTCACTTGGCCCTCCGCGTCCTCGGCCGCGTCCACGTCCTCTAGGCCTACCCCTACCCCTCAGCATGCTGTATTACCAGTGATTTGATTTCCCAGGCAGGAAATAAATTGGCGCAAGCCTGCAGGCCAAATATACTTTTTTCCCTTTTTTTTAAAAGGATAGGCCCACTGCGTCTATTCAATGAATAATAAGTTTAATAACTGTGTTGTGCCCCTGCAAATGTGTCACAGAACTTTAGTGTTGCAGAGTTATTAACTACAGCTGAGCAAGGAATTTCACAGGCAGGAAATAAATTGGCGCAAGCCTGCTGTTAAACGTAGCTGGCTGCGTATGAATTTTTTACTATCTCCACCCACCACACACGTACACAGAACGCTGAGGACTGACAGAGGCAGGGCACATAGAATTGTTCCCTTTTTTTAAAAAAGAAAAGGCCCACTGACTATATTCAATCAGATAAGAAATATGTTCCACAGAAATGCAGTTATATGAAGTGCAGCAGAGCGGTGATTTTTCCCAGGCAGGCAGGAAGGAAATAAATTGGCGCAAGCCTGCTGTTAAACGTAGCTGGCTGCGTATGAATTTTTTACTATGTCCACCCACCACACACGTACACAGAACGCTGAGGACTGACAGAGGCAGGGCACATAGAATTTTTCCCTTTTGTTGGTAAAGAAAAGGCCCACTGACTATATTCAATCAATAATATATGTCTTCTGGCCCTGCCTACACAATTCTCTCCCTGTAGTATTACTGCCAGGCGCAATGCTCTGCACAGCCGATTTTGAAAAAAAAAAAAAAAATGCAACACTGCTAACAGCAGCCTGCACAGTACTGCACACGGGTAAATGTGGCCCTAAGAAGGACCGTTGGGGTTCTTGAAGCCTACACTCACTCCTAACACTCTCCCTGCCTAACCACCACTTCTGTCCCTGGACTATTAATGCAGGGCACAATGCTCTGCAGACAGCCGATTTTGGAAAAAAAAAAAAGGGCAACACTGCTAACAGCACCCTCCACAGTACTGCACATGGATAGATGTGGCCCTGAAAAGGACCGTTGGGTTTCTTGAAGCCTACACTCACTCCTAACACTCTCCCTACAGCAGCTCCAACACAACAGCACTTTCCCTCAGCTAACTCACAACGCATCTGAGGCGAGCCGCGGGAGGGGCCGACTTTTATACTCGGGTGACATCTGATCGCCCCAGCCACTCACAGCAGGGGGGTGGTATAGGGCTGGAACGTCACAGGGGGAAGTTGTCATGCCTTCCCTGTCTTTCAATTGGCCAGAAAAGCGCGCTAACGTCTCAGAGAGGAAACTGAAAGTAACCGGAACATCGCGTGGTACTCGTTACGAGTAACGAGCATCCCGAACACCCTAATATTCGCCCGAGCATCAAGCTCGGACGAGTACGTTCACTCATCTCTAGTAACACATCATGTGATTGTTTTCAGTAAGAGAAACCAAGTAATCTTGTAGATATGATACCTTTTAATGGCTCACAAAAATAAATGATGATATAGCAAGCTTTCAAACCTACTCAGGGTTCTTCCTCAGGCTTATGTCTCTACTGGCTAACACGGTACCATTTTTTTTTCATAGTAACACATCAATAACAGTTTTCTACATCCTAATGTGTCAACTATGTGACTCCCCTGCATGAGTTTTACTGTATTCTATATGGTGGGCGGTCCTCATGGTTCTTACATGTATTTTCAAGCTGTTTGACCGGTACGGCATTGAAAAACGCATTGAGCACTTGTGGTTTTGAGTGCAGCCCAGTAGCGTAGTGTAAGGACAGCAGGTGGCAGTGTTTTCCTTGCTGCATACAAAGAAGTTGCACATGCGTCCATGCAGACATGTATGTATAGATGCGCACACACATTCAAGAAGAAGAGTGCTAATGCAGCGTCTTCGTTGGCAGATCCCTGCTGACCTACACTAGTTGGCCCAGAAGGCATTTTCTGTTATGGAAAGAGCAGCTCTGGAGCACAAACTGCTGCTTTACGGCTCAGTCAGACGGGCGTTTTTTGCTGTGCATGTTTTTTGTGATTCCCATCTATATAGAACCAATGCTTTTCAATAGGAGCGGTCACGTCTGATTTTTACATGTGCATAAAATTCCCACCTACAACAGATAGAACGTATGGGTGTCAATGAACGCGGTCATGTGATTTTTTTCATGCGTGAATAAAGGCATGTAATAAACGCCCGTCTGACTGAGCCCTTAAGGCCTCCTTCCCACGAACGGATTTACGCCGCGTAAATTCGCGGCAAAAATCCGCTGCGTGGCCCCCTGCTATTAGGTTCTATTGAACCTAATAGCACAATGCTCACGATGCGTAATTCCACCGCGGAATTACGCACCGTGATTTCTCCCGTCCTCACCCGCAGCATGCTCTATTTGCTGCGGGTGAGGACGGGCTGTACGCGCTGACGGCTTCCATTGCAGTCAATGGAAGCCGTCTGTTCACGCTATCTCCCGCTGTAACCAGCGGGAGATAGCATGAAAAAACGCTTCCCCACCTACTGCCGCAGCGTCATTTGACGCGGCCGGCGCGTCACGTGACACTGCCGGCCGCGTCACGTGACGCGGTGGGCGTGTCACACGACGCGGCGGCGGTGGGCGGGGAAGCGTTTTCGCGCTATCTCCCGCAGGTAAGTATAGGGGCTCTGGGGGGCGCCGTGACGGGCTTCACTGCGTAATATTACGCGGCGGAGCCCGTCACGCTCGTGGGAAGGAGGCCTAAGGTGAAATTCTGTGCAGATGAAAATAGGAGATATTCCTTGGCCGATGTATGGAGCAATGTCACATTTATTGGATGTTAGTACGGGTTTATGATTTCTATCTGTTTATATCTCATCAGCTCGATGACATTTGTAAGGAAAAGTCCAGCATTTTTGACAACTGTAGGCTGAGTGTTGTTGTGGTTCTACGGACCAATCATGAGTGTGGAATATTATTTACCGTCTTATATCATTACATGTAATCGCCACGTGTCGTTATTTATGCAGGATTTTGTTTGACTGGTTTCTATCTTTCATGCCCAGGATTTGGTCTCCAACATTTTTCACTAGGGGGTTGTGCGGATCTTACAGGGAAACCAAAAGTCGTACAATTCTACATTTTGATTGGACACTAAAACATTGATAATAGGGCCACATTAGGGCCCCATCGGAAGTCACAATTCAAAATTGAATGTAGTGGGAAGTAAATCTGATCCCATAGAGGTTTAAGGATTTCACATGACCACCAGATATGTAGCAGAGATCCAACCTGTCCATAACATCTCCAACACAAACCAGAAGTACCAGGAAACATTTGAGACAAGCGGTAGATGCCACCTATATAAACGTCTTCTTAATGATTGGCACAACAAGAGGTCTTAGTACCCAACTGACATACAGAAGCCATTGGTCCTCAATAAAGGTCTCCTGAAGTTCTGTTTCCCAGTTTTTTTCTGAAAAGAGGGAAGGGGAGTTGGAATTAAAGGACAGTGCTGTGTAGGCTCCGGTTATACAGGCATATCGGTGCTACAAAATCGCAATGATATCACAACTGTGTTCATGCAATTTTGTAGCGTCAGTGATGCTTTGCTGTTGTCTGTGATAAAATTGGTTAAAAAACAGGTTAAACCCTCCCCTAAAATAAGCCCTAGCTGAATTTCCCCCCAAAAAAGGAGAATACTTACCTAGCAGGTATGGTCCAGGTCCTCCCGCTGTTCCCTTGAGCTCTGTTGGCCATTCTGCAGTCCTCGTTCACCCACAGAAGATCACTTCCTGGTTGCGGGATTCAAAAATCACACCTCCAGGAAGCGATGTCTCTGTTTGGTTCCTCCAGCTCGACTCGACCAATCAATGCCACGCTCGATCAACCAATATGGTTCATCCAGCTCTGCATTGATTAGTTGAGAAGAGTTTGAAGAACCAATCACGTTGTGGAAGTCGGATTCATAAATTGGCTGAGCCATGATTGGCCAATTCATAAATCCCGCCTCTATTAAAGTACTGCTCTTTAATAATCTTTTTTTCCTGGTGAGATCGTTCACACTGTTCATCACTTACATCCCTGAATCTTGGAATCGCTGGTCTTTCATGAGTTTCTGGATTTGTAGTCCATCGAATTTACCTGCTTTCAGCTTCTCCATGCTCATCACAGGAAGTTTTCTACATTTGTAGCCAAAATGCTTTCCATTCCTCTTCAATGTCTTTACACATTGCTTCATCAACCCAAGTTTGATGTTTAGTAGTGGCAATATGTATCATATGTACTAATAGGTGGGAGTTGTGCCCATCATGTACAAAAGTACCAGGTGATCGCACATTGGTTTTAGGGCCCAATCAGATGGTTGTATGTGAACTGTGCCTGAGATTCTCTGGTACAAAATGCACCAGAGAGCACACAGACACACATCTGTGAACTGTCAGAGCCCCACAGGTAGAGGATATTGCATGTCCAACTCTGGCCTGTGATATAGACCAAAATAGAACATGCTGCAATGTTTTCACATGTGCTTGTGAAATTATTGAATTATATTTCATGCAGTAGTGTTGTGTGCATAATATTTGTGCTGTGTGTATGGCAAGATGTACAAGTGCAAAAGACACACATTGTAGAGAAATTTTACTAACAGGGTATCATATACTGAGTATGCAGCTTTGTCATAATTAACCTTTGTAATGTTTTACTAAGAGAGAAGTATAACACATGCTGTAGACTTGTTAACCTTGTGGGGGTTGCCACACTATATAACCTCTCACATTGGAACAATAAACACAGAAGAGCTTGGAAATATCACTTAAATATGTCTCATTGTTTTCTTCTCCAATGCATCAAATGATAATTAGGCATACCTGATTGATAAGCCTGCAATACCTTTCTAGTATCAGCTAAGTTAAGTGATTACACTAAAAGAAAATCAGTCCTTGTGAAAAAATGTTTATGTTTATAGCCAAATTGGCTATAATGGGTCTGTGTGATGCCCGTAAAATGCACGAAGAGCAGCCAGATGGTAAATGCTCCCGTGTGAATGGGCCCTTATAATGCGAAACCAAGAAGAGTGCCCTTCCCCCCCCCCCCCCCCCTTACTTCTTTTCTTTCATTTTATTGAGGTGCGGGGTCCATCCACATTAATCTCTTGCTACAAATAAGCACTATAAAGGAATAATATTAAAATGAAGCCGCTCCAGGACTCAAAGAATATATCTTTAATTTAGGATGTTGGATTATAAATATAAAATATAATTACAAATCTAAAAATAAATCTTAAAAACCAACAATGTTGTTTGCTGGCACCAGATGGTATTAGGTAATCTTGGCAGCAGGTGGTATCTATTGTTGGTTGGTGGCTGCAGAATGTATTAGGTAATCTTGGCAGCAGGTGGTATCTATTGTTGGTTGGTGGCTGCAGAATGTATTAGGTGTTCCTGGCAGCAGGTGGTATCTATTTTTGGTTGGTGGCTGCAGATGGTATTGGGTGTTCTTGGCAGCAGGTGGTATCTATTGTTGGTTGGTGGCAGCAGGTGGTATTAGGTGCTCTTAGCAGCAGGTAGTATCTATTGTTGGTTTGTGGCCGCAGCTGGTATTAGGTGTTCTTAGCAGCAGGTAGTATCTATTGTTGGTTGGTGGCTGCAGGTGGTATTAGGTATTCTTGGCAGCAGGTGGTATCTATTTTTGGTTGGTGGCTGCAGGTGGTATTAGGTGTTTATGACAGCAGGTGGTATCTATTGTTGATTGGTGGCTGCAGATGGTATTGGGTGTTCTTGGCAGCAGGTGGTATTATTGGTAGGTGGCTGCAGATGGTATTAGGTGTTCTTGGCAGCAGGTGGTATCTATTGTTGGTTGGTGGCTGCAGCTGGTATTGGGTGTTCTTGGCAGCAGATGATATTTATTGTTGGTTGGTGGCTGCAGGTGGTATTAGGTGTTCCTGGCAGCAGGTGGTATCTATTGTTGGTTGGTGGCTGCAGCTGGTATTAGGAGTTTTTGGCAGCAGGTGGTATCTGTTGTTGGTAGGTGGCTGCAGGTGGTATTAGCTGTTCTTGGCAGCAGGTGGTTTTTGATGTTGGTTGATGGCAACAGATGGTATTTGCTGCTGTTTGACATCTCCCCTGATGTTATGGGGAATGTCACTTCCTGCATAAAGAAAACATAAAGACAATTTAGTTAAACCTTCTTTTAAGGAATAGGCAGTGTGGTAGCACAGATGGCCTGCAGAGGGCAGTAGAGCAGTCATTCTGCTAGTAAATTACAGAAAACCCTTGTGTGGGTATGACAGGGAGGATGCGGATAAGGAAAATGCTGTACAGCCCTGCTGAGGTGTCCTGAGCGTCTGGAAGTCCAGTGATGAGTGGACAAGTGTTGATTTCCACTGATGCACATGATATATAGCAGTATAGAGCCAGTATGGCTGAAGATGGAATGCTATATGTGATAAAGTCTGCTGATGGAGTTGCAGAGATTTAAAGGACCAGTAAGGCCAGAATTGGCCGGACATGGGCTACTGAAGTGCGACAACCCCCAAACTCAATAACCCCAAGATGCCACTATATATAATCACTGTGATGGGTCGCCCATTGTTATACTGTCTAGCATTAGATGCCATGATCTCATGTGTTTCAAATCAGACATCGCCTGTTATTAGAAAGCCGGTCAGCTCATGTGGATGTTCACACTGGGAGAGTTTTCTGGTTTGGTTCATCGAGCTCTGCATTGATTGGCTGAGCTGTGGCTTTTAAGAACCAATCAGAGCGAGCGCTTCCTGTAGGTGGGATTTATGACCCCCCTGAAGACTGCAAACAAGTATGCTGGAGTATGGGGAGGAGAGCGCCTGTTAGGTAATGTATTGTTTGTTTTTAAATGCAGCTAGGGCCTATTTTAGGAGTAGAACTTTTGTTTCAAGCTGCCCCGAAAATGCCGGCAAAAGAGCGATACAAAGTTGTGCGACTTTGTAGCACGACAAAATGGTGATATTGCCGCAAGAAAACGCAGCAATATCGCGGGAACACAACTATTATATCGCTGTGATTTTCTACATTCTCCTTTGTACAGGCTACAAAGGGCTCAAAAATAAACTATATATTTTACAAAAATTGGGTTTCTTTTGTTTTTTTTTTACCCCTAACAAAATTCAAAAACAGCAAAAAAAATCAGTGATGGATATTTTAAAAACTGACCTATATGTCACAGAAAAAAAATGCAGCAAAATTAATTTTGACAGCTGATGGAAAAAAACAAATAGGGCAGTAAAACCACCACATGGGCAAAATCCCCCCCAAAATGTCTGGTCCTTTAGGGACAAAACATCCTGGTCCTTGAGGGGTTAAAACAACTTTTCCCAGAAGTGAAGAGGAATGATATGGAAGGACCTGAAGACTAGGAGAACTTTACAAATATATACACATAAGGCTTTTCATAGACTGGAGTAGTGTAGCTGCTGTAAGACATATCATTAGCGCTATATGTTACCTCGTCGCGGTCTTATTGCGGTATTATTGCCGGTCCCTGAGACTATCTCCGTCTCCTCTTCCTTCTTGTCCTGGTGGTTTTCAGACCTGAAAAATTACAAAATCCAGTGTAAGAATAATTCCCAAGGATCTTGTTATCGTGTGAAGTTGGTGCCATCAGGGAGGAGGACTCGTATATGTACATGGAGACAGATTATACCGAGCAGGACAGTCGGGGAAGTTCATGCATCCATTTGGGGGCTCTAGATAATATTACACCACTAGTATAAACGTCCATTGCAGACTCCAGATCAGTCGATACTAGTGATGGCGAACCTTTTAGAGATCGAGTGCCCAAAGTGCAACCCAAAACCCACTTATTTATCACAAAGTGCCAACACACCAGGGGGCGGGGCTTATCACCACGTATGATTTTACCTCCGTCATTATAAAAAGGACAGGGCCGCATATCTGCAGCTGATTTCATACTTTGCGGCGCTCCCCCTCACCTCCTTTGTAGGCTTTCCCACCTGAACAGTGAACCACATCTGAACAGGCCGCTGGGAACAGAAAGCCAGGAAGTGCTGACAGTGGGAAGCCTTGGCATGCGGGGACACACCGCATACTATGAAATCAGCTGTGGATATGCCACGTAAATTTTAGCAACGGACATTCCACAGCATTTCTACCAAGTGTAAACATACCCTAAGTCAGCTTTAGGTATTCTGCCATGTGCAGAGTAGCCCCGATAGTATATGTGACCCCCCCAGTGGCCTTAGTAGTAAAATTGTCCCTCACAGTGGCCTCAGTAGTAATAATGTCCCCTTTATTGGCCCAGGTAGTAACAGTGACCCCTACAGTTGTCCCAGTAGTAATAGTGACCCCCACAGTGGCCTCGGTAGTACTACTATTATTACTGGGTCCAATATATTACTAATAGTGTCCACTATATTGGCCCCAGTAATAATATTAACCCCACAATAGCCCCAGTAGTAGTAGCCCTTCCCCCCCTGAGACCCATATACTTACCTCCTCTTTGTAGTCTTATGAACACTATTAGTCTTCTCGGCGCTGCTGTAGGTCGCTCGAGCTGATGGAGGTTCTTTTCTTCTCCCCTTCTCCTAAGGAAACAATGAGAAGAGGTCAGGGAAGTATGATCCCAGGTGCGCACACTGACATCAGTGTGTGTGACCGGCACAAGCGGCGCTAATAAAATTGGTATTTTTTTTATTAGACTTCAGGGCCGGCAGTGACTGCTACCTCAACAAGAACTACAAGAACTTACTCTTCCTCTGGTCTTATGACTTCATTCTCAACAGTAAATGTATCGGATGTTTTCTCCTGTTGTCCATTTTGTCCTGTAAAATAGACACGGCCTATAAGATTAGATGTTCATATAATGCACATTGATCCCCTCCGCTGCCGGCCTGGAGTTGGAGACCCCATAAAATACTAGATAATGACATAAAGCACAATTCCCTAATATATTAGTAGAACGGCAGCTGCTCATTTTATCCCAACAATGTATATTGGGGAAAATGAGAAAGTTTGGTACCGTTAAAATCTCACGGTGGGGATCAATCTTTTCATCAAGCTATAAGCAAACTTTTTACCATGTCTGAGAGATGTGCGTCCTAACTCCGGGACTCTCGCCTATCTCCAGATTGGGGTCTCGCACCCGGTAAAGTAATTGATGACTACCGCATGCATGCAGAGAGGGAATAGAAGAGAGGTCATGGATGTGCGCGGCGCTCTCCATTCACCTCTATGGGACTGACTGTTTTTAGCTCTGTGACTCCCATAGAAGTGAATGGACAGACTCTTGCTCATGGGTGGTCTTCTCTCCATTCATTCTCTGCCTGGATGCATCAGCCATCAGCTGTATTACCCTGAAGTTTAGAAATCCATGTGGGTCCCCGAGGTGAGAATCACATCTATCAGACATTTATCCTGCGGTTATGCCATGATTTTCTATCCATTAGGATAGATAGATAGATAGATAGATAGATAGATAGATAGATAGATAGATAGATAGATAGATAGATAGATAGATGGATGGATGGATGGATGGATGGATGGATGGATGGATGGATGGATGGATGGATAGATAGATAGATAGATAGATAGATAGATAGATAGATAGATAGATAGATAGATAGATAGATAGATAGATAGATAGATTAGATTATTTATGTTGCATTTACCATCGGATTCGTCGCTATTCTCTGTGGAATTGGATGATCCTCCACTCTCGATGTCATCTGGGGCTTCATCCGTCCTCTTTTTCCTTTAAAGTAGTAAAATTAGAAGTCACCTTGTGAGTCCGAGCAGTAAAACAAGCCCCAAGAAATGTACAGCACAATAAAATATACCCGTTAACCCCTTCTTGACGTGCTCTGTTTTTTTTTGTATTTTTAGAATTTTTTCTCCACTTTAAAAAAATGGAGTGCCATGAAAAAAAAAAAGAAATTCTGCCATATTTGGGGGTTTTGTGTCTACGGTTTATAATCTACAGCGAAATTTTTTTTTTTTCAATTTAGATTCTTTTATTCTAAATATGGGAAAATGTTTTATTTTTACTTTTATTACGTTTTATTTTTTTATTAAAATAATACAACTTTTTCAAAACTGATTTTTACATTTTTTTCCTCCCCATAGGGAACAAGAACTTGCGATGGTTTGATCGCTCCTGCAGTATGATGTAATACCATAGTATTACATTATATTGCAATCTGACAGGAAATCTATCAAGCCACACCACAGGCTCCCGGCTGCCATGGCAAATACACAGCACTCTCATATCTCATCACAGGGAACTATTCGGGACTCCTAAACATAAACCGTGGCAATTAAAGTATTAACAGCTCTGTTCAGCGGCGTTGCTCATTGGAGCTGTTGTGGACGGGTGCCGTCTGTTTCTTCCCCGGACCCCTTTCCATACAATCCCTGAACTTCCGTGACATAACAGTACATACTGGAGCGCTAAGGGGTTAATATGTCATGTGATAATGTGAGGATGCGCTATTTCCTATGTAGACTGCAGTGTAGCTGATAAAAGTATTATTTACAATACTTACTTGTGTCTTTCGTAGAGACACTTGCCCACCCCATATACGAGTACCAAGATGTAGGGGGCCAGAGCTGGTAGAATGAACCTGATGTTATATTCTATTCGATCTATAATGGTGGGCTTCTCTTCTATCTTCTTTCTTGGTACATCTAGAAAAGAAGAAACAATAGAAGTTATTAATAATCTGCCTTTTATTCATTAGGTCGTTAGTATTACAACTGCGGATTCCAAAATGAGTTGTTATTTGGGATGTAAGGATGGGCGGCTCCTACCGATCCTTGTTCCCCAGCATGTACAATAAGGCACCAGGAATTCCTATAACCCCCACCCCCAATGAGCAGTTTATTCAGCACATTATTGACGCTCTCCTCAGCCGCCTGCGGCCCCCCGTTGGGCACCACATCTTGCCCTGCCACAGTCCAGGGGCTCACAGGGGGCACTAACTTATACAGGTACCATGCCAGCCTCTTACACATTGCCAGCGACCATCTAGGCCAGTTTTAGTGAAAGCTATTCAGTACAAGGGAATATTTACAATGTGTTCGGCTGATACATTGGGGATATGGAGAATAGTTCCCACCTGCAATGTATGCAGACAATGTGTAGGCGCACCAACAGCGGTATGTGTGAGGCTACATTCGCACGGGTGCCCCATATCAGGCCAAGAGACTCCGCCTAATATCAAACTTGGCAACTTGCCACTTTCACGACGAGCCGATGAGTTTTTGCTTAAAGATTCCATCACTTCTGTGAGATTGCGATTTTCTCATCTGAGAAAAGATCCCAGGAGCTTCCCATGGGCTGCAATGGAAATTAATTGCATACGATTTTTTTTTGTGCTTCCATAGGAAACAATGGGGGATTCCTTCTGCGGGAACATCCAATAATAGGACATGCTGAGATCTTAGTTCCCCTCAGTATCGCTGTGAGTGAAAAATCTCTCATGTGAATAGACCGTTCAAAAGAATGGATTTCACATTTGTGTGGGATTTGCGTGTCTTGCATTGTACAAAACTCCTGCAAGATTCTTGGCCGTGTGAATAAGCCCTTAAAGTAACATTAGCCTGAATGCCAGGACCCAAGGCTCCCCAGCAGAACATCACCCAGAGTCACATAGACTTCCCAATGCCATCTCTTCCCATAATAAGCGACGCACACACATCCAATAAGGAACAACTCTACTGACAAAATGAGAAGCAACCGGTAACCCCTCTATCTCTAGTGAACCCCCTTCTTCTACATCTAGTAGTGAGTGTCTGCAGTACGGAGAGAATGCTATTAACTACCCTGTTTCCCAGAAAATAAGCCCTAGCATAATTTTTCAGGATTTGTGAGGATGCTGTAAATATAAGCCCTACTCCAAAAATTAGCCTTAAAAACAGTTAATTAAAAAACAAAAGTCAATGTAAACAGTGTCCCGGCAGCCATACATGTAAAAAAGAAAAATATTTTGGAGCAAATATTAATATAAGACCCTGTCTTATTTTTTGGGAAACAGGGTATATATAGCTAATCTATATGTTATTAGGCTGAACTCTTAGATCCCTCCGCCCATATCACCTCCCCATGCTAGGATTAACCCCTTGTGCAGTAATGTACTTACCTTCATATTTTGCGTTGAAGATTCGAACTGCATGCACTGATGGTAATAGCAGCAGAGTCACTAATATCATTTTCACAATCATTTTCTCTTCTCTCTCTCACTTTCTATACAGAATGAGCTCATCTCACTGTAACATCACTTTATATACCTGCAGCGTCTGTGACATCACAGATTGGAACCAAAGACCATAGTGACCTCATAGAAGCCTCACATGCAGCCGTGTACACGTATGTGTGATGTCACAACAAGCAGTAAACATGAAGCATCCATCTCTGTATCTTCCTACTATGACCAGTCTTGTGTCAGAGGATTCCTGCTAGAACATGGCCATCATGGGGGCCGGTAGTTACCGTTACTGGAGTGCTGACGGATCAGAGGACCTTCTGATGGACCCTGATGATACATGTGAGGCGGCCCTCATAGATATCTGTTGGAGATGAAGGCTCCTCTGCCACCATGAATAAGTCTACTGCTGCCGGAATCCATATCTTGCTAACAATGTCACAAACATTTAGGGTTATTACAAATGATCCTCCGATGTGATCCGCGTTTTTGTGCGATGCGAAGCGACAGAAAGGAAGGCTCCTCCGGGAAACATGGGCCACAAAACATCGCAAATCAGGGCAATATTCAGCAATGTAGCCGCCTACAAAACATCACTAATGTGAAGGAACCCATTGGAAGGCATGGGCTTCACATACATGCGGTTTGTAGTGCTGTCGCATCACAAGAAAATCGCGCAATTTTGTTGCCCTGTGAAAGTGGCCAAATAGCCACAAAAATGTGTTAATGTGGATTTATACAGAACTGTAGAGGATTTAGGCAGAAGTGGGAAAAATGCTGCAAAGCAAGAATTTTTTTTTTAAACTCCAGGTGTCTGCAGGACAATGACCCCAAACATCCAGACACAGAAGGATTTGCGCAAGTCTTCATCCACAACAGATCTGGGCTTAGTTCTCCAAGGTGTTTGAAACAACCCCCCTGCTGAGTTCCTTCAAAAACTGTGTGCAAGTGTCCCTAGAACTTGTGTACAGTTCCAGGGGCGTACCTAAAGGCTAAGGGGCCCGGGTGCAAAAGTCCAGCTGGGCCCCCCCTCCATCTGTACCCATATCTATACCTAAACTGTGCTAATTTACAAACATGATGCAGCCCCTTGGCGTAAGCCTTCTCATCAGGACTCCTTTCCTTGACTACATAAAGACCTGTTGGTAATGTCTTAGGCCGCTTTCAAAATTGTGCGAGATTTGTGCGTTGCAAGACGCACATGAATATGACCCCATTGTTTTGCATGCGATCATACACGGGAGCGATGTTTTTTTTCCTGTGCATCACACGAGAATATGATGATGTGATGGGAGCTGGATATAACACAACAACCCCTCACATCCGTGGGCACAGCACACGTTGGCGAGTGTGATAGGGGGCATAGTTTCAGAATCACTCGTGTGAAATTAGCCTAAGGCCGGCTGCACACGGCTGGATTTGCATAGCGGAATATGGCGCTGGCATCCGCCTACAGATTCCGCAGCATGTACCGCCCGCAGCATGCTATGGAAAAGCGTTTTTCCCTTTACACGAGCGGAAATCAATTGTGGTTTTCCGCTCACGGAGGAAAAATCACGGCATGCTGTATTCTAGTGCAGATTCTGCACGGACGGCCTCCATTGAACTCAATGCAAGCCGTGCGACCTGCTGCCCTGACATTGCGGAAAAGTCGCGGGCAGCCGTGTCATCAACTAGCAACGGCGCTGGAAAGTCAGTGATTAAAAGGAAAAAAACTGTACTGCGCGGGTCCGACGGCTCGCCATGTAGACCATCCGCAGTACAGGAAAAAGAAAGAAATTACAGGTACGCACGGATGCCAGCGGGGCACAGGGTGGGATTCCGCTGCGGGCTCACGCATGCAGAATCCGACCCAGTTGTGTGCAGCCGGCCTTACACTGTGCATGGATTTTGTTGCATTTTTGAACCACAATTAAAATCACATCCAGAAACCGCATGCACAATTATAAACCGCACGGGGGTTCAAACAGTACAGGCGGGTTTTAAACTGCATGCAGGTTTCTGATGTGATTTTCAGTTGTGTGTAAAGTGTTCAAATATACAGTATATACCCAGGTTACACCAGCTGTACATATAATTATATACAGTATATACCCAGGTTATACCAGCTGTACATATAATTATATACAGTATATACCCAGGTTATACCAGCTGTACATATATAATTATATACAGTATATACCCAGGTTACACCAGCTGTAACATATAATTATATACAGTATATACCCATGTTACACCAGCTGTACATATATAATTATATACAGTATATACACAGATCATACCAGCTGTACATATATAATTATATACAGTATATACCCAGGTTACACCAGCTGTAACATATAATTATATACAGTATATACCCATGTTACACCAGCTGTACATATATAATTATATACAGTATATACACAGATCATACCAGCTGTACATATATAATTATATACAGTATATACCCAGGTTATACCAGCTGTACATATATAATTATATACAGTATATACCCAGGTTACACCAGCTGTACATATAATTATATACAGTATATACCCAGGTTATACCAGCTGTACATATATAATTATATACAGTATATACCCAGGTTACACCAGCTGTACATATAATTATATACAGTATATACACAGATCATACCAGCTGTACATATATAATTATATACAGTATATACCCAGGTTATACCAGCTGTACATATATAATTATATACAGTATATACCCAGGTTACACCAGCTGTACATATAATTATATACAGTATATACACAGATCATACCAGCTGTACATATATAATTATATACAGTATATACCCAAGCTATACCAGCTGTACATATATAATTATATACAGTATATACCCAGGTTATACCAGCTGTACATATATAATTATATACAGTATATACCCAGGTTATACCAGCTGTACATATATAATTAGCCTAGTCATGTGATCTGCAGCCACAGGTCCTCCTGCACTCTCTTGTACCGCGTCTGCATGGATCGCTCCGGAGGTGAGTAGAGCCGCACTAGCCCCTCCCCCGGTAATCGCTGGCCGGCAGAGACTGATAGACTGCAGCTGTGACCACTCACAGCTGCAGCCTATCAGTGGGAGGGCCGCGCACCGTGGGAGTCTGCAGCCTGTAATTGGCTGCCGACTCCACGTATAACAGTACTCCCCTCTGGTCTTGCTGACCTGCGGCGCTGCCTCCCGTCTCTCTCCTTCCCCTCACCGTACGCCAGTGTACAGTACTATATATTGTTACTTGATCCGGTTATAGGCTCACATGCGGCCTTTTTAATTTGCTTTTATCAATGTTGCTCGCAGACCTGCGTTTATTCAGGTGGCCTTTTTCTGTTCCTCGACAGCCTCAGCTAATTGATGGACCTTGTAGAGGGTTGTTGTGTCGACCATTTAGCTGGCAGCTGATCGGCTTCAGTTTAGTGGCATCACATTTATCTTCTGCCTCACATGGGGTTGTGCCCATCATGCCCACCAGCAGCCGGTGATGGCACATATATAGGTGTTCACCACTGGACTCCATCAGCTGGTTTTAGGGCCCATTCAGATGGTTGTAGGGGAGCCGTGCCTGAGATTCTCAGGTGAAAAGTGCAGCGGACAGTATACAGCAGATTCTGTCTGCTCTCTAATATCTTGCCAATATCTGAAGTATGTAGCAGTGCTGAAATAGCTTTTATGTTGCTTCAAAGGGAGAAATAACAGACAAAGTTATTGTAAAAGGAGGGGCTATTGTATCTCAGACCTCTGTGAGGAGCTGTGTTCAAGGTCAGAGACAGGAGGAGGAAGAGTACAAACCAGTCTTAGGGTGACTGCCCACTACAGTTTTTTTTACTGCGAAATTTGCAACTTTTTTTTTTCTGCAGGGAATTGTAATGTTAAAATTGCGATTGCCCATAAATCACAATTTACCGCAAAATCGCGATTTTGCGCGATCGCGATTTTAACATTACAAGTCCCATAGACCCCTGCAGAAAAAAAAATGCGGCAAATTTCGCAGGGAAAAAAAAAACGCCAGTGAGTAGGCACCCTTAGGGTGACTGCCCACTACAGTTTTTTTCACTGCGAAATTTGCAGACTTTTTTTTTCTGCAGGTGTCTATGGGACTTGTAATGTTAAAATCGTGATTGCCCACAAATCGCAATTTACCACGAAATCGCGATTTTGCGCGATCGCGACTTTAACATTACAAGTCCCATAGACCCCTGCAGAAAAAGAAATGCGGCAAATTTCGCAGTGAAAAAAAACTGAAGTGGGCAGTCACCCTTAAGGTCTATTTAGACACCACGATTATCGCTCAAAATTCGCTCTTTTCAGCGATAACCGTTGCGTCTAAGCGTGCTGCCATCGTGCACTTTTTTTGCACTATTCATTCATCGCTGATTTTTAGCAAGCTAAAAGTCAGCAATGACTCTTATCAGCGCCGCATGCTAAGCTCTCAGCAGGATACCGCTGATAGCATTCTTTCAACTGGTATCCCACTGGGACTTCTCAGCAGGATACCAGCTAAAAGCTCAGAGAACAAGGCAGCTGTTTGCATATACAAAGCAACTTCTGTTCTGGGAGCTGTGTTGTCCGGCTCCGCCTTCATTTAACTCTTAAGTAGCCAATTAGCTACTTAAGAGTTTATGCAAAGATGATTGCTCAAAACTGTAATTTTTAAACGACCACCCTTCAGTGTAAGAGCTTATTCACAAGAGCGTATATCAGCCACCGTTTCCACGGCCAGCCGATATACGCTTTTATCTGATGCATTGAATTCCAGTGCATCAAATCACACAGGCATATTCCCATGGTGTAAAAGCGCCCAGCCGGCCATAATAGCGCCTGGAACTATCTTTGTGCTTGGAATAGGTTGGCCGCTGCATGAGCTCCTACAGGAGCCAATGACAGTGGCCGGAGAAGGGAGGTAGGAGGGAGTTTAGCAGCGTGATTCCTAAACTCCCTTCCCCTTCTCTCTTCCTCTCTCCTCCCCTTTGGCTGTTTGCAATGGGAGGGGGCAGGACAGAGCTAATTTCACCCCGCTCTGCCCCCTCCCATTGCTGGCTGCGGGCAAGTGCGGTTGTAGTAGAAGTGAAAAAAAGTATGGTATTTGTAATGGTAACGTACCTGCAGAGTAAAAGCATGTTCAGACAACAAATTTGAGAAGCAATTATAATAACAGACAGTGAAACTAGCGGTATTATTGTATCTTGACACCACCGGGAAGTAGTGGTGGAGTCAAAACTGACAAGGGGGTGACGCCGACTTTATGTGATTGGCTGGAGAGCAGGCTGGGCTGTAGGTCCTGGCAGCCCAGTAATGTTAGCCTCCAGCTCAATGGCTTTTAATAGCAGACAGCGCCCCCCCGCTGCAGCCGCAGGTGCAAGGGGCTTCCCCTGCCGGCGCCCCAGAAGGCGGCACCCCACTCTGTGCTGAAGCACAGCGTGTGGTCAGCAGCAAGGCGGCCACACCGCGGGAGCGGCAGCGCCAGAAGCACAGGTGCCGAAGGACAGTGGCGAGCCTTACAGTGCTGCCCTCTACAATCCCCCAAGTGCTTTTTGGAAATGGCAGCAGGACCGGCCAAAGAGCAGGAGCAGCACCGCCACCTGGGGTGCCGACAAGCTGCAGGAGTGGCACCGCCGACAGAGGCGCCGGCAACCAGCGGGAGCCACATCACCAGCAGAGGCATGGGCAAACAGCGGGAGCGGCACCAGCAGCAGAGGCGCTGGCAACCAGCGGAAACGGCACCGCCAGCAAAGGCGGCAGATCAGGCAGAGGGCAGTGGATCCCATGAGTGACGGAGCGGGGCAACAGAGCTACCAGCAGCGGTGCCTTCTACCACTGTCCCCAACTCTGTAGTACTAAGCTACCAGCAGCCGAGGATTTGAAATCCCAGCCTGTTGGTAGCTCTGATTGTGATTGGCTGAAGTGCTGCAGCCAATCACAATCAGAGCTACCAGTAGGCAGGGATTTCTAATTCCCGCATGCTGCTAGCTGAGAACTATAGAGCCGGGGAAAATGGTAGAAGTCGCCACTGAGCTGTCAATGGCTTTTCAGGGAAATTTTACAAGCCCTTCCCTGAAAAGCCTTTTTAAAAAATGGTGAAAAAATTCTATACTCACCTGCTGTGGCTCAGCCACGCCTTTTGCAGCTGTCCCCGGCTCTGTAGTTCTGAACTATCAGCAGCCGGGATTTAAAATCCCCGCCTGCTGGTAGGTCTAATAGGGATTGGCTGAGCGCTTCAGCCAATCACAATCAGAGCTACCAGCAGGCGGGGATTTTAAATTCCCGGCTGCTGATAGCTCAGCAGCGCTACAAAGCCGGGAACAGCGGCAAAAGTTGCCGCTGAGCCACGGCAGCTGTCAATGGCTTTTCAGGGAAGGGCTTCATAAGAAAAGCCTGTTAAAATAGGGTAAAAAACAAACAAAAAAATACTCACCTGCCAGGGCTTAGCCAGATTGTGATTTTCAAAACTTAGGTCCTCCAGCATGACTGATAACCAGTGGGCAAAGAAATCATTGCCCAGCTCGTGATCCCTCATGAACCCGAATACTTTCATGGGTTCCAACTATAAGGCAGTCCCCACTTTTCAGAAACTCCATCACTCAGATCATGGACCTCTTTCAGTGGGGCATTTCTGGTCTTTTCTATCTGGGTTACTGTCCTTTAGCCTCCTGTACCACATGTCACTGCAACTTAGCATTGGACATGTACCTGTACCAATTTTGGCAACCCCGGCCTCATTTCAGTTTTTGCCACTGCAAAGGCGCAGAGGAATCATCCTGTTCATAACGCTAAAGCTCTGCCCTGCAGTGTCCGAGGAGCGGGCACATAGCCAAGGAGACAGGGGGGTAGAGAAAGTCCTTGTCACGGGGCTCTACCATCTCTTCCCCTGGGGGTAGCTCGGGACCCAACCAAAGTGCTGCTTGGGGCGATCAAGTGAAAAGTAACCAAGTCCAATTGTCACTAGTGATGTCATCGTTCCGTCATCTGCAGTGGATCTTCCAGATGTAATAAAATAGTCCACACACAGGGTAATTTTCTGAGCGGGAACGGTCGGCTCCATCCGTTTACTGCAAACTCTCAAACTTAAATTTCAACAAACAGTCCTGGTACAGATACAACAAGCCAAAGTGGTGAAGCAGGGAGAATTCTCAGGGCATTCGGGCAATCCACAGTCCAAGTTATCTGTGTGATTCCCACTCCCGGCAAACTCTCTCTCTCTCTCTCTCTCTCTCTCTCTCTCAACCTGTCAACACTCACTCTGCTGTATCTTCATCTTCTCTCTAAGGAGCGGTTGGTTTCACTTGCAGCGCTCATCAGAAACGCCAAGGATTCCTGGCTAGGAGAAGCCCAGGCTGAGCATCAGGCCATCACTCGACTTCCTCCATTCTCTGCACACTCAGCCCGATGTCTGATGTCTGTGTTGCTCACTCACGGTCGGACCTCATTCTTCTCACTTTTACTGGCACTCTCCTTGTCTCCTTACCAACACATATATAAACCAACACCACGTGACACACACAAAACGTTACATTTCTCAGACAGGACAGAACATACCAGACATTAACCCTCTCAGTCCTGCAGCCATCCAATACACATAAATCAAATGCATTCCACAAGCAAGACATTGACATGAGATAAGCATAGAACAATATAGAGAGGCCCTATTAACTCTGGCCACTACACCACTCCTGGTGAGGTTATTCTTGACTGTGGCACCTTCTCCTGTGCTCTTGCTGGAGGGTCTCTCATAGACTTCAGGACTCTCTTTGTTCGGCTCACAGCAGGTTCAGTCACAGCTGGGAAGTTCATCACTTGGAAACTGTTCAGCTGTTTTTGGGTCGGTATTTTGGCTGGTCACTTCATACTGTTCTGGTATTATGGGTTGGTTTATCCTGCCGACCATGCCATGTAACACTGGTGCAAGCCAGGCAGAGCCAAATACCGGGGCAGGATCTTTCAATAAACTGGACGGCACCTTGGCTATCAGTAACCACCTGTAGGTATCTGGATGGATGCTCGAGGTAGACACACTGGAGACAAAGGTCCTCTGATCACAGTCACTAAGACACTTTTGTGGGGGTATGTGAGCAACACTGTTGTAAATATATGTTAGTAACACTGTTGTGGGGGGATGTGTGTGACATTGTTGTGGGGGTGTGAAAGAGGCATTGTTGTGCAGGTATGTGAGTGACATTGTTATGGGGGTATGTGAGCAACATTCTTGTGGGGGGATGTAAGCATCATTGTTGTGGTGGTATGTGAGCGACATTGTTGTGTGGGTATGTGAGTGACATTGTTGTGGAGTATGTGAGCCGCATTGTTGTTGGAGTATGTGAGCGACATTGTTGTGGGGGTAGAGGTGTAACATTGTTGTGGGGTAAGGTGTGTGACATTGTTGTGAGAGTATGTGAGCAAAATTTTTTTTTGGGGGGGTTATGTAAGCGTCATTGTTGTGGGGGTATGCAGGAGTCGTTGTTAGGATATGTGAGCGACATTGTTGTGGTGTATGTGAGCAGTTTTGTTGTGGGAGTATGTGAGCGGCATTTTATTGAGGGCATGTGTGTGTCATTGTTGTGAGGGCATGTGAGCGGCTTTGAGTTGGGGATATGTGTGTAACATTGTTCTGGGGGTATGTGAGCGACTTTGTTGTCGGGGTATGAGTGCGGCATTTCTGTGGGGTTATGTGTGTGACATTGAGGTTGGGGTATGTGTGCGACTTTGCTTTGAGGGTATGTGAGCGACATTGTTGTGAGGCTGTGTGAGCGACATTGTTCTGGGGATATGTTAGCGACGTTGTGTGGATATCTGAGCGGCATTGTTGTGGGGGTATGTGTGTGACATTGTTGTGGGAGTATGTGTGCGACATTGTTGTGGGAATATGTGTGTGCGACAATGTTGTGGAGTTATGTATATGACATTGTTGTTGGCGTATGTGAGCGGCATTGTTGTGGGGCTTTGTCAGCGTCATTGTTGATGGGGTAAGTGTGTGACATAATTGTGGGTTAATGTGTGCGACATTGATTTTGGGGTATGTATGTGGCATAGTTGTGGGGGTTAGTTCATGGTATTGTTGTTGGGGTACGTGGGCGGCATTGTTGTGGGGGTCTGTGTGCGGCATTGTAACATATAGTAACATAGTATGTAAGGCCGAATGAAGACATTGTCCATCTAGTCCAGCCTGTCTATCCTACTGTGTTGATCCAGAGGAAGGCAAAAAACCCCAAGGCCAGAAGTCAATTAGCCCTTTTGGGGAAAAAATTCCTTCCCGACTCCCTAATGGCAATCAGACTGTTCCCTGGATCAACCCCTAATAGTTCCTACCTGCCTATATACCAGGATTGACACTTAACCTAATATTTATATCCTGTAATATCCTTCTTCTCCAGAAAGACATCAAGTCCCCTTTTAAACTCCTCTATGGATTTTGCCATCACCACTTCCTCCGGTAGAGAGTTCCACAGTCTAACTGCTCTTACAGTAAAGAACCCCTTTCTGTGTTGGTGATGAAACCTACTTTCCTCTAATCGTAGCGGATGTCCTCTTGTTACCGTCGTGGTCCTGGGTGTAAACAGATCACGGGAGAGATCCATGTGTTGTCCCCTCATGTACTTATACATGGTTATTTGGTCGCCTCTTAACCTTCTTTTTTCTAGAGTAAATAGTCCCAATTTGGACAGCCTCTCTGGGTATTCCAGTCCCGTCATTCCATGTATTAGTTTAGTCGCTCTTCTTTGAACCCCCTCAAGCACTGTGACATCTTTCCTGAGCACCGGTGTCCAGAATTGTACGCAGTATTCCATGTGAGGTCTGACAAGTGCCTTATATAGTGGGAGGATAATGTTCTCGTCCTTCGCCCCTATACCTCTTTTGATGCACCCCAAGACTTTATTTGCCTTTGCAGCGGCTGACTGGCATTGGTTACTCCAGTTTAGTCTATTATCCACTAATACCCCCAGATCCTTTTCCATATCACTTTTCCCTAGCAGTACCCCATTAAGTGAATATTTGTGACATCCGTTCCTCTTGCCCATGTGCATAGTCTTACATTTTTCAACATTGAACTTCATTTGCCATTTTTCTGCCCAAACCCCCAGCTTATCCAGGTCCGTTTGTAGCCGCACATTGTCCTCCGTTGCATTAATTACATTGTATAATTTTGTGTCATCTGCAAATATTGATATTTTGCTGTGCAGCCCCTCTATCAGGTCATTAATAAATATGTTGAACAGAGTGGGGCCTAATACTGAACCCTGTGGCACCCCGCTAGCGACTGTGGTCCAATCAGAGTACGAACCATTTATTACCACCCTCTGCTTTCTATCGTTGAGCCAATTTTTTACCCACTTACACACGTTTTCGCCCAGTCCGAGCTGCCTCATTTTGTATATTAGCCTATTATGTGGCACGGTGTCAAAGGCTTTAGAGAAGTCCAGATATACAAGATCAATAGATTCTCCCTGGTCCAGCTTAGAGCTTACTTCATCGTAGAAACTGATCAGATTTGTCTGACATGAGCGACCCTTCATGAATCCATGCTGGTGAGGAGTTATTCCCTTAATCTCCTTGAGGTACTCATTGATGGCGTCCCTCAGAATCCCCTCGAAAATTTTTCCCGTTACTAGAGTGAGACTTACTGGCCTGTAGTTACCAGGCTCACTTTTGCTCCCTTTTTTGTAAATTGGAACCACGTTGGCAATGCGCCAGTCCAATGGTACTACTCCGGTCTTGATAGTGTCTAGAAATATAAGGTATAGCGGCCTAGCTATCTCGTCACTTAGTTCCTTTAGTATCCTTGGGTGTAATCCATCAGGGCCCGGTGATTTATCAATTTTAGTTTTCTTTAGACGCTTCCGCACCTCCTCCTGCGTTAGTTATGAGATATTTTGTGAGGGGTTCGTTTTATTCCCCTGCACCTCGTGTGGCATTTCCTTTTCTTTGGTGAACACACTTGAGAAGAAACTGTTTATTAGATTTGCTTTCCCTTCGTCATCATCAATGATTTCTCCTGCATTGTTTTTTAAAGGGCCAGCGCTCTCCCTGCAAATCCTTTTGCTGTTTATGTAGTTGAAAAATAGCTTCGGGTTGTTTCTGCTCTCTTTTGCGATCCGTCTTTCCGCTTCCTCCTTGGCAGTTTTAATCGTATCTTTGCATATTTTGTTTTTTTCCCTGTATGATTTTAGCGCTTCTTCGCTGCCTTGTTGCTTTAGTAGTTTGAACGCTTTCTTCTTTTCGTTTATTGCCCCTCGTACCGTCTTGTCGAGCCACATTGGTTTCCTTTTAGCTGAGTTTCTTTTATTTTTAAAGGGAATGAACTGCTCACATGAAGCGATTAGGATCCTTTTGAACTTTTCCCATTTGTCCTCTGTACTGATATTTTTGAGGATGTTGTCCCAATTAATGTTACCGATAGTAGTTCTAAGCTCATCAAATTTTGCTTTACTAAAGTTTAGTTTCTTTGTCACTCCTTGATAAGGCATCCTATTGATTGACAGCTGGAAGTTGATTATATTGTGGTCGCTGTTCCCCAAGTGCCCCTCAACCTGCACCCCCTTTATACGTTCCGGTTTGTTAGTTAGCACTAGGTCCAGAATGGCCCTCCCTCTTGTTGGTTCCTGCACAAGTTGGTTCAGGTAATTGTCTTTAATTACTCTCAAGAACTTATCACCCCTGTGAGATTTGCAGGTTTCGTTCTCCCATGTTATATCTGGGTAATTAAAGTCCCCCATGATAATTACTTCGTTTCGTTTTGACACCTCCTCTATCTGCCTTAGTAGTAAGTCTTCAGTTTCTTCTGTTGCTTTTGGTGGTCGATAGAAGACCCCTATCAGGATTTTGTTATTTTTTCCTCCCTGTATTTCTACCCACAGAGATTCCACCTGTTCGTCTCCTACCCCTATATCCTCCCGTAGCCTCGGCTTCAAGTTCGATTTGACGTACAGACATACCCCTCCCCCTTTCTGGTTCCTTCGGTCTCTTCTGAAGAGATTGTACCCCTGCAAATTCACCGCCCAATCGCACTTATCATCAAGCCATGTTTCAGTAATTCCGACCATATCATAGTTTTCATCAGTCATTCTCGCTTCAAGCTCGCCCACTTTACCAATCAGACTTCGTGCATTCGTGATCATACAATTTATTTCATTTTTTTTGTTTTTTAAATTTGTTTTGTTGCTATTCATACTTATGGCTGATCTGTCAGTTCTAACTGTACTAACCCCACCCCCTGCTCGTCCCCCATTCCCTTTGCTTGGACCCAGATCACTAATTACACTGGCTACCCCACTATTTCTCATTTTACCCTCCCCCCCAGTCCCTAGTTTAAACACTCCTCCAGCCTTCTAGCCATCTTTTCCCCCAGCACAGCTGCACCCTCCCCATTTAGATGCAGCCCGTCCCTACGGTAGAGCCTGTAGCCGACCGCAAAGTCAGCCCAGTTCTCCAGGAACCCAAATCCCTCCTTCTTGCACCAACTCCGGAGCCACTTGTTTACCTCCCTAAGGTCCTGCTGCCTTTCTAGTGTGGCTTTAGGTACAGGTAGTATTTCCGAGAAAACTACCCTGGAGGTCCGCGCCCTGAGCTTGGACCCTAAGTCCCTGAAATCATTTTTGAGGGCCCTCCATTGACCTCTAACTTGTTCATTGGTGCCAACGTGCACCATGACTGCTGGATCCTCACCAGCCCCTCCCAGTAACCTGTCAATCCGATCCGCGATGTGTCGAACTCGAGCGCCAGGAAGACAACACACCGTTCGACGATCCCGGTCTTTATGGCAGATTGCCCTCTCTGTCCCCCTAATAATTGAGTCCCCCACCACTAGAACCTGTCTAGCCTGCCCTGCGCTCCCCGTCCCCGTCTCACTGGAGCAGTCATCCCCCTGGCGTTCAGAGGGCGTGTCATGCTGCAGCGGTGCTGGCTCTGTAATGGCATCCCCCTCATCTGCCAATTGTGCAAACTTGTTGGGTTGTGCCAGTTCAGGACTAGCCTCCCTGGTTCTCTTCCCTCTATCCCTCCTTCTTTCTGTCACCCAGCTGACTGCCTGCTCCCCCTGCACTTCCGTACTACCATCCGCCCCCGCCTCTACCCCAGCGAGTGCCTGCTCAGTGAGCACCAAACTCCTTTCCATGATGTCAATGGCTCTCAGTGTTGCCAGTTGCCCATTTAGATCCAGAATTTGGGCTTCTAAATTTGCAACGTGCACGCATCTTGCGCAACAGTATGCACCCTCGATCGGCTGATGAAGGACCGCATACATTGCACAAGTAGCACACTGGATGACATTGCCAGGCATGGAGCTCATCCTAATGGGGATCTACAATTTACTTGTGGAAGTAGTGAAGATAGACTTGCTCACACTCCGCTCACACGCTGCCGCAACCGCTGTCCCGCTGCCGCAACCG
Organism: Eleutherodactylus coqui; assembly: GCF_035609145.1. Classification (NCBI taxonomy): domain Eukaryota; kingdom Metazoa; phylum Chordata; class Amphibia; order Anura; family Eleutherodactylidae; genus Eleutherodactylus; species Eleutherodactylus coqui. The sequence continues at coordinate 1,106,612 of NW_027102234.1, read as the reverse complement.
CTGTCCCGCTGCCGCAACCGCTCTCCCGCTGCCGCAACCGCTGTCCCGCTGTCCCGCTACCGCAACCGCTGTCCCGCTGCCGCAACCGCTGTCCCGCTGCCGCAACCGCTGACCCGCTGCCGCAACCGCTGACCCACTATCGCAACCCCTCACCCGCTGCCGCAACCCCTCACCCGCTGCCGCAATCCCTCACCCGCTGCCTCTCTCGCGCAACCTCTTACCCGCTGACACTTATGCGCAAACAGTCAAATTTTTTTTTTTTGTTTCCCCCCCCCCCTCACAAACACTTAGACCCCCAGACACACACACACACAGAAGACACGACTAACCAGATACACAGAAGACACACAGCTCACAAACACACACAGAGGTAGATACTCAGCTCCTCCGCTCCTCCTGGTGACGTCACCCGCTGTCCCGGCGGCCGCTCACTCTGCCCTCCTGTCTCAGCTGCTCCGCTGAACTCCTGGTGGCCTCTTGGCGCCGGCTGCTGCGCTCCGGTCACACTGGTCACTCCTGCCCCCGCACCTGCTTCGGCTGCCGCTGCCCCCGCGCCTGCTTCGGCTGCCGCTGCCCCCGCACCTGCTTGTTGTGTAGGTCTGTGTGTGGCATTGTTGTGTGGTTATGTGAGCGGCATTGTTGTGGGAGTCTGTGTGCGGCATTGTTGTGGGGGTCTGTGTGTGGCATTGTTGTGGGGTTATGTGAGCGGCATTGTTGTGTGAGGATGTGTGCGGCATTGTTGTGGGGGTTTGTGTGCGGTATTGTTGTGTGGTTATGTGTGTGACATTGTTGTGAAAGTATGTAAGCGGCATTGTTGTTAAGGGATCGGAGAAATATTGTTCCGGGGGTATGTGAAAGATATTGTGGGGGTATGTTAGCGGCATTGTGTTAAGGGCATGTGTGTAGCATTGTCATAGGGGTATGTGTGCGACATTGTTGTTGGGGTATGTTTGCGACATTGTTGTGGGCGTATGTGTGCAGCATTGTTGTGGGGGTATGTGTGCGACATTGTTGTGGGGGTATGTGTGAGACATTGCTGTGTGGACATGTGAGCGACATTGTTGTGGGGTTATGTGAGCGACATTCTTGTGGGAGTATGTGAGCGAAATTGTTGTGGGGGTATGTGCGCAACATTGTGTGGATATGTGAGTGACATTATTATGGGGGTATGTGCACAACATTGTTGTGGGAGAGTGTGTGTGCAACTTTGCCGTGGGAGTATGTGTGCGGCATTGTTGTGGGGCTATGTGTTTGACATTGTTGTGGTGCATGTCAGTGTCATTGTTGTGGGGGAATGTGTGCGGCATTCTTGTGGATGTATGTATGTGATATTGTTTTGATAGTATGTGTGCAACTCTGCTGTGGGGGTATGTGTGTGACATTGCTGTGGGGTATGTATGCAACATTGTTGTGGGGGTATGTGAGTGATATTGTTGGGGGAGTAGGTGAGCGACGTTTATGTAGGGATGGGGTTTGCAGCATTGCTGTGGCGGTATGTGTGTGGCATTGTTGTGGGAGTATGCGTGCGGAATTGGTATGGGTGTATGTGTGAAACGTTGTGGGGGTATGTGAGCGGAATTGGTATGGGTGTATGTGTGAAACATTGTTGTGAGGGTATGTGTGCGGAATTGGTATGGGTGTATGTGTGAAACATTGTTGTGAGGGTATGTGAGTGACATAGTTGTGGGGGTATGTGTGTGCAATTGTTGTGGGGTATGTGAGCGACACTGTTGTGAGGTATGTGTGTGACATTGTTGTGAGAGTGTGCGGGCGAAATTATTTGCGGGTATGTGAGTGGCATTGTTGTTAAGATATAAGAGCGACATTGTTGTGGGGGTTTGTTTGCAGTATTGTTGTGTGGTTATGTGTGTGACATTGTTGTGAGGGGTGTTTTTGGGGAATATGTAAGCGTCATTGTTGTTGAGGCATGTTAGCAATATTGTTATGGGAATATGTGAATAATATTGGGTGGGTATGTGTGCGGCATTGTGTTGAGGGCATGTGTGTTACATTGTTGTGGGGTTATGTGAGTGACATTGTGTGGATATGTGAGCGACATTGTTGTGGGAGTGTGTGCGACATTGTTGGGGGTAAAGTGTGCAACATTGTTTTGTGTTTTTTTTCGCAGCATTACTGTGGGGGGTATGTGTGCTGCGTAATATGTCAGTAATATTGTTCTTGAGGTTTATGACTGACATTGCCGTGGTGGTATGTGAACAATATTGTTGTGGGGGTATGGAGTATGTGTACGACATTGCTGTGGGGTTATTTGTGGACATTGCTGTGGGTGTATGTGTGCGACATAGTTGTAGGGGTTTGTTTGTGTAACATGGTTGTGGGGGTATGTGAGTGACGTTGTGTGGGGTATGTATGTGACATTGTTGTAGGGGTATGTGTTTGTAACAATGCTGTGGGAGTATGTGTGCGACATTGTTGAGGTGGTGTGTGAGCAACTTTGTAGTTTTGGTATTTGAGCGACATTGTTGTGGGGGTAAATGACTGACATTGTTCTTGGGGTGTGTGAGTAATATTGTTCTTGAGGTTTATGACTGACTCTACAGTCGTGGTATATGAGCGGCATTGTTGTGGGGGTATGTGTGTGACATTATTGTGGGGGGTATGTGAGCAGTATTGTTGTGAGGGGTATGCAATTGACATTGTTGTGGGTGTATGTGAGCTGCATTGTTGAGGGGGCATGTGAGTGTCTTTGTGTTGGAGGTATGAGTGTGACATTGTTGTGGGGGTATGTGAGCGGCATTGTTGTGGGGGCATGTGAGTGGCTTTGTGTTGGAAGTAATTGTGTGACATTGTTGTGAGGGTATGTGAGCAAAAGTATTGTGGGGGTATAGGTGTTACATTGTTGTGGGGGTATATCAGTGATATTGTTCTTAGAGTATGGGAGTGACATTGGGAGGGCTATGTGTGTGATATTACTCTGCGGGTATGTATACAACATTGCTATGGGGGTATGTGTGCGACATTGTTGTGGGGGTATGTGTGCAACATTACTGTGGGGGCATGTGTGCAACATTGCTGGTAGTTTATGTGTGTGACATTGGTGTGTGGGTATGTGAGCGACTTTATAGTGTTGTTATTCGAGCGACATTGTTGTGGGGGTATGTGTGTGACATTGTTGTGGGCATATGTGAGCAGCATTGTTGTGGGGGTATGTATGTGACATTGTTTTGGGGGTATGTGAGTGGCATTGTTGTGAGGGGTACTGTTTTTGGGGTATGTGAGCGGCTTTGTGTTGGAGGTATGTGAGCAACAGTTGAGGGGGTATGGGAGTAACATTGTTGCAGGAGGTGTATGTGTGTAACATTGTTGTGGGGGTATGTGTGTGACTTTGTTGTGGGGGTATGTGAACAGCATTGTTGTGGGGTTATGTGTCTGACATTGTTTTGGGGGGGGGTTAGTTGAGCAACATTGTTGTGGGGATATTTACTTGGCATTTTTGTGGGGGTATGTGTGCGGCATTGTTTTGGGGGGGGTAACCAACATTGTTGTGGGGCTATGTTTGCGACATTGTTGTGGGTGTTTGTTTTCGGCATTGTTGTGGAGATGTGTGAGCAGCATTGTTGTGGGAGTATGTGTGTGACATTGTTGTGAGTATATATGTGGGACATTATTGTGGGGGGTATATGTGTGTAACATTGTTGTGGGGATATGTGTGTTATATTGTTGTGGGGGTATGTGAGAGTCATTATTGTGGGGGTATTTACTTGGCATTTCTGTGGGGATATGTGTGCGGCACTGTTGTGGGGATTTATTTGCAACATTGTTGTGAAGATGTGTGAGCAGCATTGTTGTGGGGGTATGTGTGTGACATTGTTGTGAGGGTATGTGTGTGACATTGTTATAGGGGTATATGTATGACATTGTTGAGGGGATATATGTGTGACATTATTGTGCTGGTATAAGTGTGTAACATTGTTGTGTTGGTGTGTGAGTGACTTTGTAGTGTTGGTATTTGAGCAACATTGTTCTTGTGGTGTGTGAGTAATATTGTTTTTGAAGTATATGAGTGACATTGCCGTGTGTGACATTGTTGTGGGGGTATGTGTGTGACATTGTTGTGGGGGGTATGTGAGCGGCATTGTTGTGGGAGCATGTGAGTGGCTTTGTGTTGGAGGTATTTGAGCGACATTGTTGTGGGGGCATATGACTCACATTGTTCTTGGGGTGTGTGAGTAATATTGTTCTAAGAGGTTTATGACTGACTCTGCCATTGTGGTATTGTCGTGGTATATGAGCGGCATTGTTGTGGGGGGTATATGTGTGTGACGTTGTGGGGGATATATGTGTGTGACACTGTTGTGGGGGATATATGTGTGTGACACTGTTGTGGGGGGTATGTGAGCAGCATTGCTGTGGGGTTATGTATGTGACATTGTTGTGAGGGGTATGCAAGTGACATTCTTGTGGGGGCATGTGAGTGTCTTTGTGTTGGAGGTATGAGTGTGACATGGTTGTAGGGGTATGTGAGCGGCATTGTTGTGGGGGCCTGTGAGTGGCTTTGTGTTTGCGGTATTTGTGTGACATTGTTGTGAGGGTATGTGAGCAACAGTATTGTGGGGGTATAGGTGTTATATTGTTGTGGGGGTATTCAGTGATATTGTTCTTAGGGTATGGGAGTGACATTCTTTTGAAGATGTGTGAGCAGCATTGTTGTGAGGCTATGTGTGTGATATTACTCTGGGGGGTATGTATACAGCATTGCTATGGGGGTATGTGTGCGACATTGTTGTGGGGGTATGTGTGCAACATTGCTGTGGAGGTATGTGTGCGACATTATTGTGGGGGTATGTGTGCAACATTGCTGTGGAGGTATGTGTGCAACATTGCTGGTAGTTTATGTGTGCAACATTGTTGTGGGGGTATGAGAGCGACTTTATAGTGTTGTTATTCGAGCAACATTGTTTTGGCGGTATATGAGTGACATTGTTGTGGGGGTATGTGAGCGGCATTGTTGTGGGGGTATGTGTGTGACTTTGCTGTGGGGGTATGCGAGCGGAATTGTTGTAGGGGTATGCGAGTGACATTGTTGTGAGGGGTACGGTTGTGGGGGTATGTGAGCGGCATTGTGTTGGAGCTATGTGAGCGACATAGTTGAGGGGGTATGGGAGTAACTTATTGCAGGAGGTCTATGTGTGTAACATTGTTGTGGGGGTATGTGTGTGACTTTGTTGTGGGGGTATGTGAGCGACATTGTTATAAAAGGTATGTGAGCAGCATTGTTGTGGGGTTATGTGTCTGACATTGTTTTTGGGGGGGGTAGTTGAGCAACATTGTGTGTGATATTACTCTGGGGGTATGTATACAACATTGCTATGGGGGTATGTGTGCGACATTGTTGTGGGGGTATGTGTGCAGCATTGTTGTGGGGGCATGTGTGCAACATTGCTGTGGAGGAATGTGTGAAACATTGCTGGTAGTTTATGTGTGCAACATTGTTGTGGGGCTATGTGTGTGACATTGTTGTGGGGGTATGTGTGTGACATTGTTGTGGGGGTATGAGAGCGACTTTATATAGTTGTTATTCGAGCAACATTGTTGTGGCGGTATATGAGTGACATTGTTGTGGGGGTATGTGTGTGACATTGTTTTGGGGGCATATGAGAGGCATTTTTGTGGGGGTATGTGTGTGACATTGCTGTGGGGGTATGCGAGCGGAATTGTTGTAGGGGTATGTGTGTGACATTGCTGTGGGGGTATGCGAGTGACATTGTTGTGAGGGGTACTGTTGTGGGGGTATGCGAGTGACATTGTTATAAAAGGTATGTGAGCAGCATTGTTGTGGGGTTATGTGTCTGACATTGTTTTTTTGGGGGAGGTAGTTGAGCAACATTGTTGTGGGGGTATTTACTTGGCATTTTTGTGGGGGTATGTATGCGACATTGTTGTAGGGGTTTGTTTTCGGCATTATTGTCGAGATGTGTGAGCAGCATTGTTCTGGGAGTATGTGTGTGACATTGTTGTGAGGGTATATGTGTGACATTGTTGTGAGGGTATATGTGTGACATTATTGTGGGGGTATATGTGTGTAACATTGTGGTGTCGGTGTGTGAGGGACTTTGTAGTGTTGGTATTTGAGCAACATTGTTGTAGGGGTGTTTGAGTGACATTGTTCTTGTGGTGTGTGAGTAATATTGTTTTTGAAGTATGTGATTGACATTGTTGTGGGGGGTATGTGTGTGACATTGCTGAGAGGGTATGTGTGCGACGTTGCTGTTGGAGTATGTCTGCGACCTTATTGTGGTGGTATATGAGATGCATTGTTGTGGGGGTATGTAAGCGACATTGTTGTGGTGGTATGTAAGTGACATTGTTGAGGGGGTATGTGAATGACTTTTTAGTGTTGGTATTTGAACGACATTGTTGGGGGGTATATGAACGTTCTTGGTGTGTGTGAGTAATATTGTTTTTGAGGGGGGTATGTGAATGACATTGTCGTGGGTGTATGGAGTATGTGTACGACATTGCTGTGGGGTTTTCTGTAAGACATTGCTGTGGGGTTATGTGTGGACATTGTCGTGGGGGTGTATGAGCTGCATTGTTGTGAGGGTATGTGAAAGATATAATTGTGCAGGTATGTGTGTGACATTGTTGTGGGGGTATTTTCGTGGCATTGTTGTGGTAGTATGTGTGCAGCATTGTTTTGGGGGCGTATATTAGCAGCATTGTTGCGGGGTATGTTTATTTACTTTGTTTGTGGGGGTATTTGAGCAACATTGTTTTGCAGGTATGTGAGCTGCATTGTAGTGGGATTATGTGAGTGGCATTGTATTGAGGCCATGTGTGCGACATTCTTGTGAGGGGCATTGTTGTGGGGGTATGTGAGCAGCTTTGTGTTGGAGGTATGTAGGCGACAATGTTCTTGGGGTTTCTGTGTGACTTTGCGGGGGTATGTCAGTGATATTGTTGTGGGAGTGTGTGTGTGCGACATTGCTGTGGGTGTATGTGTGCAGCATTGTTGTGTGGGAATGTATGCAACAATGTTGTGGGGGTATGTGTGCGGCATTGTGGGGGCATGTATGCGGCATTGTTGTGGGGGTATGTGTGCGGCATTGTTGTGGGGGTATGTGTGCGGCATTGTTGTGGGGGTATGCGTGCGGCATTGTTGTGGGGGTATGTGTGCGGCATTGTTATACAGGGTATGTGTGCAGTATTGTTGTGGGGGTATGTGAGTGACATTATTGTAGGGATATGTGTGTGACATTGTAGTAGGGGGTATGTGTGGGACATAGTTGTAGTGGTATGTTTGTGTAACATTGTTGTGGGGGTATGTGAGTGACATTGTTGTGGGGGTATGTGTGTGACATTGTAGTAGGGTGTATGCGTTGGACATAGTTGTAGTGGTATGTTTGTGTAACATTGTTGTGGGTGTATGTAAGTGACATTGTTGTAGGGATATGTGTGTGTAACATTCTTGTGGGGGTATGTGAGTGACATTGTTGTGGGGAGTATGTATGTGAAATTGTTGTGGGGGTATGTGTTTGTAACATTGCCGTGGGGGTATGTGTGCGACTTTGTAGTTTTGGTATTTGAGCGACATTGTTGTGGGGGTATATGATTGTTCTGGGGTTCGTAAGTAATATTGTTCTTGAGGTTTATGACTGACATTGCCGTGGTTGTATGTGAACGGCAGTGTTGTGGGGGTATGTGTGTGACATTTTTATGAGGGGCTTGTGAGCAGCATTCTTGTGGGGTCATGTGTCTGAGTGTCTGACATTGTTGTGGGGGGTATGTGTGTGACATTGTTTTGGTGGGTATGTGTGTGACATTGTTGTTGGGGTATGTGTGACATTGTTGTGAGGGGTATGTGAGCGACATTGTTGTGGGGGTATATGAGTGAGCTTGTTGTGGGGGTATGTGTATGACATTGTTGTGGGGGTATGTGAGCTGCCTTGTTGTGGGGGCATGTGAGTGTCTTTGTGTTGGAGGTATGGCTGTGACATTATTGTGAGGGTATGTGAGCAACAGCATTGTGGGGGTATTTGTGTGACATTATTGTGAGGGTATGTGAGCGACAGTATTGTGGGGGTATAGGTGTTACATTGTTGTGGGTGTATATCAGTGATACTGTTCTTAGGGTATGGGAGTGACATTGTTTTGAAGATGTGTGAGCAGCATTGTTGTGGGGCTATGTGTGTGATATTACTCTGGGGGTATGTATACAATATTGCTATGGGGGTAAGTGTGCGACATTGTTGTGGGGGTATGTGTGCGGCATTGTTGTGGGGGTATGTGTGCGGCATTGTTGTGGGGGTATGTGTGCGGTATTGTTGTGGGGGTATGTGTGCGGCATTGTTGTACAGGGTATGTGTGCGGTATTGTTGTACAGGGTATGTGTGCGGTATTGTTGTGGGGATATGTGAGTGACATTGTCGTGGGGGTTATGTGTGTGTAACATTGCCGTGGGAGTATGTGTGTAATATTGTTGTAGGGGTATGTGTGTGAGATTGTTGAGGTAGTATGTGAGCGACTTTGTAGCTTTGGTATTTGAGCAACATTGTTGTGGGGGTATATGACCGTGGTTGTATGTGAACGGCATTGTTGTGGGGGTATGTGTGTGACATTGTTGTGGGGGGTTTATGTGTGTGACATTGCTGTGGGGGTATGTGAGTGACATTGTTGTAGGGGTATGTGTGTGACTTTGTTTTGAGGGGTATGTGAGCAGCATTCTTGTGGGGTCATCTGTGTAACATTGTTGTGAGGGGTATGTGAGCAGCATTCTTGTGGGGGTATGTGTGTGACATTGTTGTGAGGGTATATGTGTGACATTGTTCTGAGGGGTATGTGAGCGACATTTTTGTGTGTGTGTGTGTGACATTATTGTGAGGGGTATGCAAGTGACAATGTTGTGGGCGTATGTGAGATGCATTGTTGTGGGGATTTGTGTGTGACATTGTTATGAGGGTTATGGGAGCAGCATTCTTGTGGGGTCATGTGTGTAACATTGTTGTGGGGGTATGTGAGTAACACTGTTGTGGGGGGCATGTGTGTGACATTGTTGTGGTGGGTACGTGTGACATTGTTGTGGGGGGTATGTGTGTGACATTGTTGCTAGGGTATGTGTGTAACATTGTTTTGAGGGGTATGTGAGCGACATTATTGTGGGGGTATGTGAATGATATTGTGGGGGTATGTGTGTGACATTATTGTGAGGGTTATGCAAGTGACATTGTTGTGGGCGTATGTGAGCTGCATTGTTGTGGGGTTATGTGTGTAAAATTGTTGTGGGGGTATATGAGTGATATTTTTGTGGGGGTATATGAGTGGCATTGTTGTTTGGGTACGTGTGTGGCATAGTTGTGGCAGTATTTACTCGGCATTGTTGTAGGGGTACGTGTGCGACATTGTTGTGGGGGTTTGTTCGCTGCATTAATTTGGAGACGTGTGAGCAGCATTGTTGTGGGGCTATGTGTCTAAAATTGTTGTGCGGGTATATAAGTGGCATTGTTGTGGGGGTATGTGTGCAGCATTGTTGTGGATGTATGTGTGTGACATTGTAGTGGGGGTATGTGTGCAGCATTGTTGTGTGGGTATGTGTATTATATTGTTTTGGGGGTATGTGTGCGACATTTCTCTGGGGTATGTATGCAACATTGCGGTGGGGTTACGAGTGCAACATTGCTGTGGGTGTATATGAGCTACATTGTTGTGAGTGGTATATGAGCCGCATTGCTGTGGGTGTATATGAGCTACATTGTTGTGAGTGGTATATGAGCCGCATTGTTGTGGGCGTATGTGAGCAACATTGCTGTGGGGATATGTGTGTGACATTGCTATGTGGGTATGTGAGCAGCATTCTTGTGGGTTTTTGTGTGTGACATTGTTTTGGGGTGTATGAGTGCGGCATTGTTGTGGGGGAAAGTGTGGGGCATTGTTGTGGGGTTATGTGTGTGATATTGCTGTGGAGTATGTGTGCGTCATTGCTGGGGGGCTATGTGTGTTACATTGTTGAGGTGGTATATAAGATGCATTGTCGTGAGGGTATGTGAGTGACATTGTTGTGGACATATGTGTGTGACATTGTTCTGGGGGATATGTTAATGACATTGTTTTGAGGGGTGTTTAAGCAGCTTTGTTGTGGGAGTATGCTTGTAACATTGTTGTGAGGGTATGTGTGTGGCATTGTTGTGAGGGTATGTGTGCGACATTGCTGTGGAGGTATCTGTGCAAAATTGTTGAGGGGGTATGTGTGCGACATTGCTGTGGGGGCATGTGTGTTACACAGTTGTGAGGGGGTATATGACCAGCATTGTTGTGGTCGTTTGTGTGAGACATTGTTGTGGGGGCATGTGTGCAACATTGTGTGGGGGTATATGAGCTACATTGTTGTGGGGCTATGTGTGTGGCATTGTATTAAGGGCATGTGTTTGACATTGTTGTGAGGGGTAGGTGAGCAGCTTTGTGTTGGATGTATGTGAGCAACATTGTTCTATGGGTATGTTAATTACATAGTTATGGGCTTATGTGTGTGACATTGTTCTGGGGGTATATGAGTGACATTGTTATGAGGGTATATGAGTGACATTGCTGTAGGGGGTATGTGAGTGACATTGCTCTAGTGGGTATGTGAGTGACATTGCTGTAGTGGGTATGTGAGTGACATTGTTATGAGGGTTATGTGTGTGACATTGTTGTGGGGATATATGAATGACGCTGTAGGGGTATGTGTGTGACATTGTTGTGGGGTTATGTGTGTGACATTGTTGTGGGGGTATGTGAGCGACATTGCTGTAGGGGGTATGTGAGTGACATTGCTGTAGTGGGTATGTGAGTGATATTGTTATAAGGGTATATGAGTGACATTGTTATGAGGGTTATGTGTGTGAAATTGTTGTAGGGGTATGTGTATGACATTGTTGTGGGGGTATGTGTGTGACATTGTTGTAGGGGTATGTGTATGACATTGTTGTTGGGGTATGTGTGTGACATTGTTGTGGGGGTATGTGTGTGACATTGTTGTGGGGGTATGTGAGTGACATTGCTGTAGTGGGTATGTGAGTGACATTGTTATAAGGGTATATGAGTGACATTGTTATGAGGGTTATGTGTGTGAAATTGTTGTAGGGGTATGTGTGTGACATTGTTGTGGGGGTATGTGTCTGACATTGTTGTGGGGTTATGTGTGTGACATTGTTGTGGGGGTATGTGTGTGACATTGTTGTGGGGTTATGTGTGTGACATTGTTGTGGGGGTATGTGTGTGACATTGTTGTGGGGGTATGTGTGTGACATTGTTGTGGGGGTATGTGAGTGAGATTGCTGTAGTGGGTATGTGAGTGGCATATGTCACCAGTATGGGGCCCGTGTAGATGATCAGATGTTCTATAGGTTCTCCTCTGAGAGCTGTACACAGTCCTTCCTGACAGGACCGTATGCTAGAAGTGCTTTATGACTGTCCTGTTATTTCAGATGCCGGCTGATATTCCGGCGCCAAAAGACCATTTTATTTTGCTCCATGTTAACCAGCTGAGTCTGTCCGGCCGGCACTTCTCCCGGTTCATCTATGAGGGGGTGAACAAGAGCTTTAGGCCTCATGTCCACGGGGAAATTCAGGCCACATGGATTCCCCGTGCAGAAGCCCGCAGCAGGTCCCTTCTGCCCCGCAGACATGAGGCCAAGAAAATGCGATATACTTACCTGTCCGGACGCTGCGGGTCTCACCTCCCTTGCGGCCGGATCTCCTCTCCTTGGCTCAGCGGATGTGTTCGGCATGCTGGTAGCGTGCCGCACAAATTTCTTTCTTTAACTCCTGCTCTCCCGCGTTCCCCTGGCACAAAACAAATAGAGCTGCGGGTGTGCCGCAGATCTGGACGGCTTCCATAAGCTTCAATTGAAACCACGAGAGCCGTCCGTGCAGGAACGCCACACAAAATGGAGCATGTTGCTGGTGCTTTTCTGCACGTGCGATCCGCGCTCCAGGAAAAAATGACATCCGTAGGTATTTAACGACCTGCGGGTGCCCAGTGATTCCCTATTGGCGCGGATCATGTTTGCTGGAGACCCGCGCGGATTTCGTAATTCTATTTGGCCTGTGGACATTGGGCCTTAAAGGTAGGAGCAATTCCCAATGCTTGACATATATCCCCAGGATGATGTAGCAGAGCCAAGGTCGTCATGTAGCTCAGAACAGAGTATGTAATATCGGGGGGTTTACATGCGGCTGCTGGTAAACCGAGGCTGCCTCCCACCTGCGTTTGGGTCACTTCAGGGTTTCTATTTCTTTGCTGCATTTTTGGAGAGAAACTGAAATAAAACAGTACAGAAGTGAAAAGTAATGCAGCAGAATGTGCTGTTGTAGTGGGCGGAGTTACTGGGGCACCTCCATAATGTATGCATGCTGTTGTAGTGGGCGGAGTTACCGGGGCGCCTCCATAATGTATGCATGCTGATGTAGTGGGCGGAGTTACCGGGGCCCCATAATGTATGCATGTTGTTGTAGTGGGCGGAGTTACCAGGGCCTCCATAATGTATGCATGCTGTTGTAGTGGGCAGAGTTACTGGGGCACCTCCATAATGTATGCATGCTGTTGTAGTGGGCGGAGTTACCGGGGCGCCTCCATAATGTATGCATGCTGATGTAGTGGGCGGAGTTACCGGGGCCTCCTTAATGTATGCATGTTGTTGTAGTGGGCGGAGTTACCAGGGCCTCCATAATGTATGCATGCTGTTGTAGTGGGCGGAGTTACCAGGGCCTCCATAATGTATGCATGCTGTTGTAGTGGGCGGAGTTACTGGGGCACCTCCATAATGTATGCATGCTGTTGTAGTGGGCGGAGTTACCGGGGCCTCCATAATGTATGCATGCTGTTGTAGTAGGCAGAGTTACCGGGGCCTCCATAATGTATACATGCTGTTGTAGTTGGCGAAGTTACCAGGGCCTCCATAATGTATGCATGCTGTTGTAGTGGGCAGAGTTACCGGGGCCTCCATAATGTATGCATGCTGTTGTAGTGGGCAGAGTTACCGGGGCCTCCATAATGTATGCATGCTGTTGTAGTAGGCGGAGTTACCGGGGCCTCCATAATGTATACATGCTGTTGTAGTTGGCGAAGTTACCAGGGCCTCCATAATGTATGCATGCTGTTGTAGTGGGCGGAGTTACCGGGGCCTCCATAATGTATGCATGCAGTTGTAGTGGGCGGAGTTACTGGGGCCTCCATAATGTATGTATGCTGTTGTAGTGGGCGGAGTTACCGGGGCCTTCATAATGTATGCATGCTGTTGTAGTGGGCGGAGTTACCGGGGCCTCCATAATGTATGCATGCTGTTATAGTGGGCGGAGTTACCGGGGCGCCTCCATAATGTATGCATGCAGTTGTAGTGGCCGGAGTTACCGCAGCGCCTCCATAATGTATGCATGCAGTTGTAGTGGGCGAAGTTACCGGGGCCTCCTTAATATATGCATGCTGTTATAGTGGGCGGAGTTACCGGGGCGCCTCCATAATGTATGCATGCTGTTGTAGTGGGCGAAGTTACCGGGGCCTCCATAATGTATGCATGCTGTTGTAGTGGGCGGAGTTACTGGGGCCTCCATAATGTATGCATGCAGTTGTAGCGGGCGGAGTTACCGAGGCCTCCATAATGTATGCATGCAGTTGTAGTGGGCAAAGTTACCGGGCCCTCCATAATGTATGCATGCTGTTGTAGTGGGCGGAGTTACTGGGGCCTCCATAATGTATGCATGCAGTTGTAATGGGCGGAGTTACCAGGGCCCCTCCATAATGTATGCATGCAGTTGTAGTGGGCGGAGTTAACGGGGCCCTTCCATAATGTATGCATGCTGATGTAGCGGCCGGAGTTACCGGGTCGCCTCCATAATGTATGCATGCAGTTGTAGTGGCCGGAGTTACCGGGGCCTCCATAATGTATGCATGCTGTTGTAGTGGGCGGAGTTACTGGAGCCTCCATAATGTATGCATGCAGTTGTAGTGGCCGGAGTTACCAGGGCCCCTCCATAATGTATGCATGCAGTTGTAGTGGGCGGAGTTACCGGGGCCTCCATAATGTATGCATGCAGTTGTAGTGGGCGGAGTTACCGGGGCTCCTCCATAATGTATGCATGCAGTTGTAGTGGCCGGAATTACCGGGGCTCCTCCATAATGTATGCATGCTGTTGTAGTGGCCGGAGTTACTGGGGCCTCCTTAATGAATGCATGCAGTTGTAGTGGGCGGAGTTACCGGGGCGCCTCCATAATGTATGCATGCAGTTGTAGTGGGCGGAGTTACTGGGACCTCCATAATGTATGCATGCTGTTGTAGCGGGCGGAGTTACCGGGGTCTCCATAATGTATGCATGCTGTTGTAGTGGGCGGAGTTACTGGGGCCTCCATAATCTATGTATGCAGTTGTAGTGCGCGGAGTTACCGGGGCCCTTCCATAATGTATGCATGCAGTTGTAGTGGCCGGAGTTAACGGGGCTCCTCCATAATGTATGCATGCTGTTGTAGTGGGCGGAGTTACTGGGGCCTCCTTAATGTATGCATGCAGTTGTAGTGGACGGAGTTACCGCGCGCGTCCATAATGTATGCCTGCTGTTGTGGTGGGCGGAGTTACCGGGACCTCCATAATGTATGCATGCTGTTGCAGTGGGCGGAGTTACCGGGGTCTCCATAATGTATGCATGCTGTTATAGTGGGCGGAGTTACCGGGGCCTCCATAATGTATGCATGCTGTTGTAGTGGGCGGAGTTACCGAAGTCTCCATAATGTATGCATGTAGTTGTAGTGGGCGGAGTTACTGGGGCCTCCATAATGTATGCATGCAGTTGTAGTGGGCGGAGTTACCGGGGCCCTTCCATAATGTATGTATGCTGATGTAGTGGCCGAAGTTACCGGGACGTCTCCATAATGTATGCATGCAGTTGTAGTGGCCGGAGTTACCGGGGCTTCTCCATAATGTATGCATGTAGTTGTAGTGGCCAGAGTTACTGGGGCTCCTCTATAATGTATGCATGCTGTTGTAGTGGGCGGAGTTACCGGGGCGCCTCCATAATGTATGCATGCTGTTGTAGTGGGCGGAGTTACCGGGGCTCCTCCATAATGTATGCATGCTGTTGTAGTGGGCGGAGTTACCGGGGCACCTCCATAATGAATGCATGCTGTTGTAGTGGGTGGAGTTACTGGGGCCTCCTTAATGTATGCATGCAGTTGTAGTGGGCAGAGTTACCGGGGCGCCTCCATAATGTATGCATGCTGTTGTAGTGGGCGGAGTTACCGGGGCGCCTCCATAATGTATGCCTGCAGTTGTAGTGGCCGGAGTTACCGGGGCTCCTCCATAATGTATGCCTGCAGTTGTAGTGGCCGGAGTTACCGGGGCTCCTCCATAATGTATGCATGCTGTCGTAGTGGGCGGAGTTACCGGGGCGCCTCCATAATGTATGCATGCAGTTGTCTTATGCCTATGTATTGTCAGTGGCTTCAATGTGGAAGGAATCAGCAAAATGTGTATTGATGCTTGTAGGAATGAAAGGGTTAATGTCTGCAAAGGAGTCGTCTGGTGTCAAAATGTATCCTTTTGTGTTGGGAGTTTGGAAGTCATGTGACCATGCTTCATACGGGTGTTTATAAGGGGAGTGCAAGGGAGTCTGAGGGCTTATTCAGATGACTTTATATCGGCCGTGTATTCACTCCGGCCAATATACGGCGTCCCTCTCTGCAGGGGGAGGAGGCTAGAAGAGCCCGAAGCAGTGCACTGAGCTCCCGCCCCTCTCCGCCTCCTCTCCACTACCTCTCTGCCCCTCTGCACTATTTGCAATGAGGGAAAGTGGGACAGGGGCGGGGCTAATTCCTGGAACTTAGCTCCGCCCCTGTCCCGCCTTCTCTCTTGCAAAAGTGTATAGATGTGAGTCCTGCAGTTGGTAAAGTCATTGCCCCGGACTCTGCCCTGTAGATTAGTGCTCACCTTTGTTCTACTCTACACTGCTCACATGTCAGAATGTTTCTTTACAGCTCAACTGACGGAGGAAAAGATCCCGCTGATCATGAAGTCTACAGGTTCATCTGTCACCATAGAAGTTACCAGCACGGCCCGGGCTACTGAGATGCATCTGTCCTTATCTTATATGTTCCAAAGTCAAAATTAATGCCAGAGTGGAAATAAAATAGCATTAAAAAATAAATAAATGTGTTTTTTTCAAAAAAGTTCAGATGTCCAACCTAAAGGACTTTTACTGTCTTCTCCGTTTGACTCCAGTTCTGGGAAGCGGTGTGTAAATTCAGTGGCATAATCCTGCCTAGATGGCTGGTCATCAGCACACAACAAACCTAATACTAAACAGACTGGCAGGGGTGAAGGTGCCAACGATTTACCTGCTGTTTATGGAGCCTGAAAGATCAATGGAAAAGTTAGTTTTCTTACAGCAGTCTGTCCAGGAGGTGTCATCCCGCTATCCCAGATGCCTGAACCCCCGATTCACCTATGTATAATACAAGTGGGGGTGCATCATCAACCCCTCCCCTTGGCTCTTGATTGACTGCTCAAATATACATAGTAATATAGTATGTTAGGCTGAAGGGAGACAATGTCCATCCAGTTCAGCCTGTTTCCACCCCCCCTCCCTTGTTGATCCAGAGGAAGTTAAAAAAAAAAGGCTATTGGGGGGGGGGGGGGGGGGATTATTTCCCGACTTTATAATGGCAGTTAGAATACTCCCTGGATCAATTTTTTTATAGTTTCTACATGACTCCAAGATCCAGATGGTTATTTAATGTCTATATCCTGTAACAACATAGCGCTCTAGAAAGACATCTACTCCCCTCTTAAACTCCTCTATGGATTTTGCCATCCCCACGTCCTCAGGCAGAGAGTTCCACAGTCTCACTGCTCTTACAGTAAAGAACCCCCTTCTATGTTGGTAATGAAACCTTTTTTCCTCTAACAGTAGAGGATGCCCTCTTGTTACCGTCACAGTCCTGGGTATAAACAGATCATCGGAGAGATCCTTGTATTGTCCCCTAATATATTTATACACATTGTCCTCTAATTTGTATTTAAGCACTGCAATATCTTAACCAGAGAATTGAAGCCATTTCACCCATTTACATTGGGTCAGGAAGGGTACCGTTACTCCTTAAGGAGAGCACTTAGAAGGTGTGAGGAGACTTATAAGGCCATCCATGCTCCTGGGGGAAATATGCAAATGCAAAATGGAACAATACCTCTGTAGCGCCACCTATTGGAAGGCAGCATTTCTGTCTGTCTGTGCACGGTTAGCTTTTCCTTCTGGAGAAGATTGTGGCTTTGGCTTATAATTCCCAGTCATTGTTACAAGGCTTGCTAAAAAGTCTGACATTGGCTTGCAGAAATGCTGCCTTCCAATAGGTGGCGCTGTAGAGGTATTGTTCCATTGTCCCATTTACCCTATTACATTTGTATGCCTCTAGTTGGTCTAATCTGGAAGCAATAAGTTTTCCATTAAGCAGTTATTTTGAATAACAGCAAAAAGTCGATCTAGCCGTAGTTTTCCATTTCATAGCAATAGAAGCCCTAGTTACTATTAGGAGATGAGACAATATAGTAAGGCCAGCAAAAATAATATCCTCTACAGCTAATGATAATAGGGCCACATTAGGGCCCCATCGAAAGTCAAAATTGAATGCAGTGGGAAGTAAATCTGATCCCATAGAGGTTTAAGGATTTCACATGACCACCAGATATGTAACAGAGATCCAACTTGTCCATAACATCTCCAACACAAACCAGAAGTACCAGGAAGCATTTCAGACAAGCGGTAGATGCCACCTATATAAACGTCTTCTTAATGATTAGCACAACAAGAGGTCTTAGCACTTAACTGATTGGTCCTCATTAAAGGTCTCCTGAAATTCCCTTTCTCAGTTCTTTCTGAAAACGGGAATTACAATTAAGGGAAAGTGCGGTGTAGGTTCCAGTTATACCTTTAGTGTGAATTAGAAAAAAAGGATTCATATAAAGTTCTAGGAGGGCATCCTGAAAGGTTTAACAACTAGATAAAATGTCACAATTGGAGGTACTTATAGAATCTTCGGAGAGAAGCATCCATGAGCCTTCCATCAGGTCCCATCACTGTTGATATACCAACTGTTGAGATACCAACTTCTAAGCCTAATGTCAGGGATAACTCACAGGATGATCTCCAAGAGGGTATTTACAGGTCGGAGTGGGAAACCATCAAAAGAGGAAGATATTCCTTTACATATGTTAATGGATGCAGTTTGAAAAATCCAGTAATGGTAGCTTCTATATCATCGCAGTGCGAGTCGTCCAACCACCAGCTCCTCAATTGGTCTAGTAGTGAGGCCAAATAATAATTCTTCACATGTGGGCAAGCTAATCCTCCTTGAGAGGCATATTAGAGGCGTATATTAGGTGAGACCCTTGCTCTTTGGTTTTTCTAAATACATTTTGGAAGTAATTTTTGAATCCGTATCAATACAGCGTTGGAAATAAGGATGGGAAGGTACGGAGGAGTAGGGTATTGTGGGTAATATCAACATCTTTCGTAAGCAATTTACTACTCACCAAGGAGATCGATAGTTTAGTGTAGTTTTTAATATCTTTTTGTAGGGTAGATAATAGAACATTACAATTAATGGTTCCTAATTGGCTAATCGGGAAGGTAGGAAGAATATCTAAATAAGAAATTTCACGTTTGGCCTCTAATTTTAATTGAAGTGGTCGAGGTATGCCCACACCAAGAATCAATGACTTAGTGGCTGAATTCCTCAATAGTCCACAAAACAGCTTAGAGAGATGTTTCTGGTGAGGTTATGCTCAAAATTATGTTGTCTACAAAGAGGCCAATACGGTGGTCGGTTCTGGTAATAGTGATACCAGAAATATCTGGGGACAAGCGAATCAATCAGACAAATGGCTCCATCACTAAAGCAAAAATCATTGGTGACAGTGGGCATCCCCGCCTGGTACCATTAGTGATGTTAAAAGGAGTTGAAATACAGCCCGATGTATATATGTGAGCTGATGGTGAAGAAGAGAGGACCATGATGGAAGAGGGTAAAAAAGCATTCAAGACAAATTAAGAGCACCTCTCTAAGACAACTCCGGCGGTCAAACGGCTCCTCGTATCCAGAGTGAGGAGCACTGAAGGCGTTTCTCGGGCCATGACCTCAAATATTGCTAAAAAACCGTCGAGTGCCATCAACTGTTTCTCAACCTTCAATAAACCTAAAGGCCCTTCTCTACGGAACGATTATTGTTCAAACAAATCATTCAAACGAGTGAAAATGAATGCTAATCGTTCAGTATAACTCAGCCGACGATGGAACGATGAACGAGAAATCATCCGCTATTCGCTCATCACTCATTTCCTGCAGGCATAAGAATCATCGCTGGCGCGTTCACTAGTCATTCGATTTAGGGTGCGTTCACAAGAGCGTATATCGGCTCGGTTTTCACGTCGAGCCGATATACGTCCTCCTCATCTGCAGGGGGGGAGCCTGGAAGAGCCAGAAGCAGGAACTGAGGCTCCCGCCCCCTCTCTGCCTCCTCTCCGCCCCTCTGCACTATTTTCAATGAGAGGAGGTGGGACGGGGGCGGGGCTAAGGTCCGTGAATTAGCCCCGCCCCTGCCCCACCTCTCTTCATTGCAAATAGTGCAGAGGGGTGGAGAGGAGGCAGAGAGGGGGCGGGAGCTCAGTTCCTGCTCCAGGGCTCTTCCAGCCTCCCCCCCTGCACGTGAGCACAATGTATATCGGCTCGGCGTGAAAACCGAGCCGATATACGCTCTTGTGAACGCACCCTTAACTGCACTTATACAGCGATTGTGACCGACTGAACGAATTCTTGTTTGTATGAGACAATGATGAATTGTTCGCTCGTTCAAGCGAGAAATCGGCAGGTCTAAACTTGATCTCTATTAGAGATGAGCGAACGTACTCGGATAGGCACTACTCGTCCGTGTAATGTGCCTTATCCGAGTACCTCTCTGCTCGTGCTCAAAGATTCGGGACGCGCTGCGGAGCGGGGAGCTGCAGGGGAGAGCGGGGAGGAACGGAGGGGAGATCTTTCTCTCCCGGCCGCTCTGCCCCGCTCCCCGCTCCGACTCACCTGTCAGCAGCGGAGCGCCCCGAATCTTTGAGCACGAGTACAGCGGTACTCGGATAAGGCACATTACTCGGACGAGTAGTGCCTATCCGAGTACGTTCGCTCATCTCTAATCTCTATCAATTAAATTCGGAAGAACCTCTGATAGTCGGGCAGCTAAGACTTTGGCCTCATGTCCCCGGCATGCGCAGATTTTTCATGCAGATTTCAGCAGCGGATGCGATTAATCATATAGCTTTATATCTGCATGTAATAAGGAGGTAGGACAGCAGAGTGACGGTTGATCTGGGGACTTACCAGGGTCGGGTAGGGTAATAATAAGGGCTTTCAACATTTCATATGGGACTCCACCTGCGTGGGATATCTCGTTAAATACCCTAAAATGAGTTTATGGGACTTAAAATGTTTTCCCCCAGATCTATTAGTCCGTCTCTTCTCATATCCTGTTCGGATGTCACATTACTGCCCCAATAGTGGTTGTGATGTTGGGTTTATTCTAGGAGATTGGACCTTTTGATTAGTTAGTGTAATCTGAGTATCACTGTTTGCTTTATCCTTTAGATGCTGCTGCATGCCTATTCCCGCTGGGTAGTTTTAGTGTTTTTAAATGGTTTTATTGTACATGTTTTGTGTTTTTGTGCCTTCGGAATATTGTAATAAACTCATTGCTTTTCATGTTATCTGGCTGTGCGCTACTTTTACGTATGGATCGGCTTTCCTTGTAACTTGTTCCCTATTTACCGTTGTTATGCTTGTGATTAAA
Source organism: Eleutherodactylus coqui (assembly GCF_035609145.1). Lineage (NCBI taxonomy): Eukaryota > Metazoa > Chordata > Amphibia > Anura > Eleutherodactylidae > Eleutherodactylus > Eleutherodactylus coqui. The sequence continues at coordinate 1,085,796 of NW_027102234.1, read as the reverse complement.
TACGTTCTTACTTTCTGTTGTCTGAATCTTGGTGCGTCTTATAGCCACACAAATGTGTTAGGGCTGTTTCCCATGAGCGTATATCAGCCAGCCGCTTTCACGGCCGGCTGATACACGCTGTGTTCTGATGCATTGGATTCTAATGCATCAGATTACATGGCCATATTCCTGAGACGTAAAAGCGCCCGGCCAACCAATATAGCGCCAGACGTTTTTATGTCGGGCCCAAAAGATAGTCCTGGAACTATCTTTTGGGCCAGAATATGTTGGCCGCTGCATGGCTCCTATGGGAGTCTATGGCAGCGGCTGTAGTTGGGAGGGAGTTTGGCAGCTAAGCTGCCGCCCCCTGTCTATAGCCATCAGTGGGAAGAGATGGGATGGCGCTTAGCTGCGCCCCACCCCGCCCCTCCCATTGCAAAGAACGAGGAGGAAAGCAGAGGTGAGCCTGCAATAGGGAGGGGAAAGGGGCGACGGCATCGTGACCTTGGCGCATTTACGCCGGGGGCCCATGCCGTGTGAATGGGCGCACAAACGTTAGATTTATGCGCCCGTTCACGAGCTTCTATGCCCCAGGTGATGGCGTATATCGGCCGGCCGTGAAAGGTGTTCTATAGGTGTTCTTGGCAGCAGGTGGTATCCATTGTTGGTTGGTGGCAGGCAGCAGGTAGTAACAGTTGTTTTTGGCAGCAGGTGGTATCTATTCTTGGTTGGCTGCAGGTGGTATTAGGTGTTCTTGGCAGCAGGTGGTATCTATTGTTGGTTGGTACCTGCAGGTGGTATTAGGTGTTCTTGGCAGTAGGTGGTATCCATTGTTGGTTGCTGGCTACAGGTGGTATTAGGTGTTCTTGGCAGCAGATGGTATTGTTGGTTGGTGGCAGCAGTTGGTATAAGATGTTCTTGGCAGCAGGGGGTATCTATTGTTGATTTGTGGCTGCAGATGGTATTAGGTGTTCTTGGCAGCAGGTGGTATCTATTGTTGGTTGGTGGCTGCAGCTGGTATTAGGTGTTCTTGGCAGCAGATGGTATTAGGTGTTCTTGGCAGCAGGTGGTATCTATTGTTGGTTGGTGGCAGCAGGTGGTATTAGGTGTTCTCGGCAGCAGATGGCATTGTTGGTTGGTGGCAGCAGATGGTATTAGGTGTTCTTGGCAGCATGGGGTATCTATTGTTCGTTGGTGGCAGCAGGTGGTATTAGGTGTTCTTGGCAGCAGGTGGTATCTATTGCTGGTTGGTTGCAGCAGATGGTATTAGGTGTTCTTGGCAGCAGATGGCATTGTTGGTTGGTGGCAACAGATGGTATTAGGTGTTCTTGGCAGCAGGTGGTATCTTTTGTTGGTTGGTGGCTGCAGCTGGTATTAGGTGTTCTTGGCAGCAGGTGGTATCTATTGTTGGTTGGTGGCTGCAGCTGGTATTAGGTGTTCTTGGCAGCAGGTGGTATCTATTGTTGGTTGGTGGCTGCAGCTGGTATTAGGTGTTCTTGGCAGCAGGTGGTATCTATTGTTAGTTGGTGGCTGCAGCTGGTATTAGGTGTTCTTGGCAGCAGGTGGTATCTATTGTTGGTTGGTGGCTGCAGCTGGTATTAGGTGTTCTTGGCAGCAGGTGGTATCTATTGTTTGTTGGTGGCTGCAGATGGTATTAGGTGTTCTTGGCAGCAGGTGGTATCTATTGTAGGTTGGTGGCAGCAGGCGGTATTAGGTGTTCTTGGCAGCAGGTGGTATCTATTGTTGGTTAGTGGCTGCAGGCGGTATTAGGTGTTCTTGGCAGCAGGTGGTATCTATTGTTGGTTAGTGGCAGCAGATGGTATTAGGTGTTCTTGGCAGCAGGTGGTATCTATTGTTGGTTAGTGGCTGCAGGTGGTATTAGGTGTTCTTAGCAGCAGGCGGTATTTATTGCTGTTTGGTCGCAACAGGTGGTATTAGGTGTTCTTGGCAGCAGGTGGTATCTATTGTTGATTGGTGGCTGCAGCTGGTATTAGGTGTTCTTGGCAGCAGGTGGTATCTATTGTTGGTTGGTGACAGCAGCTGGTATTAGGTGTTCTTGGCAGCAGGTGGTATCTATTGTTGGTTGGTGGCAGCAGGTGGTATTAAGTGTTCTTGGCAGCAGGTGGTATCTACTGTTGGTTGGTGGCAGCAGGTGGTATTAAGTGTTCTTGGCAGCAGGTGGTATCCATTGTTGGTTGGTGGCATTAGGGCTCATGTTCATAGGCACATTTGTATTTTGGAATCCGCACTGGTCAACCGCGTGGGAGATCCGCAAGTCAAAGTTCCCATAGGGAAGCATTGGCATCCGCAATCTAATTTAAGCTTGCAGATTTGATTTGCGCATCTCCTGCTGCGGGAAACAAATCGCAGCATTCTCCATCTCAGTCCGGATCCCGTGCAGGTGGGCTCAGTAGAAGTCAATGGGTGCGGGTGCTTCACATTGCACCCGCAATTCAATTTGCGGATGCACTACGGATTTGACTACGGAATCTCTGTTCATTTTACACTCTGACAGCCAGAGCGGCTGGTCATGCTAGGTTAGCTCCATCCTGAGGAAACAACCGTCTCCAAGGATGTGGAAACGCGTTGATGGGGATGGGGGGATAGGTTCCATGGGCCGATTCCCTCCTTGAAAAACTAATCTATAGAGTGGTTGTGTGTTCATCATAACGCAACCCATCTACATATTTATAAACTGAAAACAGGGTCATCATCATTATCCTAGCTGGCAGCTGTTAGTTTATCATAACAGACTGCACTTATAGAAACAGAGACTATCACCCTAAGGGGTATTGATGGAGGTGATAGCCTACAATATATTCTAGGCTACCACCAAGCCATCTATGTATACTAAATACTAGCTCATTAAATCCTAAGGGATGAGCAGCTTATAAAGGAAGAGTACGCTGCTTCATTAAATGCAGCCACTATCTTTCTTCACCTCACAAATCTTCTCTCTACACGAATTATTATATAAGTGGGAGCGACAATTCCTTTGAATTGCCTACTTATAAGTAAGGCCGCCTGCACACGAGCGGAAATCCCGCCGCGGGATTTCCGCCGCTGAAAGTCTGCATAGGAGTGCATTACAATACGCACTCCTATGCAGACGGCCGCGGTTTGGCCGCGCGAAATCTCGCACGGCAAACAAACCGCAGCATGTTCTAATTTTCTGCGGGGCATGCACTCACCGACCGCCGGCTCCGGTCTGCGCATGCGCCGGCTGCGCGGCAGCCGGCACATCAAAGAGCCGGGGCCGCCACGCGCGGGTAAGTACGCGCTCGTCCCTGCAGGCTCTGGGGTCGGATCACGCGGCGAGATTTCTCGCTGCCGGATCCGACCCGCTCGTCTGCAGGCGGCCTAAGAGAGATTGAATTTTGTAAAAGACATTACCATTTGGAACAATCCATCATGGTCTTTGATAACCAATAACGGTTGCATGTGGCTGTATTCATTTCCTGTATATAATCATATAAATCACGGGAAATGAATAGCTCAGGGAACGGGTCATACAATAATAAGGAAGTGCCACAGAATAACAAGCATAAATAAGCTTGATATATCAAGGTTTGTGGAAATACACTTCAGACATAGCACCCAATGGCGATTTATTGAGGTGACATCTGCTAAAAATTAGTCACCCAAACACTGTTCTAGTAGGAACTCATACTACCTGAGCAATCTTTGATGAACAATTGTTCCAAATAAGGTGACAATAGAAATAAATGCATTTGTCAGATACAATAATAAAGACAATGGACTATTGATCCAAAATAATAAACATCATTGTACCGTGACCAATATAAGAACAGGAACAACTGCAGATGCTAGATCCATCTTGTGATAAAGAATTAGAGGTGTTGAAATGGATAGTGATACTGATGAGTAACATTGGATATAGAACCATCAATAATAATCTTAAGTCACTGACAATAAATATTCTACCACTCTTGGATAAATACTGGTGGTGTCAGTCACTGACAATAGATATTTAGTCATCCCGGATTGAAAAATATTGGAAAATATAAAAATGATGGATGGATAAGAATCCTAACAGTATAGAATAAAAGTCTGACTATATTGTTTACTGCGATTGAGCAACATCCACCGATTTGAGCTTGGTTGATTTTAATTGTTGTGTGTCCTCTGACACATATGGGAAAATAAAAGTACGTCTTCTTTTGGTTTATACATAATAAAAGTTAAGTTTTATGATTTGTGGTCCTTTCGGTGATAAGACACTACGGATTTGAAGTTGGAGATTAGCCGGGGGTGGGGAAATGGCTGGGTTTCAGGAAGTAAAGAGCTGTGGCAGCCATTTTCTCAAGATGAGCAGACAATTTGACGTGGGGAAATTGGTTGTCCTGATGCAGGATAAGGGTGACTGCCCGCGTTTTTTTTCTACAGGGGTCTATGGGACTTGTAATGTTAAATTCGCGATCGCGCAAAATCGCAATTTACTGCTAAATCGTGATTTTTCGCGACCGCGATTTTAACATTAGAAGAAAAAAAAAACGCTGTGAATTTCGCAGTAGAAAAAAAAATTGTAGTGGGTAGTCCCCCTTATCCTGCTATTTGGGACACCAATAGTGAAGTGTATCAAAATAAGGATAAGAAAGAAAGGTCGTGGGAGGAAGTGGCTGAAAAGATTTACGAGCAGTGGACTACAGCCGTGGTAACTCGCAAAAAGAATTGCGTAAGTACTGACTTCTACTTAGCAGCCATCACTTGCATACCCGCCAACACCTACAGAAATGATGCAGACACATGCACATATGCACACATGCATGCAGATAATTACACGCAAACTTACATGCAAAGAGATCCATGCATGCATATCTGCAGGCAGACATGCATGCACATGCAGACATACATGCAAGCAGACACTTGCACACAAGCTGACATGCAGACACATGCACACAGAATGCTTATGTTTGCTTCTTTGATCTATTGCAGTGGAAGAATTAAAGGGAAAGTGGAGGAGCGCAGGATCGATTCCGAGAAGAATACACAGCGGTCCCGAGGAGCAGAGCTGGAGGAAGAACAAAACGACCATATATCTACCTGCAGCAATGAATGTACCCGGCACCAAGCATGGGCATGAGAGAGTAAGTACACAGCAGCTGAAGAAATGTACGAATGCCGTACTTACCCCAAATAACACCCTCATGTTTAGCCCAAAAGTGGAACTGGGTCCTATTTTTTGGGGAATGTCTTATCATACATAGGAATGCCTCTAGTTCAGTGGTGGCGAACCTATGGCACACGTGCCAGAGGCGGCACGCAGAGCCCTCCCTACTGGCACACGCCGCCATCGGCCGCTCACCACTTGTGAATACCAGCAGGGGCCGTGGCTCCCCTGCTGGCATTCACTCACAGCGCTGCTAGCCGCGCTGATCCCGTCACTGTGACTTCAATGTGCAGCCAGGATCCTCCTCCGCCCTCCCCCGACGTCCCCTACTACTTGGTTCCGCGAGAGCAGGGGGAGGAGGCGTCCGGCAACCCACTGACCTCGCAGTGTGTGCCGGGAGCATATTAACTTTTTCTTCCCCACTTTTGCCCCAATCAGCAATTCCCAGCAACCTGATTGGTTGTTTGTCTTGGCTGATACACCAAACAGCCAATCAGGTTGCTGGGAATTGCCTATTGTGGCAGAAGTGGGGAAGAAAAAGTTAATATGCGTGTCGGGACCATCGCCAACCAGAAGAGAAGCTGAGCTTCCAGGAGGAGGAGGAAAGGGTAAGTATGTGGGTCTTGGGAGGGGCGCTGTGGGGTGTCACTACTAGACTGGAGGCCGCTGTGGGGTGTCACTATTGCACTGGGGGCCGCTGTGTGTGTCACTGTTATACTGGGGGCATCACTATTATACTGAGGGGGTGTCACTATTATCCCTAGGGCCGCTGGTGGGGTCACTTTTATCGCTAGGGGAGTCACTATTACCGCTGGGGCCGCTGTGGGGGTCACTATTATTGTTGTGGGGTGGGAGTCACTATTACCACTGGGGCCGCTGGGGGGGGTCACTATTATCGCTCGGGTATGTTTACATGTGGTGGAAAAGGACAGGGCCACTTCAAAATACGATGCAGATTTTGACTGCTTTTTGGATGCGGAAATGCTGCCGAATTTTCCACAGAAATTCCCGCTGAGGACATTCTGCAGTATTTCCGCATCCAAAAAACAGTCAAAGTCTGCACCCTGTCTATTTTGAAGCGGCCCTGTCCTTTTTAGAATGATGGGGGTAAAATCATACATGGTGATAAGCCCCACCCCTGACATGTTGGCACTTTGTGATAAAAAAAAGTGGGTTTTGGGTTGCAGTTTGGGCACTCGGTCTCTAAAAGGTTCCCCATCACTGGTATAGTTGGTCAAACCTGGAAGCAATAAGGTGGTATCTATTGTTGGTTGGTGGCTGCAGGTGGTATTAAGTGTTCTTGGCAGCAGATGGTATTGTTGGTTGGTGGCAGCAGATGGTATTAGGTGTTCTTGGCAGCAGGTGGTATCTATTGTTGGTTGGTGGCTGCAGGTGGTATTAGGTGTTCATGGCAGCAGATAGTATCTATTGTTGGTTGGTGGCTGCAGCTGGTATTAGGTGTTCTTGGCAGCAGGTGGTATCTATTGTTGGTTGGTGGCTGCAGCTGGTATTAGGTGTTCTTGGCAGCAGATGGTATTTATTGTTGGTTGGTGGCTGCAGGTGGTATTAGGTGTTCTTGGCAGCAGATGGTATCTATTGTTGGTTGGTGGCTGCAGCTGGTATTAGGTGTTCTTGGCAGCAGATGGTATCTATTGTTGGTTGGTGGCTGCAGCTGGTATTAGGTGTTCTTGGCAGCAGATGGTATTTATTGTTGGTTGGTGGCTGCAGGTGGTATTAGGTGTTCTTCGCAGCAGATGGTATCTATTGTTGGTTGGTGGCTGCAGCTGGTATTTGGTGTTCCTGGCAGCAGATGGTATCTATTGTTGGTTGGTGAGTGCAGGTGCTATTAGGTGTTCTTGGCAGCAGGTGGTATCTATTGTTGGTTGGTGACAGCAGATGGTATTAGGTGTTTTGGGCAGCAGGTGGTATCTATTGTTGGTTGGTTGCAGCAGATGGTATTTGGGTTTTTTGGGCAGCAGGTGGTATACATTGTTGGTTGGTTGCAGCAGATGGTATTAGGTGTTTTTGGCAGCAGGTGGTATTCATTGTTGGTTGGTGGCTGCAGCTTCTATTATGTGTTCCTGGCAGCAGGTGGTATCTATTGTTGGTTGGTGGCTGCAGCTTCTATTATGTGTTCCTGGCAGCAGGTGGTATCTATTGTTGGTTGGTCGCAGCAGATGGTATTAGGTGTTCTTGGCAGCAGGTGGTATTCATTGTTGGATGGTGGCAGCAGATGGTATTAGGTGTTCTTGGCAGCAGGTGGTATTCATTGTTGGTTGGTCGCAGCAGGTGGTATTAGGTGTTCTTGGCAGCAGGTGGTATCTATTGTTGGTTGGTGGCAGCAGGTGGTATTAAGTGTTCTTGGCAGCAGGTGGTATCTATTGTTGGTTGGTGGCAGCAGGTGGTATTAGGTGTTCTTGGCAGCAGGTGGTATCTATTGTTGGTTGGTGACAGCAGATGGTATTAGGTGTTCTTGGCAGCAGGTGGTATTCATTGTTGGATGGTGGCAGCAGATGGTATTAGGTGTTCTTGGCAGCAGGTGGTATCCTTTATTGGTTGGTGGCTGCAGGGAGTATTAAGGCTCATGTCCATGGGCGGATTTGTATTCGGAATCCGCACTGGTCACCAGCGCAGGAGATCCGCAAGTCAAAGTTCCCATAGGGAAGCATTGGCATCCGCAACCTAATTTAAGCTTGCAGATTTGATATGTAAATCTCCCGCAGCGGCAAGCAATTTTTCTCCATTACAGTCCGGATCCTGTGCGAGTGGGCTCAATAGAAGTCAATGGGTGTGGATGATCCGCAGTGCAATTGCAATTCAATTGCGCATGAACTGTGGATTTGAAGGCAGAGATTATCCAGGGGGGTAGAGAAAAGGCTGGTTTTCAGAAAGTAAAGACCTGTGGTTGCCATTTTCTCAAGATGACAATTTGACACGGGGAAATTGGTTGTCCTGATGCATCAAAATAAGGATAGGAAAGAAAGGTCGTGGGAGGAACTGGCTAAAAAGATTTACGAGGAGTGGGACTACAGCCGTGGTAACTCAGAATTGCGTAAGTACTGACTGCTACTTATCAGCCATCACTTGCATACATGCAAACACCTACACAAATGATGCAGACACATGAACATATGTACACATGCATGCAAACTGACATGCAAAGAGATCCATGCATGCATATTTGACATACAGACATACATGCAAGCAGACACTTGCACACAAGCTGACATGCAGACACATGCACACAGAATGCTTATGTTTGCTTCTTTGATCTATTGCAGTGGAAGAATTAAAGGGAAAGTGGAGGAGCGCAGGATCAATTCCGAGAAGAATACACAGCGGTCCCGAGGAGCAGAGCTGGAGGAAGAACAAAACGACCATATATCTACCTGCAGCAATGAATGTACCCGGCACCAAGCATGGGCATGAGAGAGTAAGTACACAGCAGCTGAAGAAATGTACGAATGCCGTATTTACCCAAAATAAGACCCCCATGTTTAGCCCAAAAGTGGAACTGCGTCTTATTTTTTGGGAATGTCTTATCATGTTTTCCTAGCAGACATGGTCCAGGTCCGTCCCACTGGTCTACGACGCAATCCCATCAGTCCTCGGTGGCCGACTAGAGATTGCTTCCTGGTAACAGTGTTTGTAAACTCCGTCTCCAGGAAGCGATGGCTCGGATTGGTTCTCGAGCATCGTGGCGCAGCTATTCAATGTAGCGGGAGGGACCTGGACCGCCCCTGCTAGGTAAAGTCTTGTTTTGTAGCATAGCTAGGGCATGCCTTCAGGGAAAGGCGGTAATAGTTGGGACTTGCTGACATGTAAGCCTGCTGTGTTTTTAAATCCTGTATCGCCGGAACAATTTTTTAAGAGAGACCGCACCGTGATCTCCCTCCATAACACGCGGGCACCAGCTGTATCTTACAGCCAACACCCAGCAGCAACAACTCCGATAAGCTGTGTGGCTCTTCGGAGCTGTTAACCCTTTAACCCCTTAGTGTCCAAGGTTTTTTCCATTTTAGCTTTTTCCTGCCCCCTTTTTAAAAAATCCTGTTTTATTCATCCATCGCGTCGCTGTAGGAGGGTTTGTTTTTTGTGGGACGCGGTGTATTTTTTAATGCTACTAATGCACTGAAACATTAGGAAAAATTCTACAGGAGAGAAATGGGGCAAAAAAAGATATTCCGCCCTCTTTCAGTGCGTCTTGTGCCTGCAGCGCACAAACTGCAACAAAAATGACATGAAAACTTCTGTTATGGGTCGGTACGACGAAACAAATTTTTTTCAAAGCTATTTATTTCCTTTAATTAATGCCTGCCGCCATCTTCAGAGCGCAATAGCTTCTTCATTTTACTGTCAGCATGGTTGTCTGAGGGCCCCGTAGTTTCCAGCGGGACCGTTTTAGAATATTTACTACTTTTTCATTACTTTTTATTGCATTTTAACAAATTTACATTCTAACAGTCCGATACTTAAAATAAACAGTATTTACGGCTCACGGCTAGAAACAAAGAGGGACAAGAACAATAGAAATGCCATCAAAACAAGACGCACCGAGAGATGGAGAAGTTTCTTCTTCTGTCTAATTCTCTCCAGAAAGTTTTCAAAAGTTTTGAAGGACGTTACATTGTAGCATTTGAACATACAAACATTTGAACATACAACTCGTCCCGCAGAAGCGAGTCCTCACTCAGCTGCCGATTAATAGATGAGTTTCAATTTTTAAAAAGGGGGAAGGAAAAAATGGGAAATAGAAAAAGCACAAATGCCTGGTGACGTGCCGGTTTGCAGTTGAGCTGTTTTTCATGCATTACGGTCCAGACGCGTTTACTAAAAAGTACTTTCTCTCCACAGATCTAGTGATAATTTGCCGAGCCCGCAGCAAGAAGCAGGTGCTGCCTCAACAGCCTACAGTAGAGGAGCACGACAGTGTGCCATCCGTCAGCAGCCAACTGCTTCCAAGGAGAGTGGGAAGACCCCCAGCTGCGATGCCAGTAAATGCCCCAGTTGTAGCATCAGTACAGAGGCAGGAAGAGATGCAAAAACAGGTCATGGCACTTCTTGAGCACCAAAGCCCTCTGAATGATGCGGCCCAATTATTTAGTGGCCTTAATTCTAAGAACCATGCCCGAACACTGGCGGCTAACGAATCAAGGAGAAGTCTTTCACCTTTTAGAAATGTCTCGCCCCCCAAAGGTACCCTATGAGCTGCACTATAATATCAAGCAGTTCAGGCTGCACCATCAACAATGTGTGCATGCCAATATGCAGCCTCCACTTCCACCTCCCCCCACCCCTCCACCAGCAACACCCCCACCTCAGCAGTACCATAGCCATGAATATGGTGCATACCAACCCCGTCATCCTCATGGCAATATGCACACCCGCCAGCCGTACGGCATCTGTCTTCTACCAGGGGATCCCCTAATAACTGGAGCAAACTCCACAACAGTCAGCTGCGCCCTCTATGTGATCTACAGCTTCTGGCAGTGACACAGATCCCCAGGACCAAAGTCTAGAGGCATCTTTGTTAAAAAAAAAAATTGAAGTTAAGTCTTTGTTGTGTATTTTTAAAAACAGAAAATAATAAAACTTTTTTTAATAAAAATATTGTGTTTTTGTTTCATTTTTGACGCCGCAGTGAAACAAGCAATTTTTTTGCGCACATAAGTAGATATGCAAAAAAATGGCTCTATTACAACCGATGTCCATTTACTACAAGCGCAAAAGAAAATGCACCTGTAAAAGATAGGACATTGTGCAAAAATCAGAGCGCCGCATCACACTGATGGAATCCCCTGCCACAGCTGCCATAGCAGGGCATTGCTTCATCTCCACGGGGCATCCCCTCATCACTGAACACTGTGACAGCACTAGTACAGTGTTCATTGATGAGGGGACTCCCCGCAGCGATAATTTTCTGGTGTGTGTGTGTGTGTGTGTGTGTGGAGGGGGAGGGGCTTGAAATATAAGCCCTATCCCAAAAATAATCCCTAGCTGCAGACCAAAAAATTAAGAAATACATCACCTTAGAAGTGCGGTCATCTCTAGCAGAACTTCTCCCAGGTCCTCTTCTTCAGCATCTCTTCTGGTCGTGGATTGAAAAATCGCACCTCCTGAAAGCACTGCCTCTGATTGGTGCATCTAAAGTGGTGTTTAGTTTTTTTTTCTGCAGCTATGAATTGTTTTCGGAGTAGGGCTTGTATTTCTAGCCCCCACCCCCACCAAAAATCATCAACACAGAGGATGCCTTTATCCAATTGCTTCCAATGGAGCAGCAGCAGTGCCAACCCCATTGAAAGCAATGGGATAGCATCGCGATCCTCTGCCACTGCTGTGGCAGGGGATTTCTTTATCTCTACGGGGATTTCCCTCATCACTCAACACTGTGACAGTGCTGTCACAGTATTCAGTGATGAGGGGATTCCCTGCAAGGATGAAATAATCCCCTGTCACAGCAGTGGCAGAGGATTGCGATCTTCTCCCTATGTTATCCCTAAGATAAACCAAATGAGGTATTAGTTTATAATACGGGCAAATGTAGCAAATATACATCACTTCTTTTTCAGGAGTGATTTTGCTAAATTCACCATATTATGTAAGCTCGCAAGCCCACGTCAAGGGTCCTCATTTTCTTGCGAGTCCCTAACTATCAAAAAAGCCAAAAACACTAGCTAAAAAAATAATTTGTGCAATGATCCCAGTACGTCAGATGGGGTCACAGAATCTCCAGCAACTTGTCAAAGTTTGCAATGGTCAACCTGCAGTAAGAAAAAAACTTCTTGTCGTGTCTGCGCAAGTCCTTCTACAGTCCTCCATAACGAACAACTTAAAACGCATATAAAAAACTACAAGAACTTCCGCTTCCTTTGGTCTTTTGACTTCATCCTCAACAGTGTATGTGTCGGGAAGTTTTTCTTCTTGTCTATTTTGTCCTGTAGAATAGACACGGCCTATAAGATTAGATGTTCATATAATGCACAGTGATTTGACTCCACTGCAGCATTTACCGTTGGATTCGCTGCTGATTTCTGTGGGTTTGGATGATCTTCCACTCTCGATGTCATCTGTTGAGATGTCATCCATCTTCTTTTTCCTGTAAAGTTGGAAAATTAGAAGTCACTTTGTGAGTCCGTGCAGTAAAACAAGCCACAAGAAGTGTACAGTACACTAAAATATACCCTTTAACCCCTTAAGGACATGGAGCTTTTTTTGCATTTTCAGATTGTTCGCTCCACTCTAAAAAACTGGAGTGAAATAGAAAAGAAAATGCAATTCGGCCATATTTGGGGGGTCTTGTGTCTACGGTTTGCAATACTTACTTATACCTCTCATAAAGACACTCGCCCACCGCATATACGAGTACCAAGAAGTAGGGGGCAACAGCGGGTAAAATAAATCTGATGTTATCCTCTATTCGATCTATAATGGTCGGCGTCTCTTCTATTTTCTTTCTTGGTACATCTAGAAAAGAAGAAACAATAGAAGTTATTCATAATCTGCCTTTTATTCATTAGGTCGTTAGTATTACAACTGCGGATTCCTAAATGAGTTGTTATTTGGGATGTAAGGATGGGCGGCTACAAATGTAGTTACCTTCATATTTTTTGCTGAAGATTGGACCTGCATGCACTGATGGTAATAGCAGCAGAGTCATTAATATCAATTTCACGAACATTTTCTCTTCTCTCTCTCACTTTCTATACAGAATGAGTTCCTCTCACTGTAACATCACTTTATATACCTGCAGTGTCTGTGACATCACAGATTGGAACCAAAGACCATAGTGACCTTGCAGCGTCCCAAATGAAGACTCGGACACCTGAAATACATGGAGAGGTGGGAGGGTTAAGTGATGGCTTGTCACGGCTCACCATGTCCTAGCTTTGGCGCATTGTTTTTAAGTGTCGAATTTCTACCTATTTAGCTCACTGCTTGTTAATGCAAACGCATAATGAACAGCATAAAACTCATATAAAAAACTACAAGAACTTCCTCTTCCTCAGGTCTTTCATCCTCAACAGTAAATGTTACTGGGGCCAAACTATTACTAATAGTGTCCCCTATATTGGCCCCAGTAGTAATATTAACCCCACAGTAGCCCCAGTAGTAGTAGCCCTTTCCCCCTGAGACCCATATACTTACCTCCTCTTTGCAGTCTTATCGACACCCTTACCCTTCTCAGCCCTGCTGCGGGACGCTCGAGCTGATGGAGCTTCTTTTCTTCACCACTCCTCCTAAGGAAACAATGAGAAGAGGTCAGGGAAGTATGATCCCAGGTGCGCACACTGACGTCAGTGTGTGTGCCCGGCACAAGCATCGCTAATAAAGTTGGTATTTTTTCTTATAAAGCTTCAGGACCCGGTAGTGACTGCTACCTCTGCATCCCCTATAGCTATGCCCCTGAGTCTAGATCTAGCTGATCAGTTTTTAAGTGTCAGATTTCTAACTATTTAGTTCATTGGTTTTTAATGCAAATGCATAACAAACAACATAAAACTTTTATGATAAACTACAAGAACTTACTCTTCCTCTGGTCTTATGACTTCATTCTCAACAGTGAACGTGTCTGATGTTTTTTCCTGCCGTTCATTTTGTCCTGTAAAATAGACACGGCCTATAAGATTAGATGGGATTTTCAGGGGAACTTGAAACATAAGCCCTAACCCTGAAATAAGCCCTAGCTGCAGTAGAAACAAACAAACACTAGATCACCTCAGCAGGGCTGTACAGCATTTTCCTTGCCTGCATCCTCCCTGCCATACCCACACAAGGGTTTTCTGTAATTTACTAGCAGAATGACTGCTTTACTGCCCTCTGCAGGCCATCTGTGCTACCACACTGCCTATAGCTTAAAAGAAGGTTTAACTAGATTGTCTTTACGTTTTCCTTTTGCAGGAAGTGACATTCCGCATAACATCAGGGGAGATGTCAAACAGCAGCAAATACCATCTGTTGCCATCAGCCAAGATAAAAAACCATCTGCTGCCAGGAACACCTAATACCACCTGCAGCCACCAACCAACAATAGATACCACCTGCTGCCAAGAACACCTAATACCACCTGCAGCCACCAACCAACAACAGATACCATCTGCTGCCAAGAACACCTAATACCACCTGCAGCCACCAACCAACAATTGATACCATCTGCTGCCAAGAACACCTAATACCATCTGCAGCCACCAATCAACAATAGATACCACCTGCTGCCAGGAACACCTAATACCACCTGCAGCCACCAATCAACAATAGATACCACCTGCTGCCAAGAACACCTAATACCACCTGCAGCCACCAATCAACAATAGATACCACCTGCTGCCAAGAATACCTAATACCACCTGCAGCCACCAACCAGCTATGAATACCACTTGCTGCAGCCACCAACCAACAATAGATACCACCTACTGCTGCCACCTACCAATAATAACACCTGCTGCTAAGAACACCTAATACCACCTGGTACCACCAACCAACAATAGATACCACCTGCTGCTGCCACCTACCAATAATAACACCTGTTGCTAAGAACACCTAATACCACCTGGTGCCACCAACAAACAATAGATACCACCTGCTGCTGCCACCTACCAATAATAATACCTGCTGCTAAGAACACCTAATACCACCTGGTGCCACCAACCAACAATAGATACCACCTGCTGCCAAGAATACCTAATACCACCTGCAGCCACCAACCAGCTATGAATACCACTTGCTGCAGCCACCAACCAACAATAGATACCACCTATTGCTGCCACCTACCAATAATAACACCTGCTGCTAAGAATACCTAATACCACCTGGTGCCACCAACCAACAATAGATACCACCTGCTGACGCCACCAACCAACAATAGATACCACCTACTGCTGCCACCTACCAATAATAACACCTGCTGCTAAGAACACCTAATACCACCTGGTGCCACCATCCAATAATAGATACCACCTGCTGCAGCCACCAACCAACAACAGATACCACCTGCTGCTGCCACCTACCAATAATAACACCTGCTGCTAAGAACACCTAATACCACCTGGTACCACCAACCGTCAGCAGGCCGTGCTGAAACTACTCAGCTTAGGAGATAAGAGGCACACGGCCCACGAACTGCTGCGGGGTCTGACAGAGCAGACCGACCGCTGGCTTGCGCCGCTGAGCCTCCAACCGGGCATGGTCGTGTGTGACAACGGCCGTAACCTGGTGGCGGCTCTGCAGCTCGGCAGCCTCACGCACGTGCCATGCCTGGCCCACGTCTTTAATTTGGTGGTTCAGCGTTTTCTGAAAAGCTACCCACGCTTGTCAGACCTGCTCGTAAAGGTGCGCCGGCTCTGCGCACATTTCCGCAAGTCCCACACGGACGCTGCCACCCTGCGCACCCTGCAACAGCGGTTTAATCTGCCAGTGCACCGACTGCTGTGCGACGTGCCCACACGGTGGAACTCTACGCTCCACATGTTGGCCAGGCTCTATGAGCAGCGTAGAGCTATAGTGGAATACCAACTCCAACATGGGCGGCGCAGTGGGAGTCAGCCTCCTCAATTCTTTTCAGAAGAGTGGGCCTGGTTGGCAGAAATCTGCCAGGTCCTTGGAAAGTTTGAGGAGTCTACCCAGGTGGTGAGCAGTGATGCTGCAATTATTAGCGTCACCATTCCTCTGCTATGCCTCTTGAGAAGTTCCCTGCAAAGCATAAAGGCTGATGCTTTGCGCTCGGAAACAGAGCCGGGGAAAGACAGTATGTCGCTGGATAGTCAGAGCACCCTCCTGTCTATATCTCAGCGCGTTGAGGAGGAGGAGGAGGAGGAGCATGAGGACGAGGGGGAAGAGACAGCTTGGCCCACTGCTGACGGTACACATGCTGCTTGCCTGTCATCCTTTCAGCGTGTATGGCCTGAGGAGGAGGAGGAGGATCCTGAAAGTGATCTTCCTAGTGAAGACAGCCATGTGTTGCGTACAGGTACCCTGGCACACATGGCTGACTTCATGTTAGGATGCCTTTCTCCTGACCCACAAGCTGTTGGTAAAATTCCCATCCGACAGCGCTAGTGGCAGAAGGCGCAGTTCCGAGGGCCAGGTAGCAGGGGAGGCGCGGAGATCGAGCAGCATGTACAGCAGAGGCAGTGCAACACTCTTTAAGGCCCTGGACAGCTTTATGGCTCCCCACCAAGACTGTGTCAGCGCTCCCCAGTCAAGGCTGAGTCGGCGGGAGCACTGTAATAGGATGGTGAGGGAGTACGTAGCCGATCGCACGACCGTCGTCCGTGACGCCTCTGCCACCTACAACTACTGGGTGTCGAAGCTGGACACGTGGCCTGAACTCGCGCTGTATGCCCTGGAGGTGCTTGCTTGTCCTGCGGCTAGCGTCTTGTCAGAGAGGGTGTTTAGTGCGGCTGGGGGAATCATCACAGATAAGCGTACACGCCTGTCAACCGACAGTGCCAACAGGCTTACACTCATCAAGATGAACAAAGCCTGGATTTCCCCAGACTTCTCTTCTCCACCAGCGGACAGCAGCGATACCTAAGCAATACGTAGGCTGCACCCGCGAATGGAAGCATCGTTCTCTATCACCATCCAAAACGGGGACATTTTTGCTTCATCAAACTGTGTATAATATTCCTGCTCCTCCTCCTGCTCCTCCTCCTGAAACCTCACTTAATCACGCCGAACGGGCAATTTTTCTTAGGGCCACAAGGCTCAGTCATATAATTTTTCTAAACAATTTTTATACGTTTCAATGCTCTTAAAAGTGTTGAAACTTTAACTTGAACCAATTTTTAGTTAAACTGGGCTGCCTCCAGGCCTAGTTACCACTTAAGCCACATTAACCAAAGCAATTAATGGGTTTCACCTGCCATCTTGGTTGGGCATGGCCAATTTTTCAGAGGTACATTAGTACTGTTGGTACACCAATTTTTTTGTGCCCTCACCTACAGTGTAATCATAGTAATTTGTATGTTCTTCGCCTGCACTCATGGTACAGAAAGGTGTGTGGGGTTGGCCTACACTTTTGCTTCATAAATGTAACTGGGGCCTTGTCTATACTGCAGCTACTGAAATGTGAAAGAGACTGTTATCTCCCTAAACTGCTGCAATGGGAATGTTACTGGGGCCTGTCTTGAGTGCTACTATTACTGAAATGGAACTAATACTGTGCTCCCCCTATACTGCTGCTTCGGAATTGTTACTGGGGCCTGTCTTGAGTGCTACTATTACTGAAATGGAACTAATACTGTGCTCCCCCTATAATGCTGCTAGTGATATGTTAGTGGGGCCTGTCCCTAATGCTACCGCTGAAATGTTAATAATTCTGGGCTCATCCTATACCGCTGCTATTGGTATGTCACTGGGGTGTGGAAACAGAGGCTTCCCAAAGACATGATGGCGGCGAGGCCATTTCCCACCAACGCTGTTACTGTTAAGGTGCATATAACCACGGACACATGGAGAGGACACATAGTGCCTCCAAAACATCCCCCTCCTCCTCCAACAATGAAAACATTCTTGGCAAATACCTTTGCATTGGTCCGTCTGGTGGCAGTCCAAGAATTTCACCTTTAACGACACAACAAGAGAACACCACCACCATCCCCCCGCCACGGCCCACTTAATCCTGGCCACATTCCGAAAACCAACTAAATAAAACCGCGCTACTAGGTCCGCAGTCACCACCACATTACCACCAACGAGGTTACTGTTAAGGTGCATATAACCACGGACACGTGGAGAGGACACATAGTGCCTCCAAAACATCCCCCTCCTCCTCCAACAATGAAAACATTCTTGGCAAATACCTTTGCATTGGTCCGTCTGGTGGCAGTCCAAGAATTTCACCTTTAACGACACAACAAGAGAACACCACCACCATCCCCCCGCCACGGCCCACTTAATCCTGGCCACATTCCGAAAACCAACTAAATAAAACCGCGGTACTAGGTCCGCAGTCACCACCACATTACCACCAACAAGGTTACTGTTAAGGTACATATTACCAGTCTGACTGGGGCATGCAGTGTGGGCCGAGGCCCACCTGTATTGTATCTGACGTTAGCTCTGCTGAGTAGGGCACTGCAATGGGATACATTTATGTACCGCCGATGGGTTTCAGGGAGCCAACCATGCTGTGGGTCCGCAGGTACTTCACTTTACGGATTTGTACCTGCCAGTGTCTATGTATTAAAAACTGCGGTCTGACTGGGGCATGCAGTGTGGGCCGAAGCCCACCTGCGTTTAATCGGACGTTACCTCAGCCGTGCTGGGCAATGCAATGGGATTTATTTATGTACCGCCGGTGGGTTCCAGGGAGCCACCCATGCTGTAGGTGCACACGGAGTTGAACCTACATCTGTCCACTTGTAAAGAACCCCAGTCTGACTGGGGCATGCAGTGTGGGCCGAAGCCCACCTGCATTAAGCACGACATTACCTCAGCTGTGATGGGCAATGCAATGGGATATATTTATGTACCGCCGGTGGCTTTCTGGCACCCACCCATGCTGTGGGTCCACACGGAGTTGAACCTACATCTGTCTACTTCTAAAGAACCCCAGTCAGACTGGGGCATGCAGTGTGGGCCGAAGCCCACCTGCATTAAGCACGACATTACCTCTGCTGTGATGGGCAATGCAATGGGATATCTTTATGTACCGCCGGTGGCTTCCTGGCACCCACCCATGCTGTGGGTCCACACGGGGTTGAACCTACATCTGTCCACTTGTAAAGAACCCCAGTCAGACTGGGGCATGCAGTGTGGGCCGAAGCCCACCTGCATTAAGCACGACATTACCTCAGCTGTGATGGGCAATGCAATGGGATTTATTTATGTACCGCCAGTGGGTTCCAGGGAGCCACCCATGCTGTAGGTGCACACGGAGTTGAACCTACCTCTGTCCACTTGTAAAGAACCCCAGTCAGACTGGGGCATGCAGTGTGGGCCGAAGCCCACCTGCATTAAGCACGACATTACCTCAGCTGTGATGGGCAATGCAATGGGATATATTTATGTACCGCCGGTGGCTTCCTGGCACCCACCCATGCTGTGGGTCCACACGGAGTTGAACCTACATCTGTCCACTTGTAAAGAACCCCAGTCAGACTGGGGCATGCAGTGTGGGCCGAAGCCCACCTGCATTAAAGCTGACATTACCTCAGCTGTGCTGGGCACTGCAATGGGATACATTTATGTACAGTGGGTGGGTTCCAGGGAGCCACCCATGCTGTGGGTGCACATGGAATTCCCATTGCGGAGTTGTACCTGCCTGTGACTATTTATAAAAAAACGCGGTCTGACTGGGGCATGCAGACACCTTGACAGAATGAATAGTGTGTGGCACATAGGTGCCCCATTGCTATGCCCACGTGTGCAGCTCCAGATGGAGGTGGCACAGTATTGGATTTCTCATTGCTTCTGTACAGCATTGTGGACTATTGCCCCGCCCCTTTTCCTGGGGTCGTCGCTGCCTAGCCATGCCAACCCTCTGCAGTGTGTGCCTGCGGTCCCTCTGGCAGACGCACTTATAAATAGACATGAGTGTGGCATGAGGGCAGCTGAAGGCTGCGCAGGGACAGTTTGGTGTGTGTGCTGTGGACACTGTGTCGTGCGGGGAAGGGGTTGGGCAGCATGTAACCCAGGAGAAGTGGCAGCGGAGTGTCATGCAGGCAGTGATTGTGCTTTGTTGGAGGTAGTGTGGTGCTTAGCTAAGGTATGCCATGCTAATGAGGGCTTTTCAGAAGTAAAAGTTGTTGGGAGGGGGGGGCACTCTTGCCGGTATTGTGGCTTAATAGTGGGACCTGTGAACTTGAGATGCAGCCCAACATGTAGCCCCTCGCCTGCCCTATCCGTTGCTGTGTCGTTCCCATCACTTTCTTGAATTGCCCAGATTTTCACACATGAAAACCTTAGTGAGCATCGGCGAAATCCAAAAATTCTCCGGTCGCCCATTGACTTCAATGGGGTTCGTACTCGAAACGAACCCTCGAGCATCACGATAATTTCGTCCCGAGTAACGAGCACCCGAGCATTTTGGTGCTCGCTCATCTCTAGTAAAGACATTGAAGAGGAATGGAAAGTGTTTTGGCTACAAATGTAGAAAACTTCCTGCAATGAGCATGGAGAAGCTAACAGCAGGTAAATTCAATGGACTACAAATCCAGAAACTCATGAAAGACCAGCGTTTCCAAGATTCAGGGATGTAAGTGATGAACAGTGTGAACAATCTCACCAGGAAGAAAGGATTATGAAAGAACAGTACTGTACTGGAGGCGGGGTTTATGAATTAGCCAATCAATGCCGCCGCTCAGACAATTCTTAAATCCCGCCTCCACAATGTGATTGGTTCTTCAAACTCTGCTTAGCTAATCAATGCAGAGCTGGATGAACCAATCACAGCCCTCACTTTGGTTCATCGTGCGCTGCATTGATTGGCCGACTAGCGCTGGATTAACCAATCAGAGGCATCGCTTCTTGGAGGTGGGAATTTTGAATCCAGTAACCAGGAAGTGATCTTGTGTGGGCGAACAAGGACTGCAAAATGCCCAATGGATCTCCAGAAAGCAGCGGGAGGACCTGGACTGCACATGCTTGGTGAGTATTCCCCTTTCTTTTGGAAATTCAGCTAGGGCTTATTTAAGGTGGAGGGCTTAACCTTCTCACAATTTTATCATAGGCAACAGTGAAGTGCTGCACGATTTTTTGCAAGAAAAACGCATCACTGCAACCACAAAATTGCGAGAACACAGTTGCGATATCACTGCAATTTTGCAGCGCTGATATACCTGCCGTCCATGTGGAACAGGCCCAAAGGTGTAACCGGAGCCTTCACAGCACTC
Source organism: Eleutherodactylus coqui (assembly GCF_035609145.1). Lineage (NCBI taxonomy): Eukaryota > Metazoa > Chordata > Amphibia > Anura > Eleutherodactylidae > Eleutherodactylus > Eleutherodactylus coqui. Next base: position 1,064,853 of record NW_027102234.1, on the reverse strand, counting down.
TTTCTTATAGTTGAAAAATCTAGACCGGTGTTTCCCAAACTTCAGTCCTCACGGACCCCCACAGGTTATGTTTTCAGGATATCCTATAGTAAGATCCCCTGTAGCAATGCCTGAGGCACCGACAATAATTACATCACCTGTGCAATACTGAGGAAATCCTGAAAACATCACCTGTTAGGACCCCCGGAGGTCTGGAGTTTGGGAAACACTGATCCAGTCAGACATAGAAGAACAAGTAACATGTGCCATTATACATGTGTCAAGCAAACATGTTGCCCTTTATCATAGTCTATTATCAGGGCAACATGCTTGCGTGAAATATGTAAGACGGCACATGGTCCTTGTTCCTCTGGATTTTTCAATAAAGAAAAAGAGTTTTTATCCTACGCTGGACCTGCTCCATTTTCTTGTGCATCTATTGCTACATAGTGGTTCTGGATTTTACGCGATCATGAACCCTTTCTCATTGGTCTTGATTGGCTGCTAGCAATATAACTGAGCTGTCAATCAAGAGCCAAGGGGAGGGGTTGATGATGCACCGCCACTTGTATTATACATAGGTGAATCGGGGGTTCAGGCATCTGGGATAGCGGGATGACACCTCCTGGACAGACTGCTGTAAGAAAACTAACTTTTCCATTGCCGTTTATCTTTCAGGCTCCATAAACAGCAGGTAACTCGTTGGCATCTTCACCCCTGCCAGTCTGTTTAGTATTAGGTTTGTTGAGTGCTGATGACCAGCCATCTAGGCAGGATTATGCCACTGAATTTACACACCGCTTCCCAGAACTGGAGTCAAACGGAGAAGACAGTAAAAGTACTTTTAGTTGGACATCTGAATTTCCAAAATTTATCAGCCTTTCTGGATAACTGGAAGTCGGACAAAAGGATTTTCACAGTAATCTTAACATTTAAAAAAATATTTATATATTTTTAATGCTATTTTAGGTGCACATTTCCATATTGGCATTAATTCTGATTTTGGAACATATAAGATAACGAATAGAATTTAACTAGAAATATTGTAATATGATTCGTAAATAAAGATTTATTTATATATTTCTAATCTGTGTATTGAGTATATTTTTGGGGGGTTGATACCCCCACAACAATGTCACTCACATATCCCCACAACAATGTCTCTCAAATACCCCCACAACAATGTCACACACATTCCCCCACAACAATGTCACACACATACCCCCACAACATTGTCACACACATACCCCCACAACAATGTCTCTCAAATACCCCCACAACAATGTCAGACACATACCCCCACAACAATGTCACACACATTCCCCCACAACAATGTCACACACATACCCCCACAACATTGTCACACACATACCCCCACAACAATGTCACACACATACCCCCACAACAATGTCTCTCAAATACCCCCACAACAATGTCAGACACATACCCCCACAACAATGTCACATACATACCCCCACAACAATGTCGCACACATACCCCCACAACAATGTCAGACACATACCCCCACAACAATGTCACATACATACCCCCACAACAATGTCGCACACATACCCCCACAACAATGACCTCACATACCCCCACAACAATGTCACACACATACCCCCACAACAATGTCACACACATACCCCCACAACAATGTCACTCACATATCCCGACAACAATGTCACTCACATATCCCGACAACAATGTCACTCACATATCCCGACAACAATGTCACTCACATACCCCCACAACAATGTCACACACATACCCCCACTACAATGTCAGACACATACCCCCACAACAATGTCTCTCACATACCCCCACAACAATGTCACTCACATATCCCGACAACAATGTCACTCACATACCCCCACAACAATGTCGCACACATACCCCCACAACAATGACCTCACATACCCCCACAACAATGTCACACACATACCCCCACAACAATGTCACACACATACCCCCACAACAATGTCAGACACATACCCCCACAACAATGTCTCTCACATACCCCCACAACAATGTCACTCACATATCCCGACAACAATGTCACTCACATACCCCCACAACAATGTCACACACATACCCCCACTACAATGTCAGACACATACCCTCACAACAATGCCGCACACATACCCCCACAACAATGTCACTCACATACCCTCACAACAATGTCGCACACATACCCCTACAACAATGTCAGACACATACCCTCACAACAATGTCACTCACATACCCCCACAACAATGTCACTCACATACCCCCACAACAATGTCGCACACATACCCCCACAACAATGTCACACACATACCCCCACAACAATGCCGCACACATACCCCCACAACAATGTCACTCACATACCCCCACAGCAATGTCACACACATACCCCCACAACAATGTCGCCTACATACCTGCTGAAAAATGTTGTTCACATCTCCCCAAAACAATGTACCCAAAACAATGTCGTTCACATGTTCCCTCGATAATATTGCACACATCTCCCTACAACAATGTCTCTATAAGAATGTCGCCTACATGTCTCCATAACAATGTCGCCCACATGCCACCTGAACAATCTGGCACACATTTCCCAACAACAATGTCTTCTAAATGCCCCCACAATGCCAGCTATTGAAAAGTGCCAACCACAAGCCCCTCCTGGAGCCCCTTAACAGTGCAACCTCAACATGTATACTGGACTGTTAGCACTCTTGTACGTGTCTGCGCATCTATACATACATGACTGCATGGACGCATGTGCAACTGCTTTGCAGGCAGCAGGGAAAACACTGCCCCCTGCTGTCCAAACACTATCTACTGGGCTGCACTCAAAACCACATGTACTCAATGTGTTTTTTTCAATGCATGGTTAGTCCTGGTGAAACAGCTTGAAAGTACATGTAAGAACCGTGAGGACCGACCACCATAGAGAATACAGTAAAACTCATGCAGGGGAGTCACATAGTTGTTTATTGTAAAGGGAGAAATCCTGGTTGGCGGGCTTGCAAGAGCAACAGGCTATAAAAGAGGTTGAGGTACAATGCGCTGCCTCTTTGGTGGTGGCAGTGTTTGGTCGTGCAGTGAACACAAGTAGACCTATGTAGGAAGGAGCTACGCAACGGCTCAAAGCACCACCAAGTATAGGCAAAAGTGATTAAAGACCACCTTCTGAAGAGCAGAGTCCGTATTGCTTCTTGAACAGAGACTGTCAGCCAGCAGGACCCCGCTTACCCTGGTGATATCACCGGCTGCTGTACCGGTACATCACTGATATTAAAAGTTGTAAATTCCACAGGAAGACAAAGTGGCCTCCTGTGTCTTAGTGGCTGTGATCAGAGGGCCTTTATCTCCATCTCCTCTACCTCCAGCATCCATCTAGATACCAACAAGTGGTTACTGATAGTCAAAGTGCCATCCAGTTTATTGAAAGATCCGGCCCTGATGTTTGGCTCTGCCAGGGTTGCACCAGTATTACATGGTATAGTTGGCAAGATAAACCAACCCATGATACCGGAACAGAATGAACTGACCAGCCAAAATACCAACCCAAGAACAGCTGAACAGTTTCCAAGTAATGAACTTCCCAACTGTGACTGAACCTGCAGTGAGCCGACCTGAATCATTGAATGGCAGAGTTGGAAGGAACCTCCAGGGTCATCTGGTCCAAACCCCTGCTCAGTGCAGGATTCACTAATCACAGACAGATATAATGTCCAGCCTTTGTTTGAAGACTTCCATTGAAGGAGAACTCACCACCTCCCGTTGTAATCTGTTCCACTCATTGATCACCCTCACTATCTAATATCTAATCTGTGTCTCCTCCCTTTCAGTTTCATCCCATTGCTTCTAGTCTTTCCTTGTACAAATGAGAATAGGGCTGATCCCTCTGCAGTATGTAAACCCTTCAGATATTTGTAGACAGCTATTAAGGCTCCTCTCAGCCTTCTTTTTTGTCTTTAACCGTTCCTCATAGGACATGATTTGCAGACCACTCACATCCTAGTAACTCTTCTCTGAACCTATGAGAGACCCTCTAGCAAGACCAGAGGAGATGATGCCACAGTCAAGAATGACCTTCGTCAGTTAGTAGGAAAAAGTAAGCTGAAGCCAGGTTTACCAAAATGGGTACAGGTTAGAGATGAGCGAGCACCAAAATGCTCGGGTGCTCGTTACTCGTGACGAAAATTTCGCGATGCTCGAGTGTTTGTTTCGAATAATGAACCCCATTGAAGTCAATGGGCGACCCGAGCATTTTTGTATATCGCCGATGCTCACTAAGGTTTCCATTTGTGAAAATCTGGGCAATTCAAGAAAGTGATGGAAACGACATAGCAACGGATCGGGCAGGCGAGGGGCTACATGTTGGGCTGCATCACAAGTTACCAGGTCCCACTATTAAGCCACAATAGCGGCAAGAGTGCCCCCCCCTCCCAACAATTTTTACTTCTGAAAAGCCCTCATTAGCAATGCATACCTTAGCTAAGCACCACACTACCTCCAACAAAGCACAATCACTGCCTGCATGACACTCCGCTGCCACTTCTCCTGGGTTACATGCTGACCAACCCCCCCCCCCCCCCCGCACGACACAGTGTCCACAGCGCACACCAAACTGTCCCTGCGCAGCCTTCAGCTGCCCTCATGCCACACCACACTCATGTCTATTTATAAGTGCGTCTGCCATGAGGAGGAACCGCAGGCACACACTGCAGAGGGTTGGCACAGCTAGGCAGCGACCCTCTTTAAAAGGGGTGGGGCGATAGCCCACAATGCTGTACAGAAGCAATGAGAAATAGAATCCTGTGCCACCGCCATCAGGAGCTGCACACGTGGGCATAGCAATGGGGCACCTATGTGCCACACACTATTCATTCTGTCAAGGTGTCTGCATGCCCCAGTCAGACTGCGGTGTTTTATAAATAGTCACAGGCAGGTACAACTCCGCAATGGGAATTCCGTGTGCACCCACAGCATGGGTGGCTCCCTGGAACCCACCCGCTGTACATAAATGTATCCCATTGCAGTGCCCTGGACAGCAGAGCTAATGTCAGATTAAATGCAGGTGGGCTTCGGCCCACACTGCATGCCCCAGTCAGACTGGGGTTTTTTATAAGTAGACACAGGCAGGTACAACTCCCTATTGTGAAGTCCATGTGGACTGACAGCATGGGTGGCTCCCTGGAACCCACCGGCGGTACATAAATATATCCCATTGCAGTGCCCAGCACAGCTGAGGTAATGTCATGTTTAATGCAGGTGGGCTTCGGCCCACACTGCATGCCCCAGTCAGACTGGGGTTCTTTAGAAGTGGACACATGCTGTTACAACTTCGTGTGGACCGACAGCATGGGTGGGTCCCAGGAAGCCACCGGCGGAACATAAATATATCCCATTGCAGTGCCCTGTACAGCAAAGCTAACGTCAGGTTTAATGCAGGTGGGCTTCGGCCCAAACTGCATGCCCCAGTCAGACTCAAGTTTTTTATAAGTATACACAGGCACGTACATCTCCCTAATGGGAAGTCCATGTGGACCGATAGCATGGGTGGGTCCCAGGAAGCCACTGGCGGTACATAAATATATCCCATTGCAGTGCCCAGCACAGCTGATGTAACGTCAGCTTTAATGCAGGTGGGCAAAAAATTAATTGGATTACACCGTAGGCAAGTGCCCCAAAAAATTGGTGTACCAACAGTACTAATGTACCTCAGAAAAATTGCCCATGCCCAACCAAGAGGGCAGGTGAAACCCATTAATCGCTTTGGTTAATGTGGCTTAATTGGTAACTAGGCCTGGAGGCAGCCCAGTTAAAATAAAAATTGGTTCAGGTGCAAGTTTCAACGCTTTAATGAGCATTGAAACGTATAAAAATTGTTTACAAAAATTATATGACTGAGCCTTGTGGGCCTAAGAAAAATTGACCGTTCGGCGTGATTACGTGAGGTTTCAGGAGGAGGAGGATGAATAGAATACACAGATTGATGAAGCTAAAAGGTCCCCGTTTTTGATGGTGATAGAGAACGATGCTTCCATCCGCGGGTGCAGCCTACGTATTGCTTAGGTATCGCTGCTGTCCGCTGGTGGAGAAGAGAAGTCTGGGGAAATCCAGGCTTTGTTCATCTTGATGAGTGTAAGCCTGTCGGCACTGTCGGTTGACAGGCGGGTACGCTTATCCGTGATGATTCCCCCAGCCGCACTAAACACCCTCTCTGACAAGACGCTAGCCGCAGGACAAGCAAGCACCTCCAGGGCATACAGCGCGAGTTCAGGCCACGTGTCCAGCTTCGAAACCCAGTAGTTGTAGGTGGCAGAGGCATCACCGAGGACGGTCGTGCGATCGGCTACGTACTCCCTCACCATCCTTTTACAGTGCTCCCGCCAACTCAGCCTTGACTGGGGAGCGGTGACACAGTCTTGCTGGGGAGCCATAAAGCTGGCAAAGGCCTTGGAGAATGTTCCCCTGCCTGCGCTGTACATGCTGCCTGATCTCTGCACCTCCCCTGCTACCTGGCCCTCGGAACTGCGCCTTCTGCCACTAACGCTGTCGGATGGGAATGTTACCATCAGTTTGTCCGCCAGGGTCCTGTGGTATTGCATCACTCTCGAACCCCTTTCATCTTCGGGTATGAGAGTGGAAAGGTGCTCCTTATACTGTGGGTCGAGCAGTGTGTACACCCAGTAATCCGTAGTGGCCAGAATGCGTGTAACGCGAGGGTCTCGAAAAAGGCATCCTGACATGAAGTCAGCCATGTGTGCCAGGGTACCTGTACGCAACACATGGCTGTCCTCACTAGGAAGATCACTTTCAGGATCCTCCTCCTCCTCCTCAGGCCATACACGCTGAAAGGATGACAAGCAAGCAGCATGGGTACCCTCAGCAGTGGGCCAAGCTGTCTCTTCCCCCTCCTCCTCATGCTCCTCCCCCTCCTCCTCAACTCGCTGAGATATAGACATGAGGGTGCTCTGACTATCCAGCGACATACTGTCTTCCCCCGCCTCTGTTTCCGAGCGCAAAGCGTCTGCCTTTATGCTTAGCAGAGGAATGGTGACGCTAATGATTGCAGCATCGCCGCTCACCATCTGGATAGACTCCTCAAAGTTTCCAAGGACCTGGCAGATGTCTGCCAACCAGGCCCACTCTTCTGTAAAGAAATGAGGAGGCTGACTTCCACTACGCCGCCCATGTTGGAGTTGGTATTCCACTATAGCTCTACGCTGCTCATAGAGCCTGGCCAACATGTGGAGTGTAGAGTTCCACCGTGTGGGCACGTCACACAGCAGTCGGTGCACTGGCAGATTAAACCGATGTTGCAGGGTGCGCAGGGTGGCAGCGTCCGCCTTGGACTTGCGGAAATGTGCGCTGAGCTGGCGCACCTTTCCGAGCAGGTCTGACAAGCGTGGGTAGCTTTTCAGAAAGCGCTGAACCACCAAATTAAAGATGTGGGCCAGGCATGGCACGTGCGTGAGGCTGCCGAGCTGCAGAGCCGCCACCAGGTTACGGCCGTTGTCACACACGACCATGCCCGGTTGAGGGCTCAGCGGCGCAAGCCAGCGGTCGGTCTGCTCTGTCAGACCCTGCAGCAGTTCATGGGCCGTCTGACTCTTCTCTCCTAAGCTGAGTAGTTTCAGCACGGCCTGCTGACGCTTGCCCACCGCTGTGCTGCCACGCCGCGCGACACCGACTGCTGGCGACGTGCTGCTGCTGAAACATCTTGATTGCGAGACAGAGGTTGCGTAGGAGGAGGAGGATGGTGGTTTAGTGGAAGAAGCATACACCGCCGCAGATACCAGCACCGAGCTGGGGCTCGCAATTCTGGGGGTGGGTAGGACGTGAGCAGTCCCAGGCTCTGACTCGGTCCCAGCCTCCACTAAATTCACCCAATGTGCCGTCAGGGAGATATAGTGGCCCTGCCCACCTGTGCTTGTCCACGTGTCCGTTGTTAAGTGGACCTTGGCAGTAACCGCGTTGGTGAGGGCGCGTACAATGTTGCGGGAGACGTGGTCGTGCAGGGCTGGGACGGCACATCGGGAAAAGTAGTGGCGACTGGGAACCGAGTAGCGCGGGGCCCCTGCCGCCATCATGTTTTTGAAAGCCTCCATTTCCACAAGCCTGTACGGCAGCATCTCCAGGCTGATCAATTTGGCAATGTGCACGTTTAACGCTTGAGCGTGCGGGTGCGTGGCGGCGTACTTGCGCTTGCGCTCAAACAGTTGCGCTAGCGACGCCTGGACGCTGCGCTGAGAGACATTGCTGGATGGGGCCGAGGACAGCGGAGGTGAGGGTGTGGGTGCAGGCCGGGAGACGGTCGTGCCTGTGTCCTGAGAGGGGGGTTGGATCTCAGTGGCAGGTTGGGGCACAGGGGGAGAGGCAGTGGTGCAAACCGGAGGCGGTGAACGGCCTTTGTCCCACCTTGTGGGGTGCTTGGCCATCATATGTCTGCGCATGCTGGTGGTGGTGAGGCTGGTGGTGGTGGCTCCACGGCTAATCTTGGCGCGACAAATCTTGCACACCACAGTTCGTCAGTCGTCTGCACTCTCAGTGAAAAACTGCCACACCTTTGAGCACCTCGGCCTCTGCAGGGTGGCATGGCACGAGGGGGCGCTTTGGGAAACAGTTGGTGGATTATTCGGTCTGGCCCTGCCTCTACCCCTGGCCACCGCACTGCCTATTCTAACCTATCCTGCTGCTGGCCTTGCCTCCCCCTCTGAAGACCTGTCCTCAGTAGGCTTCACAAACCAGGTGGTGTCAGTCACCTCATCGTCCAGCTGCTCTTCCTCCGAATCCTCTGTGCGCTCCTCCCTCGGACTTACTGAAATTACTACTACCTGAGTGATAGACAACTGTGTCTCATCGTCATCGTCCTCCTCACCCACTGAAAGCTCTTGAGACAGTTGCCGGAAGTCCCCAGCCTCATCCCCTGGACCTCGGGAACTTTCCAAAGGTTGGGCATCTGTCACGACAAACTCCTTCGGTGGGAGTGGATTCAGAACTATTGCTGCCCATTCTGGGCAGGGGCCCGAGAACAGTTCCTGGGAGTCTGCCTGCTCCTCAGAATGTGTCATTGTAATGGAGTGAGGAGGCTGGGAGGAAGGAGGAACAGCAGCCAGAGGATTCAGAGTTGCAGCAGTGGACGGCGTAGAAGTCTGGGTGGTCGATAGATTGCTGGATGCACTTTCTGCCATCCACGACAGGACCTGCTCACACTGCTGTAAAGGGTTAATTCTAGATTTTCCCCTGTCTCAAATTAAATAAGAAAAATACATTTAATTTCTCTTCCAACTTACTCTTCATCTGTCTTCTTCTCACTATATGACCCTTAATCTTGTCTTATCTGTGCTTTCCCAATGCATCCTGTTCTCTGTACATGTTCTGAGAATCTTATCCGAGGACATTTTTGCTTTGATACAGTTGTTACAGAGTGTTGACATATTGTTCTTGTAGGAGATGTCTTTGAAAGAAGCATTATTAATTATAAAACTCCAGATGTCCTGCAGCTTCGGACATGCGCAGTGATTAGATCTTACTCAAACATTTCTGTTTCTATAAAGTTATGTAAACTCTGTCAAATAAACTACTTCTTCTTTGGCTAACCGCATACCATGTGGTCACCCATCTAAGTCGTCAATGAGTACTCAGATCTAAGACTAATTCGGAAGCAGACAGCATCAGCTGAACGGTCTGTTTTGACCCCCAACAATACTTGGCGCTCCAACGAGGGACAGAAGCTAACTCCTTACCTGCAGCCGATACCTGACGACCCTACCTGCCGACCAGCCGGACCAGAGGCCACGGGACCCCAGATCTAGAAAACACTGGTGTAAGGTAAGCCCTTGACTTACCACTCCAGCTCTGGGTTCCCCTGACTTCTGTCACGTGTCGACAGAAGGTTAGTTGCTGCATGTTTATAGGACACTTCTGCCTGTTATTTACGGTGTTCTTAGTAACCGTGCTAGACGAAAGAACCCTTGTGTGTATATTGCCATGCTGTCTGCTGTAGAAATTATTGTTTTTTTTTTTGCCGGACTCATAATGTTAGTTGTAATTTGTAATAAGATTACTAAAAGCCGCCCAGCAAGGCAAGCCATGGTCCTTTCTCTATCCCCGTAAGTATAGTAGTAAATAAATATCCTGCCCGTTGCGGATGTGGCAGAAGGGACTGAAAAGTCCAAAAGTATTTCTGCCAGTTGCGGACTCGCAGAAGAGAAATATCCTGCCAATACTTGGCAGGAGGGCCCTCAAATATCCTGCCCGTTGCGGGCGTAGGCAGAAGGGACTGAAAAGTCCATAAGTATCCTGCCAGTTGCGGACTCAGCAGTAGGGACAATAGTGGTAAATCAAGAGGTAAGTCCATAGTTAGAATGGGGTCTAAGACTTTCCTGACACCCATTGAAATAATAAGATTGGGGGAAGGGAAGGACATCTGTAGGCAAGCCTATAAAATATATAAACAGATAGGACTTAAAAAGGCGGGAACCTTTAACTATGAGTTCTGGCAATAGTACGGGAGAAAGCAAGTTAGCTGTGGGGAGAGAATGTAGCGAATTGTTGAGAAAAGCAGGTTAGAATTTTGGGAATCTTAGACCAACAAGTTTGGGAAAGATTCAGAGATAGTCAAAGGTTGGATAAAAGTATGTTAGACAGATGGATTGAGGCAAGTGTAGATACGGCAGTTATCAGAGAAAGGGAATCCTTTATAGTCTGTGTTCCTTTGGGACATAAAGCAAGTTCATGCAAAATCTGTGGACAATTATGTGACAAATAACCAATATTGTTTGTCTTGTATGTCTTGATGTTATGTAATCTAATCTTTGTTATACGTCTTAGTCTTCTACAAGAAAGTGTAAGAAAGTTATACCCTACTCACGTCGGTGGGGGCTTTTAAGAATACAAGAGTTAAAAATGTTGCGCTGTCAGAAGCGCTTAGCATGTTGTCTCTTCTATGTGTTTAACTATTCCCCTGCCGTCTGTGTTTGATAGTCTGTGCAGAGAAATATACCTCTTATAATTACTAATGATTAATGTTGTGTAAAGTCTGAATGTTATGGCCGCTTTCCAAAAATCTGTTTCATAGAGAGATAAAATTCAAGGTCATAGAAGAAAGACAGACATTGATAAAATAAGAAACTTGTAATGAATTACGTGAATTATACGGTTTTAAAAATAGAAAACATATAGGGATTTTAAGGTATATTTTTGCTTTTTGGGTAAATGTCAGTTCTGTGATTGGTTCAATGTCTGTATCACTGCTAAATACTGTTAGTACTGTACTGTCTTTGAGAGAATGTTCTGTAGGAGAAACACGCAAACGGCCATACCTGTACTTACACCTGCTGCCAAACTCCGCACCTTTTTGGGCCTTGTTTCATACTGCCGCCCATGGATCCACTCTGTTTCCTCTCTTATGCAACTACTCTATGACTGTCTTTCAATCAATCTTTTCTCTCTCTCACCCCTGAAGCTCATTTCTCACCGTTTTACACTTTATCATTTATTCTTTTCTGTACTGAATTTTCTGGCCATATGACGACAGTATTGACACAAAGGCACGGAGGACAACCACGGCCACTTGGATACTACTCCATGAGGCTGGATCCAGTGGCTCGAGGAGCTCCCTCATGTGTGTGTGTGGTGGCAGCAGTACAGGCAATGGTTGTCAAATCTTCGGAGTTGATATTGAACTACCCCTAGTGGTCCCCACCCCCCACCCCCCATGACAAGTGCAACCCAAGCACTTATTTCTGGCCCATCAAATCCAGCTACAATGTGCTCTTGTCATTCTTTTCACTGTTGTTACTACCTTGAACCCGGCTATTCTTCTTCCAATTAAGTATCCTAGTTCAAAGGGGGGGGGGGGGGGAGGAGAAGACATAGGTGATCTAGGTATTGTCGGTCAGCTAGTTCTAAATTTTTTATTTTTTTTTACAAAGTTCTGATCTATTTGAAATGGAATACCAGCCTGATAGTCTAGCAGTAATCGGTGCAAGGGGTTTCAGGAGTGCCAATTTAGCTGGCAGAAACTGAACCGCTTGAGGTAATGTTTAAAGGGTCACGATGCCTCACGCGCTTCCTTGTGCTGGAAGGTCCTGAAAGCATATTGGGAACTGACGTGATGGGACCCTTGGGATGTTGTATCAAACTTCCGCGTCCTCGCCCGCGTCCTCGTCCTCTAGGCCTACCCCTACCCCTCAGCATGGTGTATTACGAGTAGAGCAGAAACAGAACGCTGTAATTAAATGTGCCGCTTATTGGCCTGTGGTTGGAGGCTGACTTCACTTACGGAACGCACAGTAGAGCCAGGAAAGAATTTTGCGCAAGCCTGTAGTGAGACGTAGGTGCGTATGACTGAGCTAGTGGAATTCACAGCGCAGAAGCAGTCAAGTGGCCAAAGGCCACTAGTAGGCCTTAAGTATTTTGCTTCTATTTTTTTAAATGCTGAGCTGATACAGCAGACAAATACTGTATGCAGCGTATATTATGTATACTGTTTCCCTCTGGCGGGATGACGGCGGTGATGTAACGGAGACAGCAGAGCCAGGAAACAATTTTGCGCAAGCCTACTGTAACACTTAGCTGCGTATTAATTAGGACTACTACCCCCAGCAGACACGCAGTACACTGAAGACGGTCACAGGCAGCCCAAATATAGTATTTTTCCCCAATTTGTTTGAAAAAGCCCACTGCCTATATAGCCTGTATATCTCTTTCACCTTTCCCACTGTCCCTGCCTCACCAGTACTGCCCCTATACTCTGTAAAATTACTGCAGACTGAGGACGCAATGCTCTGCACGCCCGATAAAAAAAAAAAAAAAATTGTGCAACACTGCTAAAAGCAGCCTCAACACTACTGCACACAGTCAGATGTGGCCCTAAGAAGGACCGTTGGGGTTCTTGAAGCCTAAAATAACACCTAACACTCTCCCTATGGCAGCAGCAGCATCAGCAGCACTTTCCCTGATCTCTGTCAGAACGCATCTGTGGCGAGCCGCGGGCGGGACAGATTTAAATACTCGGGTGACACCTGATCTCCCCAACCACTCACTGCAGGGGGGTCGTATAGGGCTGGAACGTCACAGGAGGAAGTTGTAATGCCTTCCATGTCTTTCTATTGGCCAGAAAAGCGCGCAAATGTCTCAGAGATGAAAGTGAAAGTAACTGGAACATCGCGTGGTGCTCGTCTCGAGTAACGAGCATCTCGAACACCCTAATACTCGAACGAGCATCAAGCTCGGACGAGTACGCTCGCTCATCTCTACTGGTAACCCAAACCCTTACACAGAGAGTGATACATACCCACAGATAGCAGAGAGCTGTCTCAGCCGGTCACCTGTAAGGGGTTAATCATAATGAATCAAGGACCCGGTATAGCCTAATGCGAAGGAGCGGAATCACATATAGCCACGTGATGTTGCATCACACATGCGTCACATCCGCCACACAGATGCCACTCGACCACGCATGCGCCAACGTCACGCAATCACATGTCCTCCATAGCAGTCATGTGTCCTGACCCTACGTCATCAGGATGCAGTGGGCATGCGTTTGTATTATATAGTCACATGACCGCAAAGGCGGTCATGTGTTTAACCCTCCATCATCTAAGCATAATGCATAGGCACAATAAGAGTTTATCCATATGTGAAATGTGTGTGTCTTATATATAACACATAGGACTCTCCCCATATATATCATCACGCGTTACAAAAGAGGCCATATTAGTAGGACCATACGTATGGTTATTATCACCGTAGCATCTTGTCTATATATAATAATCTAGGAGACCTCCTGCTTTTGTAACACACAGATCATGGTATGTATCATAAAAAATCACGACATCTTCCTGTGTGTAATCTCTAAAGGGCGATCATGGTTGTCCAAAGCCGAATTTCCACCATAGTGGTCTGACTATAACCAACATAAATCATGATGTCTTTTATAAGAATTGTTATATCTCTACTCATTACTATAGAAAAAATGCTGAGCATTATCCTGAGTATAGTCTCTATGAGATGATCATGCTTATCAGAGCCCAATCCCAATGGTAATGGTATGATCATAACCACCATGAATCACAACATATAGAGAGACATTTCTACACTCATCCTTGTTATAAGAAAAATGCCGAATATCACAATATCAATATTCATTTTATTAGTGCAGCCATCAAACAGCACATCAAAAGACCCAAACATCCATTCTTCAATCATGATTATTATCCCAATTCTACATTTATGATTTAATTATTGATTGCAGGATAGGAATTCATTCCACGGGTGTCCAGCAGAGGCGGCATCTCTATTCAAGTAGTGACATCCATAGTAATTTACCTGAAAACATATATATAAAAAAAAGTGTAATGTATATCAGAACCATCTCTATACATTCAGAAAGACACGTAATCATCCATATCACAAAAAAGGTGTTATATGGTAGTCTATATAGTTAGAAAGGAGGGCGAAAGCCTACATACTGACCCACACACCCAGGTTACGGATCGAAATAGTCTTCTAACGTACGATAGTGCACATCCAGGGTGAACCAAAAAATTACTCCCTTGGAGCCAACTTCTACGGGTTCGTAAGGTTATTGATGATGACAGAATCGATATAAGGCTTAATGAGATGTGTGAAAAACATCTAGCTTCAGGATATCCAAGAACCCTTCTAGAGGAAGCCAAATTAAAGGTTAGGACCTTCACTCAACAAGATCTAATAACACCGAAACCCCGAAGGTTTGTGGTAGGATCCCCTTTATTACTACCTTTAACATTCTTAGCTCAAAAGTCGGATCTATTATTCGTAAGCCCCGGCCGTTAGTAGCTGAAGCTAATGTTAATGTACCTGAGCTCAAAAAGTTTCCTACAACGGCTTACAAGAGAGGTCCGAAGATAGGTACCAAAGTGAAGCGTGCATTGTTAGACAGTGGTCAGTGTTCCACGCAGCGAACATTAATAGTCCCCAGGTAGGGGAATTTCCCCTGTTTGGGGTGCTCAGTCTGCAACAATCTCCTTAAAGGAGATAGTTTTAGACATCCTCTTCGTGGAACTAAATACTCTATACGTGAGCGTTTCACCTGCACTGTGAGCTTCGTAATCTATTTGATTACGTGTCCGTGTGGCCTCGCCTACGTGGGTGAGTTCACAACGGAAGTTCGCTCACGTATAATCAAACATAAATCCACGATCCGGAAGGGGTATAAGATCTACCACTGCCTAAACATTTTCAAGGTAACAACCATGCGATATGCCAGTTGAAGTTCCGCATTATAGACCATGTTCCTGTATCCCCAAGGGGAGGCGGCAGGGTATTATATTATATATTATTATATTGGATCTATGACCTGGATACCATGTCACCGAGAGGATTGAATCAGGAATACCAATTGATGCCGTATATCTAGTGCCCGTCTTTATAATCCTTAGTGTGTAGCATCCGATAGGAGGTTTTGTATGCATTTGGGATGTGTTGGTAATATTCATCTTTGTCTTTGTCTTGCAGATTGGGGATTACATGTCGTCGGCTGTATCCGCCCAGGCTGCCGGATATACTTTTGCACATATATGCTTTTTTCAGTACCTGAATTAATAAAAAAAAATGTTGAGCATTACCTTAATGTATTGTGTCATGTATTAACGAATATTGTATTTTAAATTGGATCTATTTATATAATTGGGGTTGCAGATACAAGGTGGGGATCTCCCCCGAGTTGATTTGTCTTTTTATTCGGGCACAATAGGTATCCTGCTCTTATTTCTTTTTTTTTTGGCAAGATCATTTTTTATTAGGTTCTGATATTTTATTATGTGCATAGCCCTGGTTGATGTTGGATGCTAATGTGCTTTAGTCCACACTGGATAATCGAGCTTCTAGCATTGGGCCATCCGCAGACGCTTGCTCTGTTGTATCACCTTAGCTGATATCGGGCGCATGCGCACTCCTGCCAGTATGGGGAGACAGGGGCTTGAATGTTCTGTGATCTGCAGACGCTCGCTTCTGTATACCGCATCATCCCTCGAGACCTCTGTAGTCTCGCGCATGCGCGGTAGTACCATTGAGATGCCGGTAGAACATCATTCTACTGTGTGCATACCGGATGCCTGAAGTGGGCCAGACTAACCACATGTTATAATTGTGGGGTAACCGGAAATTGGTGGGTGTGTTCTTGGAGCACCTCATGCTATTTAGTGTTTGTGTTAAAATGTGGTGAACTTGACAAAGGTCCAACCGGGGACCGAAACGTCGCCTTCTTTGTACTATTGGAGAATAAAACTCATTGTCATTCTCTACACCCATTGATGCTGCCATGCTTTCTTTTTACTTGGTATTGCACTACGGAATTGGTCTGGATCCATGTGTGGCTGTTGCATCCATCAAGAGGATCCAACCACAGGTGTGGTATATTTAATGTGCTGCTGGGGCCTCTATTTATACATCATCAAGAGGATATGTCATCAATGTCATTTTTCTGAACCCCCCAAAGCAGTATCTCAGCACTGCCAATATGTTACAAGGTGTGTTGAGATACTTTGCACTACACACTCACTCAACATACATGAAAACTCCCCCCAAAACAAACGAAAATAGGCTGGTTTTAAGATTTTTATTTATTTTTTCCTAAAATAAAAAAAAAACCATAAACCAAATGAGGTATTGGTTTATAATAAGGGCAAATGTAGCAAATATACATCACTTCTTTTTCAGGAGTGATTTTGCTAAATTCACCATATTATGTAAGCTCGCAAGCCCACGTCAAGGGTCCTCATTTTCTTGCGAGTCCCTAACTATCAAAAAAGCCAAAAACACTAGCTAAAAAATATTTTGTGCAATGATCCCGGTACGTCAGATGGGGTCGCAGCATCTCCAGCAACTTGTCAAATTTTGCAATGGTCAACCTGCAGTAAGAAAAAAACTTCTTGTCATGTCTGCGCAAGTCCTTCTACAGTCCTCCATAACAAACAACTTAAAACGCATATAAAAAACTACAAGAACTTCCTCTTCCTTTGGTCTTTTGACTTCATCCTTAACAGTGTATGTGTAGGGAAGTTTTTCTTCTTGTCCATTTTGTCCTGTAGAATATAAGATTAGATGTTCATATAATGCACATTGATTTGACTCCACTGCAGCATTTACCGTTGGATTCGCTGCTGCTTTCTGTGGGTTTGGATGATCTTCCACTCTCGATATCATCTGTTGAGATGTCATCCATCTTCTTTTTCCTGTAAAGTTGGAAAATTAGAAGTCACCTTGTGAATCCATGCAGTAAAACAAGCCACAAGAAGTGTACCGTACACTAAAATATACCCTTTAACCCCTTAAGGACATGGAGCTTTTTTTGCATTTTCAGATTGTTCGCTCCACTCTAAAAAACTGGAGGGGGGTCTTGTGTCTACGGTTTGCAATACTTACTTATATCTCTCATAAAGACACTTGCCCACCACGTATACGAGTACCAAGAAGTAGGGGGCAACAGCGGGTAAAATAAATCTGCTGTTATCCTCTATTCGATCTATAATGGTGGGCGTCTCTTCTATTTTCTTTCTTGGTACATCTAGAAAAGAAGAAACAATAGAAGTTATTCATAATCTGCCTTTTATTCATTAGGTCGTTAGTATTACAACTGCGGATTCCTAAATGAGTTGTTATTTGGGATGTAAGGATGGGCGGCTACAAATGTACTTACCTTCATATTTTTTGCTGAAGATTGGACCTGCATGCACTGATGGTAATAGCAGCAGAGTCATTAATATCATTTTCACGAACATTTTCTCTTCTCTTTCTCACTTTCTATACAGAATGAGTTCCTCTCACTGTAACATCACTTTATATACCTGCAGCGTCTTTGACATCACAGATTGCAACCAAAGACCATAGTGACCTTGCAGCGTCCCAAATGAAGACTCGAACACCTGAAATACATGGGGAGCTAGGAGGGTTAAGTGATGGCTTGTCACGGCTCACCATGTCCTAGCTTTGGCGCATTGTTTTTAAGTGTCGAATTTCTACCTATTTAGCTCACTGCTTGTTCATGCAAACGCATAATGAACAGCATAAAACTCATATAAAAAAACTACAAGAACTTCCTCTTCCTCAGGTCTTTCATCCTCAACAGTAAATGTTACTGGGGCCAAACTATTACTAATAGTGTCCCCTATATTGGCCCCAGTAGTAATATTAACCCCACAGTAGCCCCAGTAGTAGTAGCCCTTTCCCCCTGAGACCCATATACTTACCTCCTCTTTGCAGTCTTATCGACACCCTTACCCTTCTCAGCGCTGCTGCGGGACGCTCGAGCTGATGGAGCTTCTTTTCTTCTCCACTCCTCCTAAGGAAATAATGAGAAGAGGTCAGGGAAGTATGATCCCAGGTGCGCACACTGACGTCAGTGTGTGTGCCCGGCACAAGCGTCGCTTATAAAATTGGTATTTTTTCTTATAAGGCTTCAGGCCCCGGTAGGGACTGCTACCTCTGCATCCCCTATAGCTATGCCCCTGAGTCTATAGCTAGCTGATCAGTTTTTAAGTGTCAGATTTCTAACTATTTAGCTCATTGGTTTTTAATGCAAACGCATAACAAACAACATAAAACTTTTATGATAAACTACAAGAACTTACTCTTCCTCTGGTCTTATGACTTCATTCTCAACAGTGAATGTGTCTGATGTTTTTTCCTGCCATTCATTTTGTCCTGTAAAATAGACACGGCCTATAAGATTAGATGGGATTTTCAGGGGAACTTGAAACATAAGCCCTAACCCTGAAATAAGCCCTAGCTGCAGTAGAAACAAACAAACACTAGATCACCTCAGCAGGGCTGTACAGCATTTTCCTTGCCTGCATCCTCCCTGCCATACCCACACAAGGGTTTTCTGTAATTTACCAGCAGAATGACTGCTTTACTGCCCTCTGCAGGCCATCTATGCTACCACACTGCCTATAGTTTAAAAGAAGGTTTAACTAGATTGTCTTTACGTTTTCCTTTTGCAGGAAGTGACATTCCCCATAACATCAGGGAAGATGTCAAACGGCAGCAAATACCATCTGTTGCCATCAGCCAAGATAAAAAACCATCTGCTGCCAGGAACACCTAATACCACCTGCAGCCACCAACCAACAATAGATACCACCTGCTGCCAAGAACACCTAATACCACCTGCAGCCACCAACCAACAATTGATACCATCTGCTGCCAAGAACACCTAATACCACCTGCAGCCACCAACCAGCTATGAATACCACTTGCTGCAGCCACCAACCAATAATAGATACCACCTATTGCTGCCACCTACCAATAATAACACCTGCTGCTAAGAATACCTAATACCACCTGGTGCCACCAACCAACAATAGATACCACCTGCTGACGCCACCAACCAACAATAGATACCACCTACTGCTGCCACCTACCAATAATAACACCTGCTGCTAAGAACACCTAATACCACCTGGTGCCACCATCCAATAATAGATACCACCTGCTGCAGCCACCAACCAACAATAGATACCACCTGCTGCTGCCACCTACCAATAATAACACCTGCTGCTAAGAACACCTAATACCACCTGGTACCACCAACCAACAATAGATACCACCTGCTGCAGCCACCAACCAACAATAGATACCACCTGCTGCTGTCACCTACCAATAATAACACCTGCTGCTAAGAACACCTAATACCACCTGGTACCACCAACCAACAATAGATACCACCTACTGCTGCCACCTATCAATAATAACACCTGCTGCTAAGAACACCTAATACCACCTGGTACCACCAACCAACAATAGATACCACCTGCTGCAGCCACCAACCAACAATAGCTACCACCTGCTGCTGCCACCTACCAATAATAACACTTGCTGCTAAGAACACCTAATAGCACCTGGTGCCACCAACCAACAATAGATACCACCTGCTGCCAAGAGCACCTAAAGCAGCTGCAGCCACCAACCAACAATAGATACCACCTACTGCTGCCACCTGCCAATAATAACACCTGCTACTAAGAACACCTAATACCAACAGGTGCCAGCAACCAACATTGTTGTTTTTTTAGTTTATTTTTAGATTTGTTTTTATTTATTTTTTTATATATTATATTTTAATTTATAATCTAACATCCTAAATTAAAGATATATTTTATGCCAAAGTCCTGTATTTTAACATTATTTCTTTATAGTGCTTATTTGTACCATGAGATTAATGTCGATGGAATCCGCACCTCAATAAAATAAAAGAAAGGAAGTAAGGGGGGGGGGGGAAGTTCACTCTTCTTGGTTTTGCATTATAAGGGCCCATTCACACGGGAGCATTTACCATCTGGCTGCTCTTAACGCATTTTACGGGCATCACACAGACCCATTATAGCCAATTTGGCTATGAACACAAACATTTTTTCACTAGGCCTGATTGTCTGTTAGTGTAATCACTTAACTTAGGTGATACTAGAAGGGTATTGCAGGCTTATCAATCAGGTATGCCTAATTATCATTTGATGCATTGGAGAAGAAAACAATGAGACATACTTAAGTGATGTTTCTAAGCTCTTCTGTTTCATTGCTCCAATGCGAGGGGTTATATAGTGTGGCAACCCCCACAAGGTTAACAATTCAAAGTCTACAGCATGTGTTATACTTCTCTCTTAGTAAGACATTACAAAGGTTAATTATGACAAAGCTACATGCTCAGCATATGATACCCTGCTAGTAAAATTTCACTACAATGCGTGTCTTTTGCACAAGTACATCTTGCCATGCACACAGCACAAATATTATGCACACAACACTGCTTCATGAAATATAATTCAATAATTTCACAAGCACATGTCCTATTTTGGTCTATATCACAGACCAGAGTTGGACATGCAATATCCCCTACCCGAGGGGTTCTGACAGTTCACAGATGTGTGTCCCTGTGCTCTCTGATGCATTTCGTACCTGAGAATCTCAGGCACAACTCACATACAACCATCTGAATGGGCCCTAAAACCAGCTGATCAAGTTAAGTGGTGATCACCTATATATGTGCTATCACCTGGTGCTGGTGTGCATGATGGGAACAATACCCAACTATTAGTACATATGATACATATTGCCACCACTGAACATCAATCTTGGGTTGATGAAACAATGTGTAAAGACATTGAAGAGGAATGGAAAGTGTTTTGGCTACAAATGTAGAAAACTTCCTGCAATGAGCGTGGAGAAGCTAACAGCAGGTAAATTCAATGGACTACAAATCCAGAAACTCATGAAAGACCAGCGTTTCCAAGATTCAGGGATGTAAGTGATGAACAGTGTGAACAATCTCACCAGGAAGAAAGGATTATGAAAGAACAGTACTGTACTGGAGGCGGGGTTTATGAATTAGCCAATCAATGCCGCGGCTCAGACAATTCTTAAATCCCGCCTCCACAATGTGATTGGTTCTTCAAACTCTGCTTAGCTAATCAATGCAGAGCTGGATGAACCAATCACAGCCCTCACTTTGGTTCATTGTGCGCTGCATTGATTGGCCGACTAGCGCTGGATTAACCAATCAGAGGCATCGCTTCTTGGAGGTGGGAATTTTGAATCCCGTAACCAGGAAGTGATCTTGTGTGGGCGAACAAGGACTGCAAAATGCCCAATGGATCTCCAGAAAGCAGAAATTTCTTTTGGAAATTCAGCTAGGGCTTATTTAAGGTGGAGGGCTTAACCTTCTCACAATTTTATCATAGGCAACAGCGAAGTGATGCACGATTTTTTGCAAGAAAAACGCATCACTGCAACTACAAAATTGCGAGAACACAGTTGCGATATCACTGCAATTTTGCAGCGCTGATATACCTGCCGTCCATGTGAAACAGGCCCAAAGGTGTAACCGGAGCCTTCACAGCACTCTTTCTTATAGTTGAAAAATCTAGACCGGTGTTTCCCAAACTTCAGTCCTCACGGACCCCCACAGGTTATGTTTTCAGGATATCCTATAGTAAGATCCCCTGTAGCAATGTCTGAGGCACCGACAATAATTACATCACCTGTGCAATACTGAGGAAATCCTGAAAACATCACCTGTTAGGACCCCCGGAGGTCTGGAGTTTGGGAAACACTGATCCAGTCAGACATAGAAGAACAAGTAACATGTGCCATTATACATGTGTCAAGCAAACATGTTGCCCTTTATCATAGTCTATTATCAGGGCAACATGCTTGCGTGAAATATGTAAGACGGCACATGGTCCTTGTTCCTCTGGATTTTTCAATAAAGAAAAAGAGTTTTTATCCTACGCTGGACCTGCTCCATTTTCTTGTGCATCTATTGCTATATAGTGGTTCTGGATTTTACGCGATCATGAACCCTTTCTCATTGGTCTTGATTGGCTGCTAGCAATATAACTGGGCTGTCAATCAAGAACCAAGGGGAGGGGTTGATGATGCACCGCCACCTGTATTATACATAGGTGAATCGGGGGTTCAGGCATCTGGGATAGCGGGATGACACCTCCTGGACAGACTGCTGTAAGAAAACTAACTTTTCCATTGCCGTTTATCTTTCAGGCTCCATAAACAGCAGGTAAATCGTTGGCATCTTCACCCCTACCAGTCTGTTTAGTATTAGGTTTGTTGTGTGCTGATGACCAGCCATCTAGGCAGGATTATGCCACTGAATTTACACACCGCTTCCCAGAACTGGAGTCAAACGGAGAAGACAGTAAAAGTACTTTTAGTTGGACATCTGAATTTCCAAAATTTATCAGCCTTTCTGGATAACTGGAAGTCGGACAAAAGGATTTTCACAGTAATCTTAACATTTAAAAAAATATTTATATATTTTTAATGCTATTTTAGGTGCACATTTCCATATTGGCATTAATTCTGATTTTGGAACATATAAGATAACGAATAGAATTTAACTAGAAATATTGTAATATGATTCGTAAATAAAGATTTATTTATATATTTCTAATCTGTGTATTGAGTATATTTTTGGGGGGTTGATACCCCCACAACAATGTCACTCACATATCCCCCACAACAATGTCACTCACATATCCCTCACAACAATGTCAGACACATACCCCCACAACAATGTCACACACATACCCCCACAACAATGTCAGACACATACCCCCACAACAATGTCACACACATAAACCCCACAACAATGTCGCACACATTCCCCCACAACAATGTCTCTCACATACCCTCACAACAAGACCTCACATACCCCCACAACAATGTCAGACGCATACCCCCACAACAATGTCTCTCACATACCTCCACAACAATGTCACACACATACCCTCACAACAATGTCACACACATACCCCCACAACAATGCCACACACATACCCCCACAACAATGTCACACACATACCCCCACAACAATGTCACACACATACCCCCACAACAATGTCTCTCACATACCCCCACAACAATGTCACACACATACCCCCACAACAATGTCGCACACATTCCCCCACAACAATGTCTCTCACATACCCCCACAACAATGTCACACACATACCCCCACAACAATGTCGCACACATACCCCCACAACAATGTCACTCACATACCCTCACAACAATGTCACGCACTTACCCTCACAACAATGCCACACAGATACCCCCACAACAATGTCTCTCACATACCCCCACAACAATGTCACACACATACCCCCACAACAATGTCGCACACATACCCCCACAACAATGTCACTCACATACCCTCACAACAATGTCGCACACATACCCCCACAACAATGTCGCCTACATACCTGCTGAAAAATGTTGTTCACATCTCCCCAAAACAATGTACCCAAAACAATGTTGCTCACATGTTCCCTCGATAATATTGCACACATCTCCCTACAACAATGTCTCTATAAGAATGTCGCCTACATGTCTCCATAACAATGTCGCCCACATGCCACCTGAACAATCTGGCACACATTTCCCAACAGCAATCTCTCCTTAATGCCCCCACAATGCCAGCTATTGAAAAGTGCCAACCACAAGCCCCTCCTGGAGCCCCTTAACAGTGCAACCTCAACATGTATACTGGACTGTTAGCACTCTTGTACGTGTCTGCGCATCTATACATACATGACTGCATGGACGCATGTGCAACTGCTTTGCAGGCAGCAGGGAAAACACTGCCCCCTGCTGTCCAAACACTATCTACTGGGCTGCACTCAAAACCTCATGTACTCAATGTGTTTTTTTCAATGCATGGTTAGTCCTGGTGAAACAGCTTGAAAGTACATGTAAGAACCGTGAGGACCGACCACCATAGAGAATACAGTAAAACTCATGCAGGGGAGTCACATAGTTGTTTATTGTAAAGGGAGAAATCCTGGTTGGCGGACTTGCAAGAGCAACAGGCTATAAAAGAGGTTGAGGTACAATGCGCTGCCTCTTTGGTGGTGGCAGTGTTTGGTCGTGCAGTGAACACAAGTAGACCCATGTAGGAAGGAGCTACGCAACGGCTCAAAGCACCACCAAGTATAGGCAAAAGTGATTAAAGACCACCTTCTGAAGAGCAGAGTCCGTATTGCTTCTTGAACAGAGACTGTCAGCCAGCAGGACCCCGCTTACCCTGGTGATATCACCGGCTGCTGTATCGGTACATCACTGATATTAAAAGTTGTAAATTCCACAGGAAGACAAAGTGGCGTCATGTGTCTTAGTGGCTGTGATCAGAGGGCCTTTATCTCCAGCTCCTCTACCTCCAGCATCCATCCAGATACCAACAAGTGGTTACTGATAGTCAAAGTGCCATCCAGTTTATTGAAAGATCCGGCCCTGATGTTTGGCTCTGCCAGGGTTGCACCAGTAGTACATGGTATAGTTGGCAAGATAAACCAACCCATGATACCGGAACAGAATGAACTGACCAGCCAAAATACCAACCCAAGAACAGCTGAACAGTTTCCAAGTAATGAACTTCCCAACTGTGACTGAACCTGCAGTGAACCGACCTGAATCATTGAATGGCAGAGTTGGAAGGAACCTCCAGGGTCATCTGGTCCAAAGCCCTGCTCAGTGCAGGATTCACTAATCACAGACAGATTATATGTCCTGTCTCTGTTTGAAGACTTCCATTGAAGGAGAACTCACCACCTCCCGTTGTAATCTGTTCCACTCATTGATCACCCTCACTATCTAATATCTAATCGGTGTCTCCTCCCTTTCAGTTTCATCCCATTACTTCTAGTCTTTCCTTGTACAAATGAGAATAGGGCTGATCCCTCTGCAGTATGTAAACCCTTCAGATATTTGTAGACAGCTATTAAGGCTCCTCTCAGCCTTCTTTTTTGTCTTTAACCGTTCCTCATAGGACATGATTTGCAGACCGCTCACATCCTAGTAACTCTTCTCTGAACCTATGAGAGACCCTCTAGCAAGACCAGAGGAGATGATGCCACAGTCAAGAATGACCTTTGTCAGTTAGTAGGAAAAAGTAAGTTGAAGCCAGGTTTACCAAAATGGGTACAGGTTAGAGATGAGCGAGCACCAAAATGCTCGGGTGCTCGTTACTCGGGACGAAAATTTCGCGATGCTCGAGTGTTCGTTTCGAATAACGAACCCTATTAAACTCAATGGGCGACCCGAGCATTTTTGCATATCGCCGATGCTCGCTAAGGTTTCCATTTGTGAAAATCTGGGCAATTCAAGAAAGTGATGGGAACGACACAGCAACGGATAGGGTAGGCGAGGGTCTACATGTTGGGCTGCATCTCAAGTTCCCAGGTCCCACTATTAAGCCACAATAGCGGCAAGAGTGGCCCCCCCCCTCCCAACAATTTTTACTTCTGAAAAGCCCTCATTAGCAATGCATACCTTAGCTAAGCACCACACTACCTCCAACAAAGCACAATCACTGCCTGCATGACACTCCACTGCCACTTCTCCTGGGTTACATGCTGCCCACCCCCCACCCCCCCGCACGAGCCAGTGTCCACAGCACACACCAAAGTGTCCCTGCGCAGCCTTCAGCTGCCCTCATGCCACGCCACCCTCATGTCTATTTATAAGTGCGTCTGCCATGAGGAGGAACCACAGGCACACACTGCAGAGGGTTGGCACGGCTAGGCAGCGACCCTCTTTAAAAGGGGCGGGGCGATAGCCCACAATGCTGTACAGAAGCAATGAGAAATATAATCCTGTGCCACCGCCATCAGGAGCTGCACACGTGGGCATAGCAATGGGGAACCTATGTGCCACACACTATTCATTCTGTCAAGGTGTCTGCATGCCCCAGTCAGACTGCGTTTTTTTTATAAATAGTCACAGGCAGGTACAACTCCGCAATGGAAATTCCGTGTGCACACACAGCATGGGTGGCTCCCTGGAACCCACCCGCTGTACATAAATGTATCCCATTGCAGTGCCCTGAACAGCAGAGCTAACGTCAGATTAAATGCAGGTGGGCTTCGGCCCACACTGCATGCCCCAGTCAGACTGGGGTTTTTTTAAAGTAGACACAGGCAGGTACAACTCCCTATTGTGAAGTCCGTGTGGACCGACAGCATGGGTGGCTCCCTGGAACCCACCGGCGGTACATAAATATATCCCATTGCAGTGCCCAGCACAGCTGAGGTAATGTCATGTTCAATGCAGGTGGGCTTCGGCCCACATTGCATGCCCCAGTCAGACTGGGGTTCTTTAGAAGTGGACACATGTAGAGATGAGCGAACGCGTTCGTCCGAGCTTGATATTCGTGCGAATATTAGGGTGTTCGGGATGTTCGTTATTCGTGACGAACACCATGCGGTGTTCTGGTTACTTTCACTTCCTTCCCTGAGACGTTAGCGCGCTTTTCTGGCCAATTGAAAGACAGGGAAGGCATTACAACTTCCCCCTGCAACGTTTAAGCCCTATACCACCCCCCTGCTGTGAGTGGCTGGCGAGATCAGGTGTTCGCCTAATATAAAAGTCGGCCCCTCCCGCGGCTCGCCTCAGATGCGGTGTGAGTTAGATGAGGGACAGTGCTGTTTATACCGGAGCTGCTGTAGGGAAAGAATTGGTAGTTAGTGTAGGCTTCAAGACCCCCCAAAGGTCCTTATTAGGGCCACTGATAGCTGTGTGTTGGCTGCTGTTAGCAGTGGGATTTTTTTTTTTTTCTCAAAATCGCCTCTGCAGACCGTTGCACCTGGCATTAGGGACAGAAGTGCTGCATAGGCAGGGAGAGTGTTAGGAGTGAGTGTAGCCTTCAAGAACCTCAACGGTCCTTTCTAGGGCCATATTTATCCGTGTGCAGTACTGTCCAGGCTGCTGTTGGCTGTGCTGCATTTTTTTTGGGCTTCTCAAAATCGCCTCTGCAGAGCATTCCACCCTCCATTGATACTGCAGGGAAAGAATTGTATAGGCAGGGCCACAACACAGTTATTATTCATAGAATATACGCAGTGCTGCCTGTTGGTGGGAAAAAACTGAAAACAAATCTATTTGTCCAGCCTCTGTCCGTCCTAAGGGCGGTGGACACGTGTGAGCTGCGTGAAAAACATTGCTAAATCATACGCACCCAGCTACGCTTTACTGCTGGCTTCGCCATTTGCTTTCCTTAATTGGGAAAAAAAATACCTGCTCTCCAAGAGTTATAATAACTCTGCTACCCTCACGTTCTGTGACACATAAGCAGGGACACAGCGCAGTTATTAAACTTCGCAGGTTCATTGAATATACGCAGTGCTGCCTGTTGGTGGGAAAAAACTGAAAACAAATCTATTTGTCCAGCCTGTGTCCGTCCTTACGCCTGTGTAGACGTGTGAGCTGCGTGAAAAACATTGCTAAATCATACGCAGCCAGCTACGCTTTACTGCTGGGTTCGCCATTTGCTTTCCTTAATTGGGAAAAAAAAATACCTGCTCTCCAAGAGTTATAATAACTCTGCTACCCTCACGTTCTGTGACACATAAGCAGGGACACAGCGCAGTTATTAAACTTCGCAGGTTCATTGAATATACGCAGTGCTGCCTGTTGGTGGGAAAAAACTGAAAACAAATCTATTTGTCCAGCCTGTGTCCGTCCTTACGCCTGTGTAGACGTGTGAGCTGCGTGAAAAACATTGCTAAATCATACGCACCCAGCTACGCTTTACTGCTGGGTTCGCCATTTGCTTTCCTTAATTGGGAAAAAAAATACCTGCTCTCCAAGAGTTATAATAACTCTGCTACCCTCACGTTCTGTGACACATAAGCAGGGACACAGCGCAGTTATTAAACTTCGCAGGTTCATTGAATATACGCAGTGCTGCCTGTTGGTGGGAAAAAACTGAAAACAAATCTATTTGTCCAGCCTGTGTCCGTCCTTACGCCTGTGTAGACGTGTGAGCTGCGTGAAAAACATTGCTAAATCATACGCACCCAGCTACGCTTTACTGCTGGGTTCGCCATTTGCTTTCCTTAATTGGGAAAAAAAAATACCTGCTCTCCAAGAGTTATAATAACTCTGCTACCCTCACGTTCTGTGACACATAAGCAGGGACACAGCGCAGTTATTAAACTTCGCAGGTTCATTGAATATACGCAGTGCTGCCTGTTGGTGGGAAAAAACTGAAAACAAATCTATTTGTCCAGCCTGTGTCCGTCCTTACGCCTGTGTAGACGTGTGAGCTGCGTGAAAAACATTGCTAAATCATACGCAGCCAGCTACGCTTTACTGCTGGGTTCGCCATTTGCTTTCCTTAATTGGGAAAAAAAAATACCTGCTCTCCAAGAGTTATAATAACTCTGCTACCCTCACGTTCTGTGACACATAAGCAGGGACACAGCGCAGTTATTAAACTTCGCAGGTTCATTGAATATACGCAGTGCTGCCTGTTGGTGGGAAAAAACTGAAAACAAATCTATTTGTCCAGCCTGTGTCCGTCCTTACGCCTGTGTAGACGTGTGAGCTGCGTGAAAAACATTGCTAAATCATACGCAGCCAGCTACGCTTTACTGCTGGGTTCGCCATTTGCTTTCCTTAATTGGGAAAAAAAAATACCTGCTCTCCAAGAGTTATAATAACTCTGCTACCCTCACGTTCTGTGACACATAAGCAGGGACACAGCGCAGTTATTAAACTTCGCAGGTTCATTGAATATACGCAGTGCTGCCTGTTGGTGGGAAAAAACTGAAAACAAATCTATTTGTCCAGCCTGTGTCCGTCCTTACGCCTGTGTAGACGTGTGAGCTGCGTGAAAAACATTGCTAAATCATACGCAGCCAGCTACGCTTTACTGCTGGGTTCGCCATTTGCTTTCCTTAATTGGGAAAAAAAAATACCTGCTCTCCAAGAGTTATAATAACTCTGCTACCCTCACGTTCTGTGACACATAAGCAGGGACACAGCGCAGTTATTAAACTTCGCAGGTTCATTGAATATACGCAGTGCTGCCTGTTGGTGGGAAAAAACTGAAAACAAATCTATTTGTCCAGCCTGTGTCCGTCCTTACGCCTGTGTAGACGTGTGAGCTGCGTGAAAAACATTGCTAAATCATACGCAGCCAGCTACGCTTTACTGCTGGGTTCGCCATTTGCTTTCCTTAATTGGGAAAAAAAAATACCTGCTCTCCAAGAGTTATAATAACTCTGCTACCCTCACGTTCTGTGACACATAAGCAGGGACACAGCACAGTTATTAAACTTAGATAATTCATTCACTAGAGGCAGTGGGGCCTTTCGTTTTCCAAAAAGGGCAAAAATTATATTTGGCCTGCAGTCTTGCGCCAATTTATTTCCTGCCTGGGAAATCTAATCACTGGTAATACAGCATGCTGAGGGGTAGGGGTAAGCCTAGAGGACGTGGACGTGGACGTGGCCGAGGACGCGGAGGGCCAAGTGAGGGTGTGGGCACAGGCCAAGCTCCTGATCCAGGTGTGTCGCAGCTGTCTGCTGCGCGATTAGGAGAGAGGCACGTTTCTGGCGTCCCCACATTCATCGCCCAATTAATGGGTCCACGCGGGAGACGGTTATTAGAAAATGAGCAGTGTGAGCAGGTCCTGTCCTGGATGGCAGAAAGTGCTTCGAGCAACCTATCGTCTACCCGCAGTTCTGCGCCGTCCACTGCTGCCAATCCGAATCCTCTGTCTGCTGCTCCTCCTTCCTCCCAGCCTCCTCAGTCCACTACAATGACACCTGCTCAGGAGCGGGAACACTCCCAGGAACTGTTCTCGGGCCCCTGCTTAGATTGGGCAGCAGCGGTTCCTCTCCCACCAGAGGAGTTTATCGTCACTGATGCCCAACCATTCGAAAGTTCCCGGGGTCCGGGGGAAGAGGCTGGGGACTTCCGCCAACTGTCTCAACAACTTTCTGTGGGTGAGGAGGACGATGACGATCAGACACAGTTGTCTTGCAGTGAGGTAGTAGTAAGGGCAGTAAGTCCCAGGGAGCAGCGCACAGAGGATTCGGAGGAAGAGCAGCAGGACGATGAGGTGACTGACCCCACCTGGTGTGCAACGCTTACTCAGGAGGACAGGTCTTCAGAGGGGGAGTCAAGGGCATCAGCAGGGCAGGTTGCAAGAGGCAGTACGGTGGCCAGGGGTAGAGGCAGGGCCAGACCGAATAATCCACCAAGTGTTTCCCAAAGCGCCCCCTCGCGCCATGCCACCCTGCGTAGGCCGAGGTGCTCTAAGGTCTGGCAGTTTTTCACAGAGACGCCTGACGACCGACGAACAGTGGTGTGCAACCTTTGTCGCGCAAAGCTCAGCCGGGGAGCCAACACCAACAGCCTCACCACCACCACCATGCGCAGACATATGATGGCCAAGCACCCCGCAAGGTGGGACAAAGGCCGTTCACCGTCTCCGGTTTGCACCCCTGCCTCTCCCCCTGTGCCCCAACCTGCCACTGAGATGCAACCCCCCTCTCAGGACACAGGCACTACCGCCTCATGGCCTGCACCCACACCCTCATCTCCGCTGTCCTCGGCCCCATCCAGCAGTGTAGTTCAGCGCACCGTTCAGCCGTCGCTTGCGCAAGTGTTCGAGCGCAAGCGCAAGTACGCCGCCACGCACCCGCACGCTCAAACGTTAACCGTCCGCATCGCAAAATTCATCAGCCTTGAGATGCTGCCGTATAGGGTTGTGGAAACGGAGTCCTTCAAAAGTATCATGGAGGCGGCGGCCCCGCGCTACTCAGTTCCCAGTCGCCACTACTTTTCCCGATGTGCCGTCCCAGCCCTGCACGACCACGTCTCCCGCAACATTGTGCGCGCCCTCACCAACGCGGTTACTGCCACGGTCCACTTAACTACGGACACGTGGACAAGCACAGGCGGGCAGGGCCACTACATCTCCCTGACGGCACATTGGGTGAATTTAGTGGAGGCTGGGACAGAGTCAGAGCCTGGGACCGCTCACGTCCTACCCACCCCCAGAATTGCGGGCCCCAGCTCGGTGCTGGTATCTGCGGAGGTGTATGCTTCCTCCACTAAAGCACCCTCCTCCTCCTCCTCCTCCTCTGTCTCACAATCAAGATGTGTTAGCAGCAGCATGTCGCCAGCAGTCGGTGTCGCGCGGTGTGGCAGCACAGCGGTGGGCAAGCGTCAGCAGGCCGTGCTGAAACTACTCAGCTTAGGCGATAAGAGGCACACGGCCCACGAACTGCTGCAGGGTCTGACACAGCAGACCGACCGCTGGCTTGCGCCGCTGAGCCTCCAACCGGGCATGGTCGTGTGTGACAACGGCCGTAACCTGGTGGCGGCTCTGCAGCTTGGCAGCCTCACGCACGTGCCATGCCTGGCCCACGTCTTTAATTTGGTGGTTCAGCGGTTTCTGAAAAGCTACCCACGCTTGTCAGACCTGCTCGTAAAGGCGCGCCGGCTCTGCGCACATTTCCGCAAGTCCCACACGGACGCTGCCACCCTGCGCACCCTGCAACATCACTTTAAGCTGCCAGTGCACCGACTGCTGTGCGACGTGCCCACACGGTGGAACTCTACGCTCCACATGTTGGCCAGGCTCTATGAACAACGGAGAGCTATAGTCGAATACCAACTCCAACATGGGCGGCGCAGTGGGAGTCAGCCTCCTCAATTCCTTTCAGAAGAGTGGGCCTGGTTGGCAGACATCTGCCATGTCCTTGGTAATTTTGAGGAGTCTACCCAGGTGGTGAGCGGCGATGCTACAATCATTAGCGTCACCATTCCTCTGCTATGCATCTTGAGAAATTCCCTGCAAACCATAAAGGCAGCTGCTTTGCGCTCGGAAACGGGGGCGGGGGAAGACAGTATGCCGCTGGATAGTCAGGGCACCCTCCTGTCTATTTCTCAGCGCGTACAGGAGGAGGAGGAGGAGCATGAGGAGGATGAGGAGGAGGGGGAAGAGACAGCTTGGCCCGCTGCTGACGGTACACCGGCTGATTGCCTGTCATCCTTTCAGCGTGTATGGCCTGAGGAGGAGGAGGAGGAGGAGGAGGATCCTGAAAGTGATCTTCCTAGTGAAGACAGCCATGTGTTGCGTACAGGTACCCTGGCACACATGGCTGACTTCATGTTAGGATGCCTTTCTCGTGACCCTCGCGTTGCACGCATTCTGGCCACGACGGATTACTGGGTGTACACACTGCTCGATCCACGGTATAAGGAGAACCTGCCCACTCTGATTCCCGAAGAGGAAAGGGGTTCGAGAGTGTTGCTATACCACAGGACCCTTGCGGACAAGCTGATGGTAAAATTCCCAGCCGACAGCGCTAGTGGCAGAAGGCGCAGTTCCGAGGGCCATGTTGCAGGGGATGTGCGTAGATCGAGCAGCATGTACATCCCAGGCAGTGCAACAGTCTTTAAGGGCCTGGCCAGCTTTATGGCTCCCCACCAAGACTGTGTCACCGCTCCCCAGTCACGGCTGAGTCGGCGGGAGCACTGCAAAAGGATGGTGAGGGAGTACGTAGCGGATCGCACGACCATCCTTGGTGACGCCTCTGCCCCCTACAACTACTGGGTGTCGAAGCTGGACACGTGGCCTGAACTAGCCCTGTATGCCCTTGAGGTGCTTGCTTGTCCTGCGGCTAGCGTGTTGTCGGAGAGGGTGTTTAGTGCGGCTGGGGGAATCATCACAGATAAGCGTAGCCGCTTGTCAACCGACAGTGCCGACAGGCTAACACTCATCAAGATGAACAAAGGCTGGATTTCCCCAGACTTCTGTTCTCCACCAGCGGACAGCAGCGATACGTAAGCAATACGTAGGCTGCACCCGCGGATGGAAGCTACGTTCTCTCTCACCATCCAAAACGGGGACATTTCTGCTTCATCAATCTGTGTCTAATATTCCTCCTCCTCCTCCTCCTGCTCCACCTCCTGAAACCTCACGTAATCACGCTGAACGGGCAATTTTTCTTAGGGCCACAAGGCTCACTCAAATAATTTTTCAGAACAATTTTTATAAGTTTCAATTAGCTTAAAAGCGTTGGAACTTTAACTTGAACCAATTTTTCGTTACACTGGGCTGCCTCCAGGCCTAGTTACCACTTAAGCCACATTAACCAAAGCTATTCACCTGCCATCTTGGTTGGGCATGGCCAATTTTTACTGAGGTACATTAGTACTGTTGGTACACCAATTTTTTGGGGCCCTCACCTACAGTGTAATCATAGTAATTTCTATGTTCTTCGCCTGCACTCATGGTACAGAAAGGTGTGTGGGGTTGGCCTACAGTTTAGCTACATAAATGTCACTTGTGCCTTGGCTATACTAAGGCTACTGAAATGGAACGAAGACTGCGCTCCCGCTATACTGCTGCTTCAGAATTGTTACTGGGGCCTGTCTTGAGTGCTACTATTGCTTACATGGAACGGACACGTGGAGAGGACACGTAGTGCCTCAAAAACATCCCCCTCCTCCTCCAACAGGGAAAACATTGTTGGCAAATGCCTTTGCATTGGTTCGTCTGGCGGCAGTCCAAGAATTTCACCTTTACCGACACTACAAGAGAGCCCCCCCACCATCCCCCCGCCACGGCCCACTTAATCCTGGCCACATTCCGAAAACCAACAAAATACAACCGTGGTACTAGGTCCGCAGTCACCACCACATTACCACCAACGCGGTTACTGTTAAGGTGCATATAACCACGGACACGTGGAGAGGACACGTAGTGCCTCAAAAACATCCCCCTCCTCCTCCAACAGGGAAAACATTGTTGGCAAATGCCTTTGCATTGGTTCGTCTGGCGGCAGTCCAAGAATTTCACCTTTACCGACACTACAAGAGAGCCCCCCCACCATCCCCCCGCCACGGCCCACTTAATCCTGGCCACATTCCGAAAACCAACAAAATACAACCGTGGTACTAGGTCCGCAGTCACCACCACATTACCACCAACGCGGTTACTGTTAAGGTGCATATAACCACGGACACGTGGAGAGGACACGTAGTGCCTCAAAAACATCCCCCTCCTCCTCCAACAGGGAAAACATTGTTGGCAAATGCCTTTGCATTGGTTCGTCTGGTGGCAGTCCAAGAATTTCACCTTTACCGACACTACAAGAGAGCCCCCCCACCATCCCCCCGCCACGGCCCACTTAATCCTGGCCACATTCCGAAAACCAACAAAATACAACCGTGGTACTAGGTCCGCAGTCACCACCACATTACCACCAACGCGGTTACTGTTAAGGTGCATATAACCACGGACACGTGGAGAGGACACGTAGTGCCTCAAAAACATCCCCCTCCTCCTCCAACAGGGAAAACATTGTTGGCAAATGCCTTTGCATTGGTTCGTCTGGCGGCAGTCCAAGAATTTCACCTTTACCGACACTACAAGAGAGCCCCCCCACCATCCCCCCGCCACGGCCCACTTAATCCTGGCCACATTCCGAAAACCAACAAAATACAACCGTGGTACTAGGTCCGCAGTCACCACCACATTACCACCAACGCGGTTACTGTTAAGGTGCATATAACCACGGACACGTGGAGAGGACACGTAGTGCCTCAAAAACATCCCCCTCCTCCTCCAACAGGGAAAACATTGTTGGCAAATGCCTTTGCATTGGTTCGTCTGGTGGCAGTCCAAGAATTTCACCTTTACCGACACTACAAGAGAGCCCCCCCACCATCCCCCCGCCACGGCCCACTTAATCCTGGCCACATTCCGAAAACCAACAAAATACAACCGTGGTACTAGGTCCGCAGTCACCACCACATTACCACCAACGCGGTTACTGTTAAGGTGCATATAACCAGTCTGACTGGGGCATGCAGACACCTTGACAGAATGAATAGTGTGTGGCACATAGGTTCCCCATTGCTATGCCCACGTGTGCAGCTCCTGATGGCGGTGGCACAGGATTGTATTTCTCATTGCTTCTGTACAGCATTGTGGGCTATCGCCCCGCCCCTATTAAAGAGGGTCGCTACCTAGCCGTGCCAACCCTGTGCAGTGTGTGCCTGCGGTCCCTCGTCGTGGCAGACGCACTTCTAAATAGACATGAGGGTGGTGTGGCATGAGGGCAGCTGAAGGCTGCGCAGGGACAGTTTGGTGTGCGCTGTGGGGGGGAGGGGGTGCGGTTGGGCAGCATGTAACTCAGGAGAAGTGGCAGTGGAGTGTCATGCAGGCAGTGATTGTGCTTTGTTGGAGGTAGTGTGGTGCTTAGCAAAGGTATGCCATGCTAATGAGGGCTTTTCAGAAGTAAAAGTTGTTGGGAGGGGGGGGGGGCCCACTCTTGCCGCTATTGTGGCTTAATAGTGGGACCTGTGAACTTAGGATGCAGCCCAACATGTAGCCCCTCGCCTGCCCTATCCGTCACTGTGTCATTCCCATCACTTTCCTGAATTGCCCAGATTTTCACACATGAAAACCTTAGCGAGCATCGGCGAAATACAAAAATGTTCTGGTCGCCCATTGACTTCAATGGGGTTCGTTGTTCGAAACGAACCCTCGAGCATCACGGGAAGTTCGTTACGAATAACGAACACCCGAACATTTTGGTGTTCGCTCATCTCTAGACACATGCTGTTACAACTCCGTGTGGACCGACAGCATGGGTGGGTCCCTGGAAGCCACCGGCGGAACATAAATATATCCCATTGCAGTGCCCTGTACAGCAAAGCTAACGTCAGGTTTAATGCAGGTGGGCTTCGGCCCAAACTGCATGCCCCAGTCAGGCTCGAGTTTTTTTATAAGTATACACAGGCACGTACATCTCCCTAATGGGAAGTCCATGTGGACCGACAGCATGGGTGGCTCCCTGGAACCCACTGGCGGTACATAAATACATCCCATTGCAGTGCCCAGCACAGCTGATGTAACGTCAGCTTTAATGCAGGTGGGCAAAAAATTAATTGGATTACACCGTAGGCGAGGGCCCCAAAAAATTGGTGTACCAACAGTACTAATGTACCTCAGAAAAATTGCCCATGCCCAACCAAGAGGGCAGGTGAAACCCATTAATCGCTTTGGTTAATGTGGCTTAATTGGTAACTAGGCCTGGAGGCAGCCCAGTTAAAATAAAAATTGGTTCAGGTGCAAGTTTCAACGCTTTAATGAGCATTGAAACGTATAAAAATTGTTTACAAAAATAATATGACTGAGCCTTGTGGGCCTAAGAAAAATTGCCCGTTCGGCGTGATTACGTGAGGTTTCAGGAGGAGGAGGATGAATAGAATACACAGATTGATTAAGCTAAAAGGTCCCCGTTTTTGATGGTGATAGAGAACGATGCTTCCATCCGCGGGTGCGGGCGGTACATAAATAAATCCCATTTCAGTGCCCAGGACAGCTGAGGTAACGTCAGATTTCATGCAGTTTGGCTTCGGCCCACACTGCATGCCCCAGTCAGACTGGGGTTCTTTATAAGTAGACACATGCAGTTACAACTCCGTGTGGACCGACAGCATGGGTGGCTCCCTGGAAGCCACCGGCGGTACATAAATATATCCCATTGCAGTGCCCTGGACAGCAGAGCTAACGTCAGATTAAATGCAGGTGGGCTTCGGCCAAGAATGTTTTCATTGTGGGAGGAGGAGGACGGGAAAGTTTTTGAGGCAGTACTTGTCCTGTCCCCGTGTCCGTGGTTATATGCACCTTCCCAGTGACCACGTCGCTGAAAAGTTGTCTCGCCTGTGGAACCTGGTAGCGTGGCCTCGCCACCATCATGTCTTTGGGAAGCCTCCGTTTCCACTACCCTGTAACATTGGAGTAGCAGCAGTATAGGCAGAGCCAAGAATTAGTAACATTTCAGCAGTAAGAGTATGCACAAACCCCTGTAACATTTCATTGGCAGCAGTGAGGACAGACCCCACTAACATTTCATTTGCAGCAGTATACACAGACCCCAGTAACATTTCAGTAGTATCAGTATAGACAGACCCCAGTAACAGTAACGTAGAAGCAGTATGGGCAAAGCAGCAGATTCACATTTCCCTGGCAGCAGTGTAGGGAGAGCATAGTATTGGTAAGATTTCAGTAGTAGGAGTATAGTCAGGCCCCAGCAACAGCAACGTAGAAGCAGTAGGGACAAAGCAGCAGATTCACATTTCCCTGGCAGCAGTGTAGGGAGAGCATAGTATTGGTACGATTTCAGTAGTAGGAGTATAGTCAGGCCCCAGCAACAGTAACGTAGAAGCAGTATGGGCAAAGCAGCAGATTCACATTTCCCTGGCAGCAGTGTAGGGAGAGAGTAGTATTGGTAAGATATCAGTAGTAGGAGTATAGTCAGGCCCCAGTAACATTAACGTAGAAGCAGTATGGGCAAAGCCCACTATTAGTTACATTTCTGTTACAGCAGTATAGACCTGCCCCAGTAACATTTCTGTTGAAGCATTATGGGCAGAGCCCAGTATTAGTAAAATTACAGTAGTAACAGTATACACCAACCAAGGTAACATTTCAGGAGCAGAAGTATCGGCAGACCGAAGTAACATTTCTGCTGCTGAAGTATAGTCAGACCCCTCTAGCATTACTGTGGCAGAAGTATATTTGACAAAGACTTCTAGTTGAAACGTCATGCTTTGGGAGGAATAAAGACAATTTGTATTTGCACCGCAACTGCTGCCTACATCTTCTCTTTCTATGTGATGACTTCTGGTGGTGTAACTTGGATCTAGACCACAGTAGGCGCTGCAGACAAACCTGTTCAACCAGATGTGGATGCTTTTTTTGCTGCTGACTCCTTCGTTGTTTCTATTTGTGGCAGAAGTATAGGTAGGCAGAACAGAGTTACATTTCTATAGCAAAAGTGTAGGCCAACCCCAGACACAGTGGTGTACCATGAGTGCAGGCGAAGCCCATAAAAATTACTTGGATTACACTGTAGGCGAGGGTCCGAAAAATTGTTGTACCGACAGTACAAATGTACCCCAGAAAAATTACCCATGCCCAACCCAGAGGGCAGGTGAAACCCATTAATCGCTTAGCGTACTGTGGCTTAATTTTTAACTAGGCCTGGAGGCAGCCCAGTCTAAAAAACAATTGGTTCAGGTGGAAGTTTCAATGCTTTAATGAAAATTGAAACAGAAAAATATTATTTAGAAAACTTATATGAGCCTTTTGACCCACAGAAAAATTGCCCATTCACGGTGATTACGAGAGGTTTCAGGAGGAGGAGGACGAATATCATACAGAGATTGACAAAGTTCTTTAGGTAGCGCTGCTGTCCGCTGGTGGAGAAGAGAAGTCTGGGGAAATCCAGGCTTTGTTCATCTTTAT
The DNA here is from genome assembly GCF_035609145.1 of Eleutherodactylus coqui. NCBI lineage: Eukaryota > Metazoa > Chordata > Amphibia > Anura > Eleutherodactylidae > Eleutherodactylus > Eleutherodactylus coqui. The sequence goes on along the minus strand of NW_027102234.1, from coordinate 1,026,257 downwards.
GAGTGTAAGCCTGTTGGCACTGTCGGTTGACAGGCGGGTACGCTTGTCCGTGATGATTCCCCCAGCTGCACTAAACACCCTCTCTGACAAGATGCTAGCCGCAGGGCACGCCAACACCTCCAGGGCATACAGCGCGATTTCGGGCCACGTGTCCAGCTTTGACACCCAGTAGTTGTACAGAGCAGAGGCGTCACGGAGGACGCTGGTACGATCGGCTGCGTACTCCATCACCATCTTCTTACAGTGCTCCCTCCGACTCAGCCTGGACTGGGGAGGTGAGAGACAGTCTTGCTGGGGAACCATAAAGCTGACAAAGGCCTTGGAGAGTGTTCCCCTGCCTGTGCTGTACATGCTGCCTGATCTCCGCGCCACCCCTTCTACGTGGCCCCTGGAACTGCGCCTTCTGCCACTAGCGCTGTCAGATGGGAAGTTACCATCACTTTGTCCACCAGGCCCCTGTGGTATTGCATCACTCTCAAACCCCTTTCCTCTTCGGGAATGAGAGTGGAAAGGTTCTCCTTATACCGTGGGTCAAGCAGTGTGTACACCCAGTAATCCGTAGTGGCCAGAATGTGTCTAACACGAGGGTCACGAGAAAGGCATGCTAACATAAAGTCAGCCATGTGTGCCAGGGTACCTGTACGCAACATATGGCTGTCCTCACTAGTAAGATCACTTTGAGTATCCTCCTCCTCCTCCTCCTCCTCAGGCCCTACACGCTGAATGGATGACAGGCAAGCAGCATGGGTACCCTCAGCAGTGGGCCCAGCTGTCTCTTCCTCCTCATCCTCCTCATGCTCCTCCTCCTTCTCCTCCACGCGCTGAGATATAGACATGAGGGAGATCTGACTATCCAGCGACATACTGTCTTCCCCTGCCTCCGTTTCCGCCTGTAAAGTGTCTGCCTTTATGCTTTGCAGGGAACTTCTCAACAGGCATAGCAGGGGGATGGTGATGCTAATGATTGCAGCATCGCCGCAATCAGGGTGGATTCCTCAAAGTTTCCAAGGACCTGGCAGATATCTGCCATCCAGGCCCACTCCTCTGTAAAGAATTGAGGAGGCTGACTCCCACTTCGCCGCCCATGTTGGAGCTGGTATTCCACCCAGCTCTACGCTGCTCATACAGCCGGGACAACATGTGAAGCGTAGAGTTCCATCGTGTGGGCACGTCGCAAAGCAGTCAGTGCACTGGCAGATTAAACCGATGTTGCAGGGTGCGCAGGGTGGCAGCGTCCGTGTTGGACTTGCGGAAATGTGCGCTGACCCGGCGCACCTTGCCGAGGAGGTCTGACAAGTGTGGGTAGCCTTTCAGAAACCGCTGAACCACCAAATTAAAGATGTGGGCCAGGCATGGCACGTGCGTGAGGCTGCCGAGCTGCAGAGCCGCCACCAGGTTACGGCCGTTGTCACACACGACCATGCCCGGTTGGAAGCTCAGTGGCGAAAGCCAGCGGTCGGTCTGCTCTGTCAGACCATGCAACAGTTCGTGTGCCTCTTCTCTCCTAAGATGAGTAGTTTCAGCATGGCCTGCTGACGCTTGCCCACCGCTGTGCTGCCGCGCTGCGCAGCACCGACTGCTGGCGACGTGCTGCTGGTGATAAGTCTTGATTGCGAGGTAGAGGTTGCGTTGGAGGAGGAGGAAGGTTTAGTGGAGGTGGCATACACCGCCGCAGATACCAGCACCGATCTGGGGCCCACAATTCTGGGGGTGGGTAGTACATGAGCGGTCCCAGGCTCTGACTCGGTCCCAGCTTCCACTGAATTCACCCAATGTGCCGTCAGGGAGATATAGTGGCCCTGCCCGCCTGTGCTTGTCCACGTGTCCATTGTTAAGTGGACCTTGGCAGTACCCGAGTTGGTGAGGGCGTGTACGATGTTGCGTGACACGTGTTCGTACAGGGCTGGGACGGCACACCGTGAAAAATAGTGGCGACGGGGGACAGAGTAGCGCGGGGCTGCCACCGCCATCATGTTTTTGAACGCCTCAGTTTCCACCAGCCTGTAGGGGAGCATCTCCAGGCTGATCAATTTGGCTATGTGGACATTTAAAGCTTGAGCGTGCGGGTGCATGGCGGCGTATTTGCGCTTTCGCTCCAATGATTCTCTTAGCGACAGCTGGACGCTGCGTTGAGAGACATTGCTGGATGGGGCCGAGGACAGCGGAGGTGAGGGTGTGGGTCCAGGCCAGGAGACGGTCGTGCTTGTGTCCTGAGAGGGGGGTTGGATCTCAGTGGCAGGTTGGGGCCCAGGGGGAGAGGCAGTGGCGCCAGCTGGAGGCGGTGAGGTGCTTGGCCATCATATGCCTGCGCATGCTGGTGGTGGTGAGGCTGGTGGTGGTGGCTCACTGGCTGATCTTTGCGCGACAAAGGTTGCACACCACTGTTCGTCAGCCGTCTGGCGTCTCCGTGAAAAACTGCCACACCTTAGAGCACTTTGGCCTCTGCACGGTGGCTTGGCGCGAGGGGGTGCTTTGGGAAACAGCTGGTGGATTATTCGCTCGTGCCCTGCCTCTACCCCTGGCCACCCCACTGCCTCTTCCAACCTGTCCTGCGGCTGCAATTGCCTCCCCCTCTGAAGACCGGTCCTCAGTTGGCTTATCCCACCAGGTGGGGTCAGTCACCTCATCGTCCAGTGGCTCTTCCTCCGAATCCTCTGTGCGCTCCTCCCTCGGACTTACTGCCCTTACTACTACCTCACTGATAGACAACTGTGTCTCATCGTCATCGTCCTCCTCACCCACTGAAAGCTCTTGAGACAGTTGCCGGAAGTCCCCAGCCTCATTCCCCGGACCCCGGGAACTTTCCAAAGGTTGGGCATCGGTCACGACAAACTCCTCCGGTGGGAGAGGAACCATTGCTGCCCAATCTGGGCAGGGGCCCGAGAATAGTTCCTGGGAGTCTGCCTGCTCCTCAGAATGTGTCATTTTCATGGAGTGAGGAGGCTGGGAGGAAGGAGGAGCAGCAGCCAGAGGATTCAGAGTTGCAGCAGTGGATGGCGTAGAAGACTCGGTGGTCGATACATTGCTGGATGCACTTTCTGCCATCCACGACAGGACCTGCTCACACTGCTCGGTTTTTAATAAAAGTCTACCGCGTGGACCCAAAAATTGTGATATGAAGCTGGGGACCCCAGAAACTGTCCTCTCTCCTACTCCCGCAGCAGCCGGCTGCGATTCACCTGGACCAGGAACTCGGCCTATGCCCACACCCTCACGTGGACCTCCACGTCCTCGACCGCGACCTTGTCCACGTCCTCTACCCCTACCCCTACCCCTCAGCATGGTGGATTAAGAATCGAGCAGAGACAGAGCGGTGTAAAAATGTTTGTAAATTATTGCCGCGCAGTTGGTGGCTGCCAGTGGTAGTATAACGCAAAATGAAGCCAGAGATAAATTATAAGGAAGGCTATGCAGTTTGGATGGACGTGAAGTCCCATAGGCCACGCAGGCACATGCACTGGGTAACCATTAGCCGTAAAAAGGAATTTTTAAAAAAATCTCCTTATTTTACTCTGCAATGCAGGCTGAGGCTAGGCAGTGTGTATTGCACTTTCAATCTATGGACGTTGGGCAGACCGTGAGCGTCTGAGACAGCACACGTATAACAGAGCGTTGTAGAAAATGTGTGGTTTCTTGGCGTACACTTAGAGGCAGACTGCAGTGACGCTACGCGAAGTGCGGACAGAAGAATATTTCTAAATGAAGGCTGCACGCAGATAGGCTGTGCAATGCAGAGGTACTACAACTCCCAGCAACCACGGAGTTAAATGCACACGGTCGCACGCTGCCCTAAGAAGAACCGTTGGGGTACTTGTAGACAGGATTCTACGCTACCACTGTCCCTGCCTGACCAATAGTGCCCCTATACTGAGGTACAGACTGCAGCCTGAGAACACTACAGCCTGCACGCCCGATATACATTAAAAAAAAAAATTGTGCAAAACTGCTCCCAGCACCCACAACAGAAATGCACAAGGTGAGCTGTGGCCCTAAGAAGGGCCGTTTTGGTTCTTGAAGATGCTAACACTGTCCCTATAGCAGCAGCAGCATCAGCAGCACTGCCCCTCATCTCTCTTAGCGTGTGTCTGTGGCGAGCCGTGGGCGGGGCGCATTTAAATACTCGGGGGTCACTTGATCTCGCCAGCCACTCACAGCAGGGGGTGGTATAGGGCTTGAACGTCACAGGAGGAAGTTGTAATGCCTTCCCTGTGTTTCTATTGGCCAGAAAAGGGCGCAAATTTCTCAGGGAAGGAAATGTAATGAAGTCGAGTGCCGCGTGGTGCTCGCCTCGAGTAACGAGCATCTTGAACACCCTAATGCTCGAACGAGCATCAAGCTCGGACGAGTGTGCTCGCTCATCTCTACTGCTAACCCTTTAACCCCTTAGTGTCTAAGCTTTTTTCCATTTTAGCTTTTTCTTGCCCCCTTTTAAAAAAATTCTGTTTTATTCATCCATCGCGTCGCTGTAGGAGGGTTTGTTTTTTGTGGGACGCGGTGTATTTTCAATGCTACTAATGTACCGAAAAATTAAGAAAAATTTTACAGGAGAGTAATAGATAAAAAAGATATTCCGCCCTCTTTCAGTGCGTCTTGTGCCTGCAGCGCACAAACTGCAACAAAAATGACATGAAAACTTCTGTTATGGGTCGGTACGACGAAACAAATTTTTTTCAAAGCTATTTATTTCCTTTAATTAATGCCTGCCGCCATCTTCAGAGCGCAATAGCTTCTTCATTTTACTGTCAGCATGGTTGTCTGAGGGCCCCGTAGTTTCCAGCGGGACCGTTTTAGAATATTTACTACTTTTTCATCACTTTTTATTGCATTTTAACAAATTTACATTCTAACAGTCCGATACATAAAATAAACAGTATTTACGGCTCACGGCTAGAAACAAAGAGGGACAAGAACAATAGAAATGCCATCAAAACAAGACGCACCGAGAGATGGAGAAGTTTCTTCTTCTGTCTAATTCTCTCCAGAAAGTTTTCAAAAGTTTTGAAGGACGTTACATTGTAGCATTTGAACATACAAACATTTGAACATACAACTCGTCTCGCAGAAGCGAGTCCTCACTCAGCTGCCGATTAATAGATGAGTTTCAATTTTTAAAAAGGGGGAAGGAAAAAATGGGAAATAGAAAAAGCACAAATGCCTGGTGACGTGCCGGTTTGCAGTTGAGCTGTTTTTCATGCATTACGGTCCAGACGCGTTTACTAAAAAGTGCTTTCTCTCCACAGATCTAGTGATAATTTGCCGAGCCCGCAGCAAGAAGCAGGTGCTGCCTCAACAGCCTACAGTAGAGGAGCACGACAGTGTGCCATCCGTCAGCAGCCAACTGCTTCCAAGGAGAGTGCGAAGACCCCCAGCTGCGATGCCAGTAAATGCCCCAGTTGTAGCATCAGTACAGAGGCAGGAAGAGATGCAAAAAACAGGTCATGGCACTTCTTGAGCGCCAAAGCCCTCCGAATGATGCGGCCCAATTATTTAGTGGCCTTAATTCTAAGAACCATGCCCGAACACCGTCCGCTAACGAATCAAGGAGAAGTCCTTCACCAGTTAGAAATGTCTCGCCCCCCAAAGGTACCCTATGAGCTGCACTATAATATCAAGCAGTTCAGGCTGCACCATCAACAATGTGTGCATGCCAATATGCAGCCTCCACTTCCACCTCCCCCCACCCCTCCACCAGCAACACCCCCACCTCAGCAGTACCATAGCCATGAATATGGTGCATACCAACCCCGTCATCCTCATGGCAATATGCACACCCGCCAGCCGTACGGCATCTGTCTTCTACCAGGGGATCCCCTCATCACTGGAGCAAACTCCACAACAGTCAGCTGCGCCCTCTATGGGATCTACAGCTTCTGGCAGTGACACAGATCCCCAGGACCAAAGTCTAGAGGCGTCTTTGTTAAAAAAAAAAATTGAAGTTAAATCTTTGTTGTGTATTTTTAAAAACAGAAAATAATAAAACTTTTTTAAATAAAAATATTGTGTTTTTGTTTCATTTTTGACGCCGTAGTCAAACTAGCAATTTTTTGAGCAAATAAGTAGATACACAAAAAATGGCTCTATTACAACTAATGTCAATTTTTTACAAAAAAAAGTGCCCCGGTAAAAGATACGACAGAGTGTACAAATCAGAGCGCCGCATCACACTGATGGAATCCCCTGCCACAGCTGCCATAGCAGGGGATTGCTTCATCTCCACGGGGCATCCCCTCATCACTGAACACTGTGACAGCACTAGTACAGTGTTCATTAATGAGGGAACTCCCCGCGGCAATGATTTTCTGGGGGGGGGGGGGTGGGCTTGAAATATAAGCCCTACTTCAAAAATAATCCCTAGCTGCACATATAGAATATTTAAATAAAAGAGGTGAGGGGGAACACAAAAACATATTTCACTGGAAAAGAGCCAAAAATGCAATACCTGATAAGGTGCAGAGCAGGCACAATAGCCGATAAGCAGGTACAATCGCCATAAGACCGTCACAATGGCCGTAGGGTCGGCACAATGGCCGTAAAACCTAACAATATGCAGCAAGCCAGACTATAAACCAGAGGAGCTAAACTGTCCACTGCAGACCTATATGTAGCCACCCACTCAACCAGTCCAGATTGGGGAGGAGCGACTGCATGCAACTAAATCTGCAATGTGAACGATACCACAGAAGCCAGCCAATAGATGGGAGGCAATATGTGACAAAAAACTCCAGAATTTTATTAAATATAAGGAGGGCCTAGAAAACATGAAGATAACCAAATGGTGATATATATGAGCGATTGAATTGGAATTCAACTAATCAGTTTTAAACACAGCTACGTATTTTATACAATGAAGCCCTGTTGGACGGCGTCCTAGATAATGCATTGTTGTGGTTCCTGGATATCCAACATCTCTCCATCCCGACACTATATGTCTTGCCCCAAATCCACAAGGATTTACACCATCCTCCTGGTAGACCTATAGTGTCGGGATGTGGTTCTCTTTTCAGTAATATAGCACGATTTCTCGACAGAGTAGTCAGACCATTCGCTGAGGAAGCCACCTCTTTTGTAAGAGATACATCAGATTTCCTATGCAAAATTGCTTCTGTGACGGTCACGACCCACACGGTTTTGGCCATGTTGGATGTGGTATCTTTATATACCTCAATCACCCACTCCAAGGGTGTACAGGCGATTACATTATATGCAGAGGTCTCTGGGTTGTTCCCGGAATGCACACGGTTTTCCCTGTCGCTCTTGGAGTACATCCTCTCGCACAATTGTTTTTTGTTTGAGGGGGTGTACTACCGACAGTGACAGGGCACCGCGATGGGCTCTAACGTAGCTCCGACCTATGCTAGTGCATACATGCGTAGGTTTGAAGAAGACTTTGTATATCCTTCAGGATTCTCAAACCAAATTAAATGGGTCGGTTTCTGACCTTCAGTTATTCTGTGCGACTTTGAATGAAGTTTACCCTGAACTAAAATTTACGTTATCCCATTCAAATATTGAGATCCGATTTTTGGATGTGATAGTTAGAAAGGTGCAATAAGTAGAGTAAGTCACCCAGCAGCAACTGAAGGCCAATCAAGCCCCCTGGTGTATTGTAGATCCTATCAAGGACAAGGAGAAAGACTAATATAAAGCCCAGCCAGGGTCCGGATCATGACCCAATTAAATGTCCAAATGAAGTATGTGGTCCAGGCAGCATAAGATAAATAAAAAGCTTCTTGAATCTTTATTCCTCCATTAAAAGTGAAAAACAGCGACGTTTCGACCCGTCTCCTGGGTCTTTATCAAGCATAGTTAACACAGACAGAATGGCACAAATATATATATATATATATATACAAAGTTTTAAAATCAAAGAAATGCATTACAGCTGTATCCAGGCAAATCATTAACCATTAATGGCTGGTAACCCAAACCCTTACACAGAGAGTGATACATACCCACAGATAGCAGAGAGCTGTCTCAGCCGGTCACCTGTAAGGGGTTAATCATAATGAATCAAGGACCCGGTATAGCCTAATGCGAAGGAGCGGAATCACATATAGCCACGTGATGTTGCATCACACATGCGTCACATCCGCCACACAGATGCCACTCGACCACGCATGCGCCAACGTCACGCAATCACATGACCTCCATAGCAGTCATGTGTCCTGACCCTACGTCATCAGGATGCAGTGGGCATGCGTTTGTATTATATAGTCACATGACCGCAAATGCGGTCATGTGTTTAACCCTCCATCATCTAAGCATAATGCATAGGCACAATAAGAGTTTATCCATATGTGAAATGTGTGTGTCTTATATAACACATAGGACTCTCCCCATATATATCATCACGCGTTACAAAAGAGGCCATATTAGTAGGACCATACGTATGGTTATTATCACCGTAGCATCTTGTCTATATATAATAATCTAGGAGACCTCCTGCTTTTGTAACACACAGATCATGGTATGTATCATAAAAAATCACGACATCTTCCTGTGTGTAATCTCTAAAGGGCGATCATGGTTGTCCAAAGCCGAATTTCCACCATAGTGGTCTGACTATAACCAACATAAATCATGATGTCTTTTATAAGAATTGTTATATCTCTACTCATTACTATAGAAAAAATGCTGAGCATTATCCTGAGTATAGTCTCTATGAGATGATCATGCTTATCAGAGCCCAATCCCAATGGTAATGGTATGATCATAACCACCATGAATCACAACATATGGAGAGACTTTTCTACACTCATCCTTGTTATAAGAAAAATGCCGAATATCACAATATCAATATTCATTTTATTAGTGCAGCCATCAAACAGCACATCAAAAGACCCAAACATCCATTCTTCAATCATGATTATTATCCCAATTCTACATTTATGATTTAATTATTGATTGCAGGATAGGAATTCATTCCACGGGTGTCCAGCAGAGGCGGCATCTCTATTCAAGTAGTGACATCCATAGTAATTTACCTGAAAACATATATATATAAAAAAGTGTAATGTATATCAGAGCCATCTCTATACATTCAGAAAGACACGTAATCATCCATATCACAAAAAAGGTGTTATATGGTAGTCTATATAGTTAGAAAGGAGGGCGAAAGCCTACATACTGACCCACACACCCAGGTTACGGATCGAAATAGTCTTCTAATGTACGATAGTGCACATCCAGGGTGAACCAAAAAATTACTCCCTTGGAGCCAACTTCTACGGGTTTGTAAGGTTATTGATGATGACAGAATCGATATAAGGCTTAATGAGATGTGTGAAAAACATCTAGCTTCAGGATATCCAAGAACCCTTCTAGAGGAAGCCAAATTAAAGGTTAGGACCTTCACTCAACAAGATCTAATAACACCGAAACCCCGAAGGTTTGTGGTAGGATCCCCTTTATTACTACCTTTAACATTCTTAGCTCAAAAGTCGGATCTATTATTCGTAAGCCCCGGCCGTTAGTAGCTGAAGCTAATGTTAATGTACCTGAGCTCAAAAAGTTTCCTACAACGGCTTACAAGAGAGGTCCGAAGATAGGTACCAAAGTGAAGGCTGCATTGTTAGACAGTGGTCAGTGTTCCACGCAGCGAACATTAATAGTCCCCAGGTAGGGGAATTTCCCCTGTTTGGGGTGCTCAGTCTGCAACAATCTCCTTAAAGGAGATAGTTTTAGACATCCTCTTCGTGGAACTAAATACTCTATACGTGAGCGTTTCACCTGCACTGTGAGCTTCGTAATCTATTTGATTACGTGTCCGTGTGGCCTCGCCTACGTGGGTGAGTTCACAACGGAAGTTCGCTCACGTATAATCAAACATAAATCCACGATCCGGAAGGGGTATAAGATCTACCACTGCCTAAACATTTTCAAGGTAACAACCATGCGATATGCCAGTTGAAGTTCCGCATCATAGACCATGTTCTTGTATCCCCAAGGGGAGGCGGCAGGGTATTATATTATATATTATTATATTGGATCTATGACCTGGATACCATGTCACCGAGAGGATTGAATCAGGACTACCAATTGATGCCGTATATCTAGTGCCCGTCTTTATAATCCTTAGTGTGTAGCATCCGATAGGAGGTTTTGTATGCATTTGGGATGTGTTGGTAATATTCATCTTTGTCTTTGTCTTGCAGATTGGGGATTACATGTCGTCGGCTGTATCCGCCCAGGCTGCCGGATATACTTTTGCACATATATGCTTTTTTCAGTACCTGAATTAATAAAAAAAAATGTTGAGCATTACCTTAATGTATTGTGTCATCTATTAACGAATATTGTATTTTAAATTGGATCTATTTATATAATTGGGGTTGCAGATACAAGGTGGGGATCTCCCCCGAGTTGATTTGTCTTTTTATTCGGGCACAATAGGTATCCTGCTCTTATTTCTTTTTTTTTGGCAAGATCATTTTTTATTAGGTTCTGATATTTTATTATGTGCGTAGCCCTGGTTGATGTTGGATGCTAATGTGCTTTAGTCCACACTGGATAATCGAGCTTCTAGCATTGGGCCATCCGCAGACGCTTGCTCTGTTGTATCACCTTAGCTGATATCGGGCGCATGCGCACTCCTGCCAGTATGGGGAGACAGGGGCTTGAATGTTCTGTGATCTGCAGACGCTCGCTTCTGTATACCGCATCATCCCTCGAGACCTCTGTAGTCTCGCGCATGCGCGGTAGTACCATTGAGATGCCGGTAGAACATCATTCTACTGTGTGCATACCGGATGCCTGAAGTGGGCCAGACTAACCACATGTTATAATTGTGGGGTAACCGGAAATTGGTGGGTGTGTTCTTGGAGCACCTCATGCTATTTAGTGTTTGTGTTAAAAAAATGTGGTGAACTTGACAAAGGTCCAACCGGGGACCGAAACGTCGCCTTCTTTGTACTATGGGAGAATAAAACTCATTGTCATTCTCTACACCCATTGATGCTGCCATGCTTTCTTTTTACTTGGTATTGCACTACGGAATTGGTCTGGATCCATGTGTGGCTGTTGCATCCATCAAGAGGATCCAACCACAGGTGTGGTATATTTAATGTGCTGCTGGGGCCTCTATTTATACATCATCAAGAGGATATGTCATCAATGTCATTTTTCTGAACCCCCCAAAGCAGTATCTCAGCACTGCCAATATGTTACAAGGTGTGTTGAGATACTTTGCACTACACACTCACTCAACATACATGAAAACTCCCCCCAAAACAAACGAAAATAGGCTGGTTTTAAGATTTTTATTTATTTTTTCCTAAAATAAAAAAAAAACCATAAACCAAATGAGGTATTGGTTTATAATAAGGGCAAATGTAGCAAATATACATCACTTCTTTTTCAGGAGTGATTTTGCTAAATTCACCATATTATGTAAGCTCGCAAGCCCACGTCAAGGGTCCTCATTTTCTTGCGAGTCCCTAACTATCAAAAAAGCCAAAAACACTAGCTAAAAAATATTTTGTGCAATGATCCCGGTAAGTCAGATGGGGTCGCAGCATCTCCAGCAACTTGTCAAATTTTGCAATGGTCAACCTGCAGTAAGAAAAAAACTTCTTGTCATGTCTGCGCAAGTCCTTCTACAGTCCTCCATAACAAACAACTTAAAACGCATATAAAAAACTACAAGAACTTCCTCTTCCTTTGGTCTTTTGACTTCATCCTTAACAGTGTATGTGTAGGGAAGTTTTTCTTCTTGTCTATTTTGTCCTGTGGAATAGACATGACCTATAAGATTAGATGTTCATATAATGCACATTGATTTGACTCCACTGCAGCATTTACCGTTGGATTCGCTGCTGCTTTCTGTGGGTTTGGATGATCTTCCACTCTCGATATCATCTGTTGAGATGTCATCCATCTTCTTTTTCCTGTAAAGTTGAAAAATTAGAAGTCACCTTGTGAATCCATGCAGTAAAACAAGCCACAAGAAGTGTACCGTACACTAAAATATACCCTTTAACCCCTTAAGGACATGGAGCTTTTTTTGCATTTTCAGATTGTTCGCTCCACTCTAAAAAACTGGAGGGGGGTCTTGTGTCTACGGTTTGCAATACTTACTTATATCTCTCATAAAGACACTTGCCCACCACGTATACGAGTACCAAGAAGTAGGGGGCAACAGCGGGTAAAATAAATCTGCTGTTATCCTCTATTCGATCTATAATGGTGGGCGTCTCTTCTATTTTCTTTCTTGGTACATCTAGAAAAGAAGAAACAATAGAAGTTATTCATAATCTACCTTTTATTCATTAGGTCGTTAGTATTACAACTGCGGATTCCTAAATGAGTTGTTATTTGGGATGTAAGGATGGGCGGCTACAAATGTACTTACCTTCATATTTTTTGCTGAAGATTGGACCTGCATGCACTGATGGTAATAGCAGCAGAGTCATTAATATCATTTTCACGAACATTTTCTCTTCTCTTTCTCACTTTCTATACAGAATGAGCTCATCTCACTGTAATATCACTTTATATACCTGCAGCGTCTTTGACATCACAGATTGCAACCAAAGACCATAGTGACCTTGCAGCGTCCCAAATGAAGACTCGGACACCTGAAATACATGGGGAGCTAGGAGGGTTAAGTGATGGCTTGTCACGGCTCACCATGTCCTAGCTTTGGCGAATTGTTTTTAAGTGTCGAATTTCTACCTATTTAGCTCACTGCTTGTTCATGCAAACGCATAATGAACAGCATAAAACTCATATAAAAAAACTACAAGAACTTCCTCTTCCTCAGGTCTTTCATCCTCAACAGTAAATGTTACTGGGGCCAAACTATTACTAATAGTGTCCCCTATATTGGCCCCAGTAGTAATATTAACCCCACAGTAGCCCCAGTAGTAGTAGCCCTTTCCCCCTGAGACCCATATACTTACCTCCTCTTTGCAGTCTTATCGACACCCTTACCCTTCTCAGCGCTGCTGCAGGACGCTCGAGCTGATGGAGCTTCTTTTCTTCTCCACTCCTCCTAAGGAAACAATGAGAAGAGGTCAGGGAAGTATGATCCCAGGTGCGCACACTGACGTCAGTGTGTGTGCCCGGCACAAGCGTCGCTTATGAAATTGGTATTTTTTCTTATAAGGCTTCAGGCCCCGGTAGTGACTGCTACCTCTGCATCCCCTATAGCTATGCCCCTGAGTCTATAGCTAGCTGATCAGTTTTTAAGTGTCAGATTTCTAACTATTTAGCTCATTGGTTTTTAATGCAAACGCATAACAAACAACATAAAACTTTTATGATAAACTACAAGAACTTACTCTTCCTCTGGTCTTATGACTTCATTCTCAACAGTGAATGTGTCAGATGTTTTTTCCTGCCATTCATTTTGTCCTGTAAAATAGACACGGCCTATAAGATTAGATGGGATTTTCAGGGGAACTTGAAACATAAGCCCTAACCCTGAAATAAGCCCTAGCTGCAGTAGAAACAAACAAACACTAGATCACCTCAGCAGGGCTGTACAGCATTTTCCTTGCCTGCATCCTCCCTGCCATACCCACACAAGGGTTTTCTGTAATTTACTAGCAGAATGACTGCTTTACTGCCCTCTGCAGGCCATCTATGCTACCACACTGCCTATAGTTTAAAAGAAGGTTTAACTAGATTGTCTTTACGTTTTCCTTTTGCAGGAAGTGACATTCCCCATAACATCAGGGAAGATGTCAAACGGCAGCAAATACCATCTGTTGCCATCAGCCAAGATAAAAAACCATCTGCTGCCAGGAACACCTAATACCACCTGCAGCCACCAACCAACAATAGATACCACCTGCTGCCAAGAACACCTAATACCACCTGCAGCCACCAACCAACAACAGATACCATCTGCTGCCAAGAACACCTAATACCACCTGCAGCCACCAACCAACAATTGATACCATCTGCTGCCAAGAACACCTAATACCACCTGCAGCCACCAACCAGCTATGAATACCACTTGCTGCAGCCACCAACCAATAATAGATACCACCTATTGCTGCCACCTACCAATAATAACACCTGCTGCTAAGAATACCTAATACCACCTGGTGCCACCAACCAACAATAGATACCACCTGCTGACGCCACCAACCAACAATAGATACCACCTACTGCTGCCACCTACCAATAATAACACCTGCTGCTAAGAACACCTAATACCACCTGGTGCCACCATCCAATAATAGATACCACCTGCTGCAGCCACCAACCAACAATAGATACCACCTGCTGCTGCCACCTACCAATAATAACACCTGCTGCTAAGAACACCTAATACCACCTGGTACCACCAACCAACAATAGATACCACCTGCTGCAGCCACCAACAAACAATAGATACCACCTGCTGCTGCCACCTACCAATAATAACACCTGCTGCTAAGAACACCTAATACCACCTGGTACCACCAACCAACAATAGATACCACCTACTGCTGCCACCTATCAATAATAACACCTGCTGCTAAGAACACCTAATACCACCTGGTACCACCAACCAACAATAGATACCACCTGCTGCAGCCACCAACCAACAATAGCTACCACCTGCTGCTGCCACCTACCAATAATAACACTTGCTGCTAAGAACACCTAATAGCACCTGGTGCCACCAACCAACAATAGATACCACCTGCTGCCAAGAGCACCTAAAGCAGCTGCAGCCACCAACCAACAATAGATACCACCTACTGCTGCCACCTGCCAATAATAACACCTGCTACTAAGAACACCTAATACCAACAGGTGCCAGCAACCAACATTGTTGTTTTTTTAGTTTATTTTTAGATTTGTTTTTATTTATTTTTTTATATATTATATTTTAATTTATAATCTAACATCCTAAATTAAAGATATATTTTATGCCAAAGTCCTGTATTTTAACATTATTTCTTTATAGTGCTTATTTGTACCATGAGATTAATGTCGATGGAATCCGCACCTCAATAAAATAAAAGAAAGGAAGTAAGGGGGGGGGGGGGGGGGGGAAGGGCACTCTTCTTGGTTTTGCATTATAAGGGCCCATTCACACGGGAGCATTTACCATCTGGCTGCTCTTAACGCATTTTACGGGCATCACACAGACCCATTATAGCCAATTTGGCTATGAACACAAACATTTTTTCACTAGGCCTGATTGTCTGTTAGTGTAATCACTTAACTTAGGTGATACTAGAAGGGTATTGCAGGCTTATCAATCAGGTATGCCTAATTATCATTTGATGCATTGGAGAAGAAAACAATGAGACATACTTAAGTGATGTTTCTAAGCTCTTCTGTTTCATTGCTCCAATGCGAGGGGTTATATAGTGTGGCAACCCCCACAAGGTTAACAATTCAAAGTCTACAGCATGTGTTATACTTCTCTCTTAGTAAGACATTACAAAGGTTAATTATGACAAAGCTACATGCTCAGCATATGATACCCTGCTAGTAAAATTTCACTACAATGCGTGTCTTTTGCACAAGTACATCTTGCCATGCACACAGCACAAATATTATGCACACAACACTGCTTCATGAAATATAATTCAATAATTTCACAAGCACATGTCCTATTTTGGTCTATATCACAGACCAGAGTTGGACATGCAATATCCCCTACCCGAGGGGTTCTGACAGTTCACAGATGTGTGTCCCTGTGCTCTCTGATGCATTTCGTACCTGAGAATCTCAGGCACAACTCACATACAACCATCTGAATGGGCCCTAAAACCAGCTGATCAAGTTAAGTGGTGATCACCTATATATGTGCTATCACCTGGTGCTGGTGTGCATGATGGGCACAATACCCAACTATTAGTACATATGATACATATTGCCACCACTGAACATCAATCTTGGGTTGATGAAACAATGTGTAAAGACATTGAAGAGGAATGGAAAGTGTTTTGGCTACAAATGTAGAAAACTTCCTGCAATGAGCGTGGAGAAGCTAACAGCAGGTAAATTCAATGGACTACAAATCCAGAAACTCATGAAAGACCAGCGTTTCCAAGATTCAGGGATGTAAGTGATGAACAGTGTGAACAATCTCACCAGGAAGAAAGGATTATGAAAGAACAGTACTGTACTGGAGGCGGGGTTTATGAATTAGCCAATCAATGCCGCGGCTCAGACAATTGTTAAATCCCGCCTCCACAATGTGATTGGTTCTTCAAACTCTGCTTAGCTAATCAATGCAGAGCTGGATGAACCAATCACAGCCCTCACTTTGGTTCATTGTGCGCTGCATTGATTGGCCGACTAGCGCTGGATTAACCAATCAGAGGCATCGCTTCTTGGAGGTGGGAATTTTGAATCCCGTAACCAGGAAGTGATCTTGTGTGGGCGAACAAGGACTGCAAAATGCCCAATGGATCTCCAGAAAGCAGAAATTTCTTTTGGAAATTTAGCTAGGGCTTATTTAAGGTGGAGGGCTTAACCTTCTCACAATTTTATCATAGGCAACAGCGAAGTGATGCACGATTTTTTGCAAGAAAAACGCATCACTGCAACTACAAAATTGCGAGAACACAGTTGCGATATCACTGCAATTTTGCAGCGCTGATATACCTGCCGTCCATGTGAAACAGGCCCAAAGGTGTAACCGGAGCCTTCACAGCACTCTTTCTTATAGTTGAAAAATCTAGACCGGTGTTTCCCAATCTTCAGTCCTCACGGACCCCCACAGGTTATGTTTTCAGGATATCCTATAGTAAGATCCCCTGTAGCAATGTCTGAGGCACCGACAATAATTACATCACCTGTGCAATACTGAGGAAATCCTGAAAACATCACCTGTTAGGACCCCCGGAGGTCTGGAGTTTGGGAAACACTGATCCAGTCAGACATAGAAGAACAAGTAACATGTGCCATTATACATGTGTCAAGCAAACAAGTTGCCCTTTATCATAGTCTATTATCAGGGCAACATGCTTGCGTGAAATATGTAAGACGGCACATGGTCCTTGTTCCTCTGGATTTTTCAATAAAGAAAAAGAGTTTTTATCCTACGCTGGACCTGCTCCATTTTCTTGTGCATCTATTGCTACATAGTGGTTCTGGATTTTACGCGATCATGAACCCTTTCTCATTGGTCTTGATTGGCTGCTAGCAATATAACTGGGCTGTCAATCAAGAGCCAAGGGGAGGGGTTGATGATGCACCGCCACCTGTATTATACATAGGTGAATCGGGGGTTCAGGCATCTGGGATAGCGGGATGACACCTCCTGGACAGACTGCTGTAAGAAAACTAACTTTTCCATTGCCGTTTATCTTTCAGGCTCCATAAACAGCAGGTAAATCGTTGGCATCTTCACCCCTGCCAGTCTGTTTAGTATTAGGTTTGTTGAGTGCTGATGACCAGCCATCTAGGCAGGATTATGCCACTGAATTTACACACCGCTTCCCAGAACTGGAGTCAAACGGAGAAGACAGTAAAAGTACTTTTAGTTGGACATCTGAATTTCCAAAATTTATCAGCCTTTCTGGATAACTGGAAGTCGGACAAAAGGATTTTCACAGTAATCTTAACATTTAAAAAAATATTTATATATTTTTAATGCTATTTTAGGTGCACATTTCCATATTGGCATTAATTCTGATTTTGGAACATATAAGATAACGAATAGAATTTAACTAGAAATATTGTAATATGATTGGTAAATAAAGATTTATTTATATATTTCTAATCTGTGTATTGAGTATATTTTTGGGGGGTTGATACCCCCACAACAATGTCACTCACATATCCCCCACAACAATGTCACTCACATATCCCTCACAACAATGTCAGACACATACCCCCACAACAATGTCACACACATAAACCCCACAACAATGTCGCACACATACCCCCACAACAATGTCACTCACATACCTCCACAACAATGTCACACACATACCCTCACAACAATGTCACACACATACCCCACAACAATGCCACACACATACCCCCACAACAATGTCACACACATACCCCCACAACAATGTCACACACATACCTCCACAACAATGTCACACACATACCCTCACAACAATGTCACACACATACCCCACAACAATGTCACATACATACCCCCACAACAATGTCACACACATACCCCCACAACAATGTCACACACATACCCCCACAACAATGTCACACACATACCTCCACAACAATGTCTCTCACATACCCCCACAACAATGTCACACACATACCCCCACAACAATGTCGCACACATTCCCCCACAACAATGTCTCTCACATACCCCCACAACAATGTCACACACATACCCTCACAACAATGTCACACACATACCCCACAACAATGCCACACACATACCCCCACAACAATGTCACACACATACCCCCACAACAATGTCACACACATACCTCCACAACAATGTCTCTCACATACCCCCACAACAATGTCACACACATACCCCCACAACAATGTCGCACACATTCCCCCACAACAATGTCTCTCACATACCCCCACAACAATGTCACACACATACCCTCACAACAATGTCACACACATACCCCCACAACAATGTCGCACACATTCCCCCACAACAATGTCTCTCACATACCCCCACAACAATGTCACACACATACCCCCACAACAATGTCGCACACATACCCCCACAACAATGTCACTCACATACCCTCACAACAATGTCACTCACTTACCCTCACAACAATGCCACACACATACCCCCACAACAATGTCTCTCACATACCCCCACAACAATGTCACACACATACCCCCACAACAATGTCGCACACATACCCCCACAACAATGTCACTCACATACCCTCACAACAATGTCGCACACATACCCCCACAACAATGTCGCCTACATACCTGCTGAAAAATGTTGTTCACATCTCCCCAAAACAATGTACCCAAAACAATGTTGCTCACATGTTCCCTCGATAATATTGCACACATCTCCCTACAACAATGTCTCCATAACAATGTCGCCCACATGCCACCTGAACAATCTGGCACACATTTCCCAACAGCAATCTCTCCTAAATGCCCCCACAATGCCAGCTATTGAAAAGTGCCAACCACAAGCCCCTCCTGGAGCCCCTAACAGTGCAACCTCAACATGTATACTGGACTGTTAGCACTCTTGTACGTGTCTGCGCATCTATACATACATGACTGCATGGACGCATGTGCAACTGCTTTGCAGGCAGCAGGGAAAACACTGCCCCCTGCTGTCCAAACACTATCTACTGGGCTGCACTCAAAACCACATGTACTCAATGTGTTTTTTTCAATGCATGGTTAGTCCTGGTGAAACAGCTTGAAAGTACATGTAAGAACCGTGAGGACCGACCACCATATAGAATACAGTAAAACTCATGCAGGGGAGTCACATAGTTGTTTATTGTAAAGGGAGAAATCCTGGTTGGCGGACTTGCAAGAGCAACAGGCTATAAAAAAGGTTGAGGTACAATGCGCTGCCTCTTTGGTGGTGGCAGTGTTTGGTCGTGCAGTGAACACAAGTAGACCCATGTAGGAAGGAGCTACGCAACGGCTCAAAGCACCACCAAGTATAGGCAAAAGTGATTAAAGACCACCTTCTGAAGAGCAGAGTCCGTATTGCTTCTTGAACAGAGACTGTCAGCCAGCAGGACCCCGCTTACCCTGGTGATATCACCGGCTGCTGTATCGGTACATCACTGATATTAAAAGTTGTAAATTCCACAGGAAGACAAAGTGGCGTCATGTGTCTTAGTGGCTGTGATCAGAGGGCCTTTATCTCCAGCTCCTCTACCTCCAGCATCCATCCAGATACCAGCAAGTGGTTACTGATAGTCAAAGTGCCATCCAGTTTATTGAAAGATCCGGCCCTGATGTTTGGCTCTGCCAGGGTTGCACCAGTAGTACATGGTATAGTTGGCAAGATAAACCAACCCATGATACCGGAACAGAATGAACTGACCAGCCAAAATACCAACCCAAGAACAGCTGAACAGTTTCCAAGTAATGAACTTCCCAACTGTGACTGAACCTGCAGTGAACCGACCTGAATCATTGAATGGCAGAGTTGGAAGGAACCTCCAGGGTCATCTGGTCCAAAGCCCTGCTCAGTGCAGGATTCACTAATCACAGACAGATTATATGTCCTGCCTCTGTTTGAAGACTTCCATTGAAGGAGAACTCACCACCTCCCGTTGTAATCTGTTCCACTCATTGATCACCCTCACTATCTAATATCTAATCGGTGTCTCCTCCCTTTCAGTTTCATCCCATTACTTCTAGTCTTTCCTTGTACAAATGAGAATAGGGCTGATCCCTCTGCAGTATGTAAACCCTTCAGATATTTGTAGACAGCTATTAAGGCTCCTCTCAGCCTTCTTTTTTGTCTTTAACCGTTCCTCATAGGACATGATTTGCAGACCGCTCACATCCTAGTAACTCTTCTCTGAACCTATGAGAGACCCTCTAGCAAGACCAGAGGAGATGATGCCACAGTCAAGAATGACCTTTGTCAGTTAGTAGGAAAAAGTAAGTTGAAGCCAGGTTTACCAAAATGGGTACAGGTTAGAGATGAGCGAGCACCAAAATGCTCGGGTGCTCGTTACTCGTGACGAAAATTTCGCGATGCTCGAGTGTTCGTTTCGAATAACGAACCCTATTAAACTCAATGGGCGACCCGAGCATTTTTGCATATCGCCGATGCTCGCTAAGGTTTCCATTTGTGAAAATCTGGGCAATTCAAGAAAGTGATGGGAACGACACAGCAACGGATAGGGTAGGCGAGGGTCTACATGTTGGGCTGCATCTCAAGTTCCCAGGTCCCACTATTAAGCCACAATAGCGGCAAGAGTGCCCCCCCCCCCTCCCAACAATTTTTACTTCTGAAAAGCCCTCATTAGCAATGCATACCTTAGCTAAGCACCACACTACCTCCAACAAAGCACAATCACTGCCTGCATGACACTCCACTGCCACTTCTCCTGGGTTACATGCTGCCCACCCCCCACCCCCCCCGCACGAGCCAGTGTCCACAGCACACACCAAAGTGTCCCTGCGCAGCCTTCAGCTGCCCTCATGCCACGCCACCCTCATGTCTATTTATAAGTGCGTCTGCCATGAGGAGGAACCACAGGCACACACTGCAGAGGGTTGGCACGGCTAGGCAGCGACCCTCTTTAAAAGGGGCGGGGCGATAGCCCACAATGCTGTACAGAAGCAATGAGAAATATAATCCTGTGCCACCGCCATCAGGAGCTGCACACGTGGGCATAGCAATGGGGAACCTATGTGCCACACACTATTCATTCTGTCAAGGTGTCTGCATGCCCCAGTCAGACTGCGTTTTTTTATAAATAGTCACAGGCAGGTACAACTCCGCAATGGGAATTCCGTGTGCACACACAGCATGGGTGGCTCCCTGGAACCCACCCGCTGTACATAAATGTATCCCATTGCAGTGCCCTGAACAGCAGAGCTAACGTCAGATTAAATGCAGGTGGGCTTCGGCCCACACTGCATGCCCCAGTCAGACTGGGGTTTTTTAAAAGTAGACACAGGCAGGTACAACTCCCTATTGTGAAGTCCGTGTGGACCGACAGCATGGGTGGCTCCCTGGAACCCACCGGCGGTACATAAATATATCCCATTGCAGTGCCCAGCACAGCTGAGGTAATGTCATGTTCAATGCAGGTGGGCTTCGGCCCACATTGCATGCCCCAGTCAGACTGGGGTTCTTTAGAAGTGGACACATGCTGTTACAACTCCGTGTGGACCGACAGCATGGGATGGGTCCCTGGAAGCCACCGGCGGAACATAAATATATCCCATTGCAGTGCCCTGTACAGCAAAGCTAACGTCAGGTTTAATGCAGGTGGGCTTCGGCCCAAACTGCATGCCCCAGTCAGGCTCGAGTTTTTTTATAAGTATACACAGGCACGTACATCTCCCTAATGGGAAGTCCATGTGGACCGACAGCATGGGTGGCTCCCTGGAACCCACTGGCGGTACATAAATACATCCCATTGCAGTGCCCAGCACAGCTGATGTAACGTCAGCTTTAATGCAGGTGGGCAAAAAATTAATTGGATTACACTGTAGGCGAGGGCCCCAAAAAATTGGTGTACCAACAGTACTAATGTACCTCAGAAAAATTGCCCATGCCCAACCAAGAGGGCAGGTGAAACCCATTAATCGCTTTGGTTAATGTGGCTTAATTGGTAACTAGGCCTGGAGGCAGCCCAGTTAAAATAAAAATTGGTTCAGGTGCAAGTTTCAACGCTTTAATGAGCATTGAAACGTATAAAAATTGTTTACAAAAATAATATGACTGAGCCTTGTGGGCCTAAGAAAAATTGCCCGTTCGGCGTGATTACGTGAGGTTTCAGGAGGAGGAGGATGAATAGAATACACAGATTGATTAAGCTAAAAGGTCCCCGTTTTTGATGGTGATAGAGAACGATGCTTCCATCCGCGGGTGCGGGCGGTACATAAATAAATCCCATTTCAGTGCCCAGGACAGCTGAGGTAACGTCAGATTTCATGCAGTTTGGCTTCGGCCCACACTGCATGCCCCAGTCAGACTGGGGTTCTTTATAAGTAGACACATGCAGTTACAACTCCGTGTGGACCGACAGCATGGGTGGCTCCCTGGAAGCCACCGGCGGTACATAAATATATCCCATTGCAGTGCCCTGGACAGCAGAGCTAACGTCAGATTTAATGCAGGTGGGCTTCGGCCAAGAATGTTTTCATTGTGGGAGGAGGAGGACGGGAAAGTTTTTGAGGCAGTACTTGTCCTGTCCCCGTGTCCGTGGTTATATGCACCTTCCCAGTGACCACGTCGCTGAAAAGTTGTCTCGCCTGTGGAACCTGGTAGCGTGGCCTCGCCACCATCATGTCTTTGGGAAGCCTCCGTTTCCACTACCCTGTAACATTGGAGTAGCAGCAGTATAGGCAGAGCCAAGAATTAGTAACATTTCAGCAGTAAGAGTATGCACAAACCCCTGTAACATTTCATTGGCAGCAGTGAGGACAGACCCCACTAACATTTCATTTGCAGCAGTATACACAGACCCCAGTAACATTTCAGTAGTATCAGTATAGACAGACCCCAGTAACAGTAACGTAGAAGCAGTATGGGCAAAGCAGCAGATTCACATTTCCCTGGCAGCAGTGTAGGGAGAGCATAGTATTGGTAAGATTTCAGTAGTAGGAGTATAGTCAGGCCCCAGCAACAGCAACGTAGAAGCAGTAGGGACAAAGCAGCAGATTCACATTTCCCTGGCAGCAGTGTAGGGAGAGCATAGTATTGGTACGATTTCAGTAGTAGGAGTATAGTCAGGCCCCAGCAACAGTAACGTAGAAGCAGTATGGGCAAAGCAGCAGATTCACATTTCCCTGGCAGCAGTGTAGGGAGAGAGTAGTATTGGTAAGATATCAGTAGTAGGAGTATAGTCAGGCCCCAGTAACATTAACGTAGAAGCAGTATGGGCAAAGCCCACTATTAGTTACATTTCTGTTACAGCAGTATAGACCTGCCCCAGTAACATTTCTGTTGAAGCATTATGGGCAGAGCCCAGTATTAGTAAAATTACAGTAGTAACAGTATACACCAACCAAGGTAACATTTCAGGAGCAGAAGTATCGGCAGACCGAAGTAACATTTCTGCTGCTGAAATATAGTCAGACCCCTCTAGCATTACTGTGGCAGAAGTATATTTGACAAAGACTTCTAGTTGAAACGTCATGCTTTGGGAGGAATAAAGACAATTTGTATTTGCACCGCAACTGCTGCCTACATCTTCTCTTTCTATGTGATGACTTCTGGTGGTGTAACTTGGATCTAGACCACAGTAGGCGCTGCAGACAAACCTGTTCAACCAGATGTGGATGCTTTTTTTGCTGCTGACTCCTTCGTTGTTTCTATTTGTGGCAGAAGTATAGGTAGGCAGAACAGAGTTACATTTCTATAGCAAAAGTGTAGGCCAACCCCAGACACAGTGGTGTACCATGAGTGCAGGCGAAGCCCATAAAAATTACTTGGATTACACTGTAGGCGAGGGTCCGAAAAATTGTTGTACCGACAGTACAAATGTACCCCAGAAAAATTACCCATGCCCAACCCAGAGGGCAGGTGAAACCCATTAATCGCTTAGCGTACTGTGGCTTAATTTTTAACTAGGCCTGGAGGCAGCCCAGTCTAAAAAACAATTGGTTCAGGTGGAAGTTTCAATGCTTTAATGAAAATTGAAACAGAAAAATATTATTTAGAAAACTTATATGAGCCTTTTGACCCACAGAAAAATTGCCCATTCGCGGTGATTACGAGAGGTTTCAGGAGGAGGAGGACGAATATCATACAGAGATTGACAAAGTTCTTTAGGTAGCGCTGCTGTCCGCTGGTGGAGAAGAGAAGTCTGGGGAAATCCAGGCTTTGTTCATCTTTATGAGTGTAAGCCTGTTGGCACTGTCGGTTGACAGGCGGGTACGCTTGTCCGTGATGATTCCCCCAGCTGCACTAAACACCCTCTCTGACAAGATGCTAGCCGCAGGGCACGCCAACACCTCCAGGGCATACAGCGCGATTTCGGGCCACGTGTCCAGCTTTGACACCCAGTAGTTGTACAGAGCAGAGGCGTCACGGAGGACGCTGGTACGATCGGCTGCGTACTCCATCACCATCTTCTTACAGTGCTCCCTCCGACTCAGCCTGGACTGGGGAGGTGAGAGACAGTCTTGCTGGGGAACCATAAAGCTGACAAAGGCCTTGGAGAGTGTTCCCCTGCCTGTGCTGTACATGCTGCCTGATCTCCGCGCCACCCCTTCTACGTGGCCCCTGGAACTGCGCCTTCTGCCACTAGCGCTGTCAGATGGGAAGTTACCATCACTTTGTCCACCAGGCCCCTGTGGTATTGCATCACTCTCAAACCCCTTTCCTCTTCGGGAATGAGAGTGGAAAGGTTCTCCTTATACCGTGGGTCAAGCAGTGTGTACACCCAGTAATCCGTAGTGGCCAGAATGTGTCTAACACGAGGGTCACGAGAAAGGCATGCTAACATAAAGTCAGCCATGTGTGCCAGGGTACCTGTACGCAACATATGGCTGTCCTCACTAGTAAGATCACTTTGAGTATCCTCCTCCTCCTCCTCCTCAGGCCCTACACGCTGAATGGATGACAGGCAAGCAGCATGGGTACCCTCAGCAGTGGGCCCAGCTGTCTCTTCCTCCTCATCCTCCTCATGCTCCTCCTCCTTCTCCTCCACGCGCTGAGATATAGACATGAGGGAGATCTGACTATCCAGCGACATACTGTCTTCCCCTGCCTCCGTTTCCGCCTGTAAAGTGTCTGCCTTTATGCTTTGCAGGGAACTTCTCAACAGGCATAGCAGGGGGATGGTGATGCTAATGATTGCAGCATCGCCGCTCACCATCAGGGTGGATTCCTCAAAGTTTCCAAGGACCTGGCAGATATCTGCCATCCAGGCCCACTCCTCTGTAAAGAATTGAGGAGGCTGACTCCCACTTCGCCGCCCATGTTGGAGCTGGTATTCCACCCAGCTCTACGCTGCTCATACAGCCGGGACAACATGTGAAGCGTAGAGTTCCATCGTGTGGGCACGTCGCAAAGCAGTCAGTGCACTGGCAGATTAAACCGATGTTGCAGGGTGCGCAGGGTGGCAGCGTCCGTGTTGGACTTGCGGAAATGTGCGCTGACCCGGCGCACCTTGCCGAGGAGGTCTGACAAGTGTGGGTAGCCTTTCAGAAACCGCTGAACCACCAAATTAAAGATGTGGGCCAGGCATGGCACGTGCGTGAGGCTGCCGAGCTGCAGAGCCGCCACCAGGTTACGGCCGTTGTCACACACGACCATGCCCGGTTGGAAGCTCAGTGGCGAAAGCCAGCGGTCGGTCTGCTCTGTCAGACCATGCAACAGTTCGTGTGCCTCTTCTCTCCTAAGATGAGTAGTTTCAGCATGGCCTGCTGACGCTTGCCCACCGCTGTGCTGCCGCGCTGCGCAGCACCGACTGCTGGCGACGTGCTGCTGGTGATAAGTCTTGATTGCGAGGTAGAGGTTGCGTTGGAGGAGGAGGAAGGTTTAGTGGAGGTGGCATACACCGCCGCAGATACCAGCACCGATCTGGGGCCCACAATTCTGGGGGTGGGTAGTACATGAGCGGTCCCAGGCTCTGACTCGGTCCCAGCTTCCACTGAATTCACCCAATGTGCCGTCAGGGAGATATAGTGGCCCTGCCCGCCTGTGCTTGTCCACGTGTCCATTGTTAAGTGGACCTTGGCAGTACCCGAGTTGGTGAGGGCGTGTACGATGTTGCGTGACACGTGTTCGTACAGGGCTGGGACGGCACACCGTGAAAAATAGTGGCGACGGGGGACAGAGTAGCGCGGGGCTGCCACCGCCATCATGTTTTTGAACGCCTCAGTTTCCACCAGCCTGTAGGGGAGCATCTCCAGGCTGATCAATTTGGCTATGTGGACATTTAAAGCTTGAGCGTGCGGGTGCATGGCGGCGTATTTGCGCTTTCGCTCCAATGATTCTCTTAGCGACAGCTGGACGCTGCGTTGAGAGACATTGCTGGATGGGGCCGAGGACAGCGGAGGTGAGGGTGTGGGTCCAGGCCAGGAGACGGTCGTGCTTGTGTCCTGAGAGGGGGGTTGGATCTCAGTGGCAGGTTGGGGCCCAGGGGGAGAGGCAGTGGCGCCAGCTGGAGGCGGTGAGGTGCTTGGCCATCATATGCCTGCGCATGCTGGTGGTGGTGAGGCTGGTGGTGGTGGCTCACTGGCTGATCTTTGCGCGACAAAGGTTGCACACCACTGTTCGTCAGCCGTCTGGCGTCTCCGTGAAAAACTGCAACACCTTAGAGCACTTTGGCCTCTGCACGGTGGCTTGGCGCGAGGGGGTGCTTTGGGAAACAGCTGGTGGATTATTCGCTCGTGCCCTGCCTCTACCCCTGGCCACCCCACTGCCTCTTCCAACCTGTCCTGCGGCTGCAATTGCCTCCCCCTCTGAAGACCGGTCCTCAGTTGGCTTATCCCACCAGGTGGGGTCAGTCACCTCATCGTCCAGTGGCTCTTCCTCCGAATCCTCTGTGCGCTCCTCCCTCGGACTTACTGCCCTTACTACTACCTCACTGATAGACAACTGTGTCTCATCGTCATCGTCCTCCTCACCCACTGAAAGCTCTTGAGACAGTTGCCGGAAGTCCCCAGCCTCATTCCCCGGACCCCGGGAACTTTCCAAAGGTTGGGCATCGGTCACGACAAACTCCTCCGGTGGGAGAGGAACCATTGCTGCCCAATCTGGGCAGGGGCCCGAGAATAGTTCCTGGGAGTCTGCCTGCTCCTCAGAATGTGTCATTTTCATGGAGTGAGGAGGCTGGGAGGAAGGAGGAGCAGCAGCCAGAGGATTCAGAGTTGCAGCAGTGGATGGCGTAGAAGACTCGGTGGTCGATACATTGCTGGATGCACTTTCTGCCATCCACGACAGGACCTGCTCACACTGCTCGGTTTTTAATAAAAGTCTACCGCGTGGACCCAAAAATTGTGATATGAAGCTGGGGACCCCAGAAACTGTCCTCTCTCCTACTCCCGCAGCAGCCGGCTGCGATTCACCTGGACCAGGAACTCGGCCTATGCCCACACCCTCACGTGGACCTCCACGTCCTCGACCGCGACCTTGTCCACGTCCTCTACCCCTACCCCTACCCCTCAGCATGGTGGATTAAGAATCGAGCAGAGACAGAGCGGTGTAAAAATGTTTGTAAATTATTGCCGCGCAGTTGGTGGCTGCCAGTGGTAGTATAACGCAAAATGAAGCCAGAGATAAATTATAAGGAAGGCTATGCAGTTTGGATGGACGTGAAGTCCCACAGGCCACGCAGGCACATGCACTGGGTAACCATTAGCCGTAAAAAGGAATTTTTAAAAAAATCTCCTTATTTTACTCTGCAATGCAGGCTGAGGCTAGGCAGTGTGTATTGCACTTTCAATCTATGGACGTTGGGCAGACCGTGAGCGTCTGAGACAGCACACGTATAACAGAGCGTTGTAGAAAATGTGTGGTTTCTTGGCGTACACTTAGAGGCAGACTGCAGTGACGCTACGCGAAGTGCGGACAGAAGAATATTTCTAAATGAAGGCTGCACGCAGATAGGCTGTGCAATGCAGAGGTACTACAACTCCCAGCAACCACGGAGTTAAATGCACACGGTCGCACGCTGCCCTAAGAAGAACCGTTGGGGTACTTGTAGACAGGATTCTACGCTACCACTGTCCCTGCCTGACCAATAGTGCCCCTATACTGAGGTACAGACTGCAGCCTGAGAACACTACAGCCTGCACGCCCGATATACATAAAAAAAAAAAATTGTGCAAAACTGCTCCCAGCACCCACAACAGAAATGCACAAGGTGAGCTGTGGCCCTAAGAAGGGCCGTTTTGGTTCTTGAAGATGCTAACACTGTCCCTATAGCAGCAGCAGCATCAGCAGCACTGCCCCTCATCTCTCTTAGCGTGTGTCTGTGGCGAGCCGTGGGCGGGGCGCATTTAAATACTCGGGGGTCACTTGATCTCGCCAGCCACTCACAGCAGGGGGTGGTATAGGGCTTGAACGTCACAGGAGGAAGTTGTAATGCCTTCCCTGTGTTTCTATTGGCCAGAAAAGGGCGCAAATTTCTCAGGGAAGGAAATGTAATGAAGTCGAGTGCCGCGTGGTGCTCGCCTCGAGTAACGAGCATCTTGAACACCCTAATGCTCGAACGAGCATCAAGCTCGGACGAGTGTGCTCGCTCATCTCTACTGCTAACCCTTTAACCCCTTAGTGTCTAAGCTTTTTTCCATTTTAGCTTTTTCTTGCCCCCTTTTAAAAAAATTCTGTTTTATTCATCCATCGCGTCGCTGTAGGAGGGTTTGTTTTTTGTGGGATGTGCTGTATTTTCAATGCTACTAATGTACCGAAAAATTAAGAAAAATTTTACAGGAGAGTAATAGATAAAAAAGATATTCCGCCCTCTTTCAGTGCGTCTTGTGCCTGCAGCGCACAAACTGCAACAAAAATGACATGAAAACTTCTGTTATGGGTCGGTACGACGAAACAAATTTTTTTCAAAGCTATTTATTTCCTTTAATTAATGCCTGCCGCCATCTTCAGAGCGCAATAGCTTCTTCATTTTACTGTCAGCATGGTTGTCTGAGGGCCCCGTAGTTTCCAGCGGGACCGTTTTAGAATATTTACTACTTTTTCATCACTTTTTATTGCATTTTAACAAATTTACATTCTAACAGTCCGATACATAAAATAAACAGTATTTACGGCTCACGGCTAGAAACAAAGAGGGACAAGAACAATAGAAATGCCATCAAAACAAGACGCACCGAGAGATGGAGAAGTTTCTTCTTCTGTCTAATTCTCTCCAGAAAGTTTTCAAAAGTTTTGAAGGACGTTACATTGTAGCATTTGAACATACAAACATTTGAACATACAACTCGTCCCGCAGAAGCGAGTCCTCACTCAGCTGCCGATTAATAGATGAGTTTCAATTTTTAAAAAGGGGGAAGGAAAAAATGGGAAATAGAAAAATCACAAATGCCTGGTGACGTGCCGGTTTGCAGTTGAGCTGTTTTTCATGCATTACGGTCCAGACGCGTTTACTAAAAAGTGCTTTTTCTCCACAGATCTAGTGATAATTTGCCGAGCCCGCAGCAAGAAGCAGGTGCTGCCTCAACAGCCTACAGTAGAGGAGCACGACAGTGTGCCATCCGTCAGCAGCCAACTGCTTCCAAGGAGAGTGGGAAGACCCCCAGCTGCGATGCCAGTAAATGCCCCAGTTGTAGCATCAGTACAGAGGCAGGAAGAGATGCAAAAACAGGTCATGGCACTTCTTGAGCGCCAAAGCCCTCCGAATGATGCGGCCCAATTATTTAGTGGCCTTAATTCTAAGAACCATGCCCGAACACCGTCCGCTAACGAATCAAGGAGAAGTCCTTCACCAGTTAGAAATGTCTCGCCCCCCAAAGGTACCCTATGAGCTGCACTATAATATCAAGCAGTTCAGGCTGCACCATCAACAATGTGTGCATGCCAATATGCAGCCTCCACTTCCACCTCCCCCCACCCCTCCACCAGCAACACCCCCACCTCAGCAGTACCATAGCCATGAATATGGTGCATACCAACCCCGTCATCCTCATGGCAATATGCACACCCGCCAGCCGTACGGCATCTGTCTTCTACCAGGGGATCCCCTCATCACTGGAGCAAACTCCACAACAGTCAGCTGCGCCCTCTATGTGATCTACAGCTTCTGGCAGTGACACAGATCCCCAGGACCAAAGTCTAGAGGCGTCTTTGTTAAAAAAAAAAATTGAAGTTAAATCTTTGTTGTGTATTTTTAAAAACAGAAAATAATAAAACTTTTTTTAATAAAAATATTGTGTTTTTGTTTCATTTTTGACGCCGTAGTCAAACTAGCAATTTTTTGAGCAAATAAGTAGATACACAAAAAATGGCTCTACTACAACTAATGTCCATTTTTTACAAAAAAAAGTGCCCCGGTAAAAGATACGACAGAGTGTACAAATCAGAGCGCCGCATCACACTGATGGAATCCCCTGCCACAGCTGCCATAGCAGGGGATTGCTTCATCTCCACGGGGCATCCCCTCATCACTGAACACTGTGACAGCACTAGTACAGTGTTCATTAATGAGGGAACTCCCCGCGGCAATGATTTTCTGGGGGGGGGGGGGGGGGTGGGCTTGAAATATAAGCCCTACTTCAAAAATAATCCCTAGCTGCACATATAGAATATTTAAATAAAAGAGGTGAGGGGGAACACAAAAACATATTTCACTGGAAAAGAGCCAAAAATGCAATACCTGATAAGGTGCAGAGCAGGCACAATAGCCGATAAGCAGGTACAATCGCCATAAGACCGTCACAATGGCCGTAGGGTCGGCACAATGGCCGTAAAACCTAACAATATGCAGCAAGCCAGACTATAAACCAGAGGAGCTAAACTGTCCACTGCAGACCTATATGTAGCCACCCACTCAACCAGTCCAGATTGGGGAGGAGCGACTGCATGCAACTAAATCTGCAATGTGAACGATACCACAGAAGCCAGCCAATAGATGGGAGGCAATATGTGACAAAAAACTCCAGAATTTTATTAAATATAAGGAGGGCCTAGAAAACATGAAGATAACCAAATGGTGATATATATGAGCGATTGAATTGGAATTCAACTAATCAGTTTTAAACACAGCTACGTATTTTATACAATGAAGCCCTGTTGGACGGCGTCCTAGATAATGCATTGTTGTGGTTCCTGGATATCCAACATCTCTCCATCCCGACACTATATGTCTTGCCCCAAATCCACAAGGATTTACACCATCCTCCTGGTAGACCTATAGTGTCGGGATGTGGTTCTCTTTTCAGTAATATAGCACGATTTCTCGACAGAGTAGTCAGACCATTCGCTGAGGAAGCCACCTCTTTTGTAAGAGATACATCAGATTTCCTATGCAAAATTGCTTCTGTGACGGTCACGACCCACACGGTTTTGGCCATGTTGGATGTGGTATCTTTATATACCTCAATCACCCACTCCAAGGGTGTACAGGCGATTACATTATATGCAGAGGTCTCTGGGTTGTTCCCGGAATGCACACGGTTTTCCCTGTCGCTCTTGGAGTACATCCTCTCGCACAATTGTTTTTTGTTTGAGGGGGTGTACTACCGACAGTGACAGGGCACCGCGATGGGCTCTAACGTAGCTCCGACCTATGCTAGTGCATACATGCGTAGGTTTGAAGAAGACTTTGTATATCCTTCAGGATTCTCAAACCAAATTAAATGGGTCGGTTTCTGACCTTCAGTTATTCTGTGCGACTTTGAATGAAGTTTACCCTGAACTAAAATTTACGTTATCCCATTCAAATATTGAGATCCGATTTTTGGATGTGATAGTTAGAAAGGTGCAATAAGTAGAGTAAGTCACCCAGCAGCAACTGAAGGCCAATCAAGCCCCCTGGTGTATTGTAGATCCTATCAAGGACAAGGAGAAAGACTAATATAAAGCCCAGCCAGGGTCCGGATCATGACCCAATTAAATGTCCAAATGAAGTATGTGGTCCAGGCAGCATAAGATGAATAAAAAGCTTCTTGAATCTTTATTCCTCCATTAAAAGTGAAAAACAGCGACGTTTCGACCCGTCTCCTGGGTCTTTATCAAGCATAGTTAACACAGACAGAATGGCACAAATATATATATATATATATACAAAGTTTTAAAATCAAAGAAATGCATTACAGCTGTATCCAGGCAAATCATTAACCATTAATGGCTGGTAACCCAAACCCTTACACAGAGAGTGATACATACCCACAGATAGCAGAGAGCTGTCTCAGCCGGTCACCTGTAAGGGGTTAATCATAATCAATCAAGGACCCGGTATAACCTAATGCGCATGAGCGGAATCGCATATAGCCACGTGATGTTGCATCACACATGTGTCACATTCACCACACAGATGCCACTCGACCACGCATGCGCCAACGTCCTGCAATCACATGTCCTCCATAGCGGTCATGTGTCCTGACCCTATGACATCAGGACGCAGTGGGCATGCGTTTGTATTATATAGTCACATGACCGCTAAATGCGGTCATGTGTTTAACCCTCCATCATCTAAGTATAATGCATACGCACAATAAGAGTTTATCCATATGTCAAATGTGTGTGTATTATATAACACATGGGTCTCTCCCCATATATATCATCACGCGTTACAAAAGAGGCCATATTAGTAGGACCATACGTATGGTTATTATCACCGTAGCATCTTGTCTATATCTAATAATCTAGGAGACCTCCTGCTTTTGTAACACACAGATCATGGTATGTATCATAAAAAATCACGACATCTTCCTGTGTGTAATCTCTAAAGGGCGATCATGGTTGTCCAAAGCCGAATTTTCACCATAGTGGTCTGACTATAACCAACATAAATCATGATGTCTTTTATAAGAATTGTTATATCTCTACTCATTACTATAGAAAAAATGCCGAGCATTATCCTGAGTATAGTCTCTATGAGATGATCATGCTTATCAGAGCCCAATCCCAATGGTAATGGTATGATCATAACCACCATGAATCACAACATATATAGAGACATTTCTACACTCATCCTTGTTATAAGAAAAATGCCGAATATCACAATATCAATATTCATTTTATTAGTGCAGCCATCAAACAGCACATCAAAAGACCCAAACATCCATTCTTCAATCATGATTATTATCCCAATTCTACATTTATGATTTAATAATTGATTGCAGGATAGGAATTCATTCCACGGGTGTCCAGCAGAGGCGGCATCTCTATTCAAGTAGTGACATCCATAGTAATTTACCTGAAAACATATATATATATAAAAAAGTGTAATGTATATCAGAACCATCTCTATACATTCAGAAAGACACGTAACAATCCATATCACTAAAAAGGTGTTATATGGTAGTCTATATAGTTAGAAAGGAGGGCGAGAGCTAACTTACTGACCTACACCCCAAGGTTACAGATCGAAATAGTCTTCTAATGTACGATAGTGCACATCCAGGCTCAACCAAAAAATCCCTCCCTTGGAGCCAACTTCTACGGGTTCATAAGGTTACTCATGATGACAGAATCGATATAAGGCTTAATGAGATGTGTGAAAAACATCTAGCTAGAGGATATCCAAGAACCCTTCTAGAGGAAGCCAAATTGAAGGTTAGGACCTTCACTCAACAAGATCTAATAACACCGAAACCCCGAAGGTTTGTGGTAGGATCCCCTTTATTACTACCTTTAACGTTCTTAGCTCAAAAGTCGGATCTATTATTCGTAAGCCCCGGCCGTTAGTAGCTGAAGCTAATGTTAATGTACCTGAGCTCAAAAAGTTTCCTATAATGGCTTACAAGAGAGGTCTGAAGATAGGTACCAAAGTGAAGGCTGCATTGTTAGACAGTGGTCAGTGTTCCACGCAGCGAACATTGATAGCCCCCAGGAAGAGGAATTTCCCGTTTGGGGTGCTCAGTCTGCAACAATCTCCTTAACCCCTTAATGACATGGCCTATTTTGGGCTTAAGGACGCAACGATTTTTGGTGGAATTTCTCTTCCATTTTTCAAAAGTCAGAACTTTTTTATTTTTCCATCGACGCGGCCGTATAAGGGCTTGTTTTTTGCGTGGCGAACTGTAGTTTTTATTAGCGCCATTTTTGGGTACATTAACTATATTGTAAAACTTTTATTATTTTTTTTTATGATAGCAGGGAGAGAAAACGCATCAATTCTGCCATAGGTTTTTTTTTTTACAGCGTTAATCATGCAGCATAAATGGCACAATCCATTTTTTCTGCGGGTCGGTACGGTTACAACAATATCAAAATTCTTATATTTTTTTAGGTTTTTCCACTTTTCTGCAAAAAAGCCTTTTTTTGGAAATCCTTTTTTTTCTAAATCGCTGCATTCAAAGTTTTGTAACTTTTTTCTTTTTTTATGTACGGAGCTCTGTGAGGGCTTATTTTTTTGCGAGACGAGCTGTAGTTTTTATTGGTACCATTTTGGGGTACATACGGCTTTTTTGATCACTTTTATTGCGTTTTTAGGGAGGCAAACTGCTAAAAAGTAGTAGTTTGCCTCAATTTTTTTGTGTTTTTTTTTACTCTTTTTTCCGTGCACAGTCAAAAGCATGTGCAACTTATTGTACGCGTGGTTACGGATGCGAAAATACCAAATATGTGGGCTTTTAATTTTTCTTTACCTTTTTTTATGCTAATCTGAGAAAAAGCATAAAAAAGGGTTTTTTCACTTTTTTTTACATTTTTCTTTTTATTCATTTTTCTTTTCTTTTTTTTTTTACACAATTTGTGTCCATCTGGGGCACTTACAGTACAGCACTTATGATCGCTGTGATAAGGCATGGCAGGGCAGTATCCCTTTTACAGGGATCACAGGCAAAGGCCGCCTGCAGACGGCCAGGTGGGATCTGGCAGCGAGAATTCTCGCCGCAGGACCCAACCCGAGCGCCTGCAGAGAGCAGCACATACTCACCCGCGCCCCGCAGCTCCAGATCTTTCATGTGCCGGCTGCTGGGCACTGACAATTAAATAGAACATGCTGCGGTTTCTTTGCCGCACAAGATTTCGTGCGGACATACCGCAGCCGTCTGCCTGGGATTGCGTTTCCTAACGCAATCTTATGGCAGCTTCCAAGGGCAGAAATTCCGCGGGAAATCCCGCCGCGGAATTTCAGCCCGTCTGCAGGCGGCCTATGGCAATATAGGACGCCAGTGCCTGGCATCCTGTTGCCATAGCAACCAGACGGGCTCTCTGCAATTATATCGCGATAGCCCGGTGACGTCACAGAGGGAGCGACGACATAGATCGTGGCAGAAGATGCAAAGTCAGAAAAGGATCTGCACTCAAAAAATGGAGTAAACTGAGGACAGATTCACATGTAAGTAATAGAGAGGTCTAACACTTACTTGAAAGGAGGGGAGTATGATGAACAGATGCCCCCTCCTCAGAGTGTCCTCCACACAGTGTGAGTCATCATTTCCCTCCTGTCTACCATCAAGACAGGAGTTGCTGTTCTTTCTCTCTTCTTCCCACTTTGCTCTATCTCTAACTGGACTGGGTTTTTTTTTTATTTTTTTTTTAACCTTTTGTTTTGGAGCACTCTCCATGTATTGTGGAGACTCTGTTCTGTTTGGGATATTGTTCCCAGGATATTACTTTATCCTAGTGAAGAATCAGTGCAACATTTGTAACGCTCATTTCTCCATAGGTGTTTCAATCAGCCTGGTTAGTTTTTATTTTTATGAGCATACTCCTTATTTTTCTGGGAGTTTTTCTATTATTGGGGGAAGTGGTATTTTGGTACATTTGTTCTGTTATGGGCAATTTATCATCTTTTTATTTGCCCATACGGATAGGTACCACCTATTTTACCATATAACAGCATAGCTTACAGCATAGGGCATCTGCTTAGGTTAATCCAATTATACATGAGATAGATATTTTTACTATCAAGGACAACTATTCTTTTTCCGTATTTTATGACATTATCAAGCATTAAGGTTCCTGATGAGTCTGTACGAGACAGAAACGCATTGAACCAGTCTGAACCAATCTTGAAACAATTTTTCAAAATATCTTTTTTTTTTTTTTGCTAGGAGAACCCAGTCTGATTGTCCACTGGTGTTCTGAACTAGTCTTTTATTGGTCTTTGAAACCACACGTTGCATGAGAACCCATCTTATCTTTGAATGGGGTTCTCCTGCTGTTTCATTAGAAACTATTGTATTTCTGGATTGATAACCTGTGGCTTATAGTCTATTAGCCACTTGTGTTTATCTCTCGGAGGTACTCAGCGGAAGCATTGATTGGTGTGCTTGTATTCAGAACTAATTTTCATCTAGTTCTGTGGATAGAAGCCAATCATAGACTTCTGCTGGTTTCTCGTTCTGGGATTATTTCTTGCCCGCTACTATTACTTAAACAGGGCATTCCTCTGGATAGAACCGCACTTGTCTCTTACCGGGACGTCATTTTCAGAGCTCTGGGGCTTCTACTGGGTCACTTGCTCATTTTTGCTCCTGG
The DNA here is from genome assembly GCF_035609145.1 of Eleutherodactylus coqui. NCBI lineage: Eukaryota > Metazoa > Chordata > Amphibia > Anura > Eleutherodactylidae > Eleutherodactylus > Eleutherodactylus coqui. The sequence goes on along the minus strand of NW_027102234.1, from coordinate 989,623 downwards.
TCTAGCTTATGGGACATAGGGCGAACCCAGGGGCTCGCCACCACTAGAAGCTGACTGTGAACCACCCACTTGGTGGAATTTCTTTCCGCTTCCATCTTTTCTATAAGGGTAGACCTCGATATGGTCCTCTAATTAGATTTGAATTGATTTTGGAGCGGTTGATATAGTGAGTCGGTAGTGTCTTATCCATCAGTACACTCCCGTACTACCTTGGAGGGATCAGCTTCGTAGATTTTCTCTCGGTTCTTTTCCAGGGTTCTATCTCCTGCTCTGCTTCTGTTTTGTTTTGTCTGTTTTTTGTGAGGCCCAAACATTTTATATATATTTGTCAATAAAAGTTATATTTTAAGGGATATACCCAGTGAATAACTGATATTTTTTTATGTGCATAGCCCTGGTTGATGTTGGATGCTAATGTGATTTAGTCCACACTGGGTAATAGAGCTTCTAGCATTGGGCCATCCGCAGACGCTTGCTCTGTTGTATCACCTTAGCTGATATCGGGCGCATGCGCACTCCTGCCAGTATGGGGAGACAGGGGCTTGAATGTTCTGTGATCTGCAGACGCTCGCTCCTGTATACCGCTTCATCCCACGAGACTTCTCTAGTTTTGCGCATGCGCGGGACTACCATTGAGACGCCGGCAGAACATCATTCTACTATGTGCATACCGGATGCCAGAAGCGAGCCAGACTAACCACATGTTATAATTGTGGGGTAACCGGAAATTGGTGGGTTTGTTCCTGGAGCACCTCATGCTACTTAAACAGTGTTTGTGTTAGAATGTGGTGAGCTTGACAAAGGTCCAATCGGGGACCGAAACGTCGCCTTCTTTGTACTATGGGAGAATAAAACTCATTGCCATTCTCTACACCCATTGATGCTGCCACGCTTCCTTTTTTACATGGTATTGCACTAAGGAATTGGTCTGGATCCATGTGTGGCTGTTGCATCCATCAAGAGGATCCAACCACAGGTGTGGTATATTTAATGTGCTGCTGGGGCCTCTATTTATACATTGTCAGGAGGATATGTCATCAATGCCATTTTTCTGAAACCGCTCCACAGCAGTATCTCAGCACTGCCAATATGTTACAAGGTGTGCTGAGATACTTAGCACTACACTCTCACTAAACATAAACGAAAACTCCCCCCCAAAAAATACGAAAATACACTAGTTTTAAGATTTTTATTTATTTTTTCCTAAAATTAAAAAAAGAAAAAAAACATAAACCAAATGAGGTATTAGTTTATAATACGAGCAAATATAGCAAATATACATCACTTTTTTTTTTTTTCAGGAGTGATTTCGCTAAATTCACCATATTATGTAAGCTCGCAAGCCCACGTCAAGGGTCCTCATTTTCTTGCGAGTCCCTAACTATCAAAAAAGCCAAAAACACTAGCTAAAAAAATAATTTGTGCAATGATCCCAGTACGTCAGATGGGGTCGCAGCATCTCCAGCAACTTGTCAAAGTTTGCAATGGTCAACCTGCAGTAAGAAAAAAAATTCTCATCATGTCTGCGCAAGTCCTCCTACAGTCCTCCATAACAAACAACTTAAAATGCATATAAAAAACTACAAGAACTTCCTCTTCCTCTGGTCTTTTGACTTCATCCTCAACAGTGTATGTGTCGGGAAGTTTTTCTTCTCGTCCATTTTGTCCTGTGGAATAGACATGACCTATAAGATTAGATGTTCATATAATGCACATTGATTTGACTCCACTGCAGCATTTACCGTCGGATTTGCCGCTACTCTCTGTGGGTTTGGATGATCTTCCGCTCTCGATGTCATTTGGGGTGTCATCTATCTTCTTTTTCCTGTAAAGTTGTAAAACTAGAAGTCACTTTGTGAGTCCCTGCAGTAAAACAAGCCCCAAGAAGTGCATAGTACACTAAAATATACCCTTTAACCCCCTTAAGGACGTGGAGATGTTTTTGCGTTTTCAGATTGTTCGCTCCACTCTAAAAAAATGGAGTGAAATAGAAAAGTAAATGAAATTCGGCCATATTTGGGGGGGGGTCTTGTGTCTACTGTTTGCAATACTTACTTATGTCTTTCATATAGACACTCGCCCACCGCGTACACTATTACCAAGAAGTAGGGGGGAACAGCGGGTAAAATGAGTCTGATTTTGTACTCTATGTAGTCTATAATGGTGGGCGTCTCTTCTATGTTCTTTCTTGGTACATCTAGAAAAGAAGAAACAATAGAAGTTATTAATAATCTGCCTTTTATTCATTAGGTCGTTAGTATTACAACTGCTAAATCCAAAATGAGTTGTTATTTGGGATGTAAGGATAGATAGATAGATAGATAGATAGATAGATAGATAGATAGATAGATAGATAGATAGATAGATAGATAGATAGATAGATAGATATGAGATAGATAGATAGATATGAGATAGATAGATAGATATGAGATAGATAGATAGATATGAGATAGATAGATAGATATGAGATAGATAGATATGAGATAGATAGATAGATATGAGATAGATAGATAGATATGAGATAGATATGAGATAGATAGATAGATAGATAGATATGAGATAGATATGAGATAGATAGATTAGATTATTTCTGTAGTATTTACCATTGGATTCACTGCTACTCTCTGTGGATTCTGATGATCCTCCGCTCTCGATGTCATTTGGAGTTTCATCCGTCTTTTTTTTCCTGTAAAATTAGAAGTCACCTTGTGAGTCCGCGCAGTAAAACAAGCCCCAAGAAGGGTACAGTACACTAAAATATACCCTTTAACCCCTTAAGGACATGGACCTTTTTGGCATTTTCGGATTTTTCGCTCCACTTTAAAAAAACTGGAGTGAAATAGAAAAAAAAAAGACATTCTGCCATATTTGGAGGTCTTGTGTCTACAGCTTACAATACTCACTTATGTCTGTCAAAGAGACACTCGCCCACCGCATACACTATTACCAAGAAGTAGGGGGCCACAGCTGGTAATATAAACCTGACGTTATATTCTATGTGGTCTATAATGGTGGGTGTTTCTGCCATTTTCTTTCTTGCTACATCTAGAAAAGAAGAAACAATAGAAGTTAATAATAATCTGCCTTTTATTCATTAGGCCGTTAGTATTACAACGGCTAATTCCAAAATAAGTTGTTATTTGGGATGTAAGGATGGGCGGCTACAAATGTACTTACCTTCATATTTTTTGCTGAAGGTTGGACCTGCATGTAGTGATGGTGATAGCAGCACAGCCATTAGTAACAGTGTGAGCATCATTCTCTCCTAGAGTCGTCTCTCTTGCTGTACAGACAGTAAACTCCTCCAGAATGAGGACATCACGTCTTTGACATCACAGATTGGAACCAAAGACCATAGTGACCTTGCAGCGTCTCCGGACACCTGAAATACATGGGGAGCTGGGAGGGTTAAGTGATGGCTTGTCACGGCTCACCATGTCCTAGCTTTGGCGCAAGAACTTACTCTTCCTCTGGTCTTTCATGCTCAACAGTAAATGTTACTGGGGCCAAACTATTACTAATAGCTGGCATGGCTGACCTTGCGAGCGAGGAGACCACCACCTGCTTTGCCAGGAGGGTGCCCACTGCCAGAAAAACATCCATGACGTGAAGGACCATAAGTTCACTGCGCATACTTCTTCAAGCAGCCCACCTTCTTCAGCAGACTTCATCTGGTGAGGAGGAAGGGGTGCCAACCCCAACCGATCTGTCTGTCTGTGTTCATCCATTTCTGCTGCGGCGGTTGCCATCTCCTCAGTGCCAGTCACAACACCATCACTTTCTCCTCGACAGTTTCCATCAGCAGGTTGTCACCCAACTTCCCCAGAAGTCATTAGCCACAATATACAGGGACATATATACAGGGACATATATACAGGATTATAATTGGCCGCATAACAAAGCAGATTTGCCATTCAGAGTCCTAGGAAAAGCCGGGTGATAATAGTTATGTGAACTTTGCTAGAGGTGTTCCTAGTTTATACATTTAGGGCTCGCTCACAACAGTGTATTTTTGCCGCATATTAGGGCTCATGCCCATGAGCGTATCGGTAAAATAATAATCTTTATTTGTATAGCGCCAACATCTTCTGCAGTGCTTACAAAGACAGGGGGAATACAGAAAGACAAAAGTACAAAAATTACAGAACCACGGATACATAGTAATCAGTTGGTGGAAATAATAGGGGTGAGGGTCCTGCTCCAACGAGCTTACATACTACAAGTAATGGGGTGATACAGAAGGTAAAGGGGCTGGAGATGTGCACAGTATGGCGAGGTGGAGAGTGAGTGATGTTATACACAAAGGCAATGGTCAGACATGTGTGACGGCCGAATCGGTATCACTGCAGGGGCAGTTGATGGTGGCTAGCAGGGATTGCAGTCAGTAGATCAGGGAAAATGTTATCAGGCGGCATACAGAGGGGTTTGTTTCGGGAATACGGTATGCCTCCCTGAAGAGGTGCGATTTTACAGCACGTCTGAAGTTTTGTGCGTCCTAAGGAACAGCAAAGTGTATAACGAAGCTGTGGGGGACCGGGAGGCGGGGTAATTGAAGTAAGAGGAAGGAAGCGACCAGGGAGGGGTGATGCAGTGAGAGGAAGGAGAGAGGGAGGAAGAGGAGGAGTCAGTGCTCAGAAGAGAGAAGAAGTGAGAAGACGCACCAGGACAGGTCTGCAAGCAAGAGAGAAGATGGACCATCTCGTCCAGCAAATTAAAGAAGCTGTGGCCAGCCAGGGTCACCAGTGGCTCATGAAGATGGCCGAAGAATGCGAAGCGGCGGCGGCGGCACCAGAGGGGAGAGTGGAGGAAAAGCCACCGGCGGAGAACAGCGGCGCTGAACCACGTGGGAGACCGCAGAGAAGAAGACACCCGCCAGCAAGACTGAGCCCCAGCCCGGCGGCAAAGAAAGGAGGCAGAAACAACAGCCCGAGAACAGCGGGAGCGAGCGGGAGCGGAGCGGCGCGTTCGCAGCGCCCGGCGGACGCAGCCGGTCGGGGGGATCGCAGGAGTGGAGACGAGGTCGGACCGGAAGCCGGAGGTTCACTTACCAGGAGCGGAGGAGCGGTGCGGAGGTCGGGTAAGTCCGGCGCGGGCAGGGGGAATCCCGCGGCTGTGCAGGCGAGCATTAGAAAGGAGAAGGAGCGCGGTCCACGTGTCTCCCTCAGCAGGCGGAGGGATCCGCGAGCCGGAAGTAGTCCCGGCAGGAGGCCTGCACTTCAGAAAGAGGCCACAGGGGGCTACAGGAGTGAGTCCCTGTTCAGCCCGGAGGAGTTTAGTGGCGGCAAAGGAGAGCTAAGTAGAAGTAGCGCGATGATAAGGGGGGGGGGGGGCGCACAGCAAAGAGAGGAGCTAGAGGGTTAGACAGAAGGGAGTTTCGGGATAGTGAGGACAGTGTAGGCAGCATGGCATCCACAGGAGGCGGAGATGGGGCGTTGGCAACAGCCCCTCTGCCTGCGGATAGGCGGGTGGGGGATGGGCAGGTGAGTTTTGTGCAGCGACAGGCGGCAGCGGCATTAGGAGCATCCAGCAGATTGCAGAGCGATCGATACGAGCGGCGCACAGGCAGGCGCTCACCGGGCAACTCTGCAGTGGAGCGAGCAAGTTGGCGTGGCATGGAGGAGCATGCAGCAGGGCAAGGTAGGTTTCACGTGGCGGTGGCGCGCAGACGCGAGAAGGGGGCGCAGCGGGTTAGGTCAGGCAGAAGAGCGCGTGTCTCGACTAGCTCTTCGGCATCGGCGTCTCCAGAGGACGATGGTCGGAGAGGGAAGACACCTTTACCGGGCAAGCAGAGAAGGGCAGAAGCGGCGGTTGCATACGATAGGCGCAGCGGCCGGGAGTGGGGCGCTCGGGCTTCACGAGATACCTCATCTCTCTCGCCGGCTTCTTCCGCAGACAATATATACGCTGCCCGCAGCATCAGGCACAATTTGGCATCTTCGGCCGGTAGGGCATCCAGTGCACAGAGCCAGAGGAGCCGTGGTGTCACCCATGAATTGGGACCGGAGCGACACGCAGGCCAGAGGCGGGATCATACATCAGCGCCACCCGGCCCGAGCTTCCTCTTGTGAGGGCCAGAGAGGAACAAGGCGGGTGAGTCACATTATAAGAATGTTTGTGATGTATCTTTACCCTCGAATGATAAGAGTAACGAGGAGTTTATGGTTGCGCTTAAAGCGCTGCTACATCGTTTTGGTGTGGAAAAAGGGCCCCGTGGCCCGCCGGAAATTGGTGGTTTGTCTCACGCACCCGAGAGCTCGCAGAGAGAGGCGAGTCGTAAGGGCGAAGAGTTGTGTGGTGATAGTTTGAAATTCGCAGACACGCTGTTCTGCGGGGTAGCCCCTTTGGGAGTGGGCTTGGCAGAGGAGATGACGGAGAAAATTAAGAACGGCGGTTATGTAGATATATGGTCACTACTGTCGGTGGATTGCCGTCGACAAAGAGCGGTTTTCGGAACGCGGGACGGATAAAAAGGCGAAAGTAGCCAAAACGTTTGGTAATTGGCTACAGGCGGTTTTAATTTTTGCACACGTGACATGTCAACATAGTCCTCAAAAAGGTCCCGAATTATTTGTGTATATAAACACTATTCACAGTGCGTATAAACTTCACGGGGGTCGGCGTGGTGGCGATACGACAAGGATTTTCGTCGTCGTATCTCGGGTATGAAGAATATAAGTTGGGCCACGAAAGCAACTTATCCTCTCCCAAAAGCCAGTAAAGCCGTTTTTTCAGGGAACCGCCACGGGCGCCAGTGGACAGTAGGCGCCTGTGGCCCCAAAACCCTCCGGGTCATGTTGGGCCTTCAACGAAGGTCATTGTCGATTCTACGCCTCGTGCAAATTTCGCCACGAGTGCTCAGTATGCGGAGGAGCGCACTCCGCGGTGTGGTGTTTTAGACGTCAGAGGACAGCAGCTACACCAGGGGTGTCCGGTGCAGGAGCGAACCCCGGTGAACGTCAGGTACCTGGAGCGGTGGCTCGTCAGGTACCACAAGAAGCAGGAGTCAAAACTAATTAGATCAGGTTTTACAGAGGGTTTCCGGATCCCGACTTGTTCCCTTAGGCTCAGCGGCAATCTAAAATCGGCTCGAGAAAACACAGAGTTAGTGATGGAGAAGTTACTGAAAGAGGTGGAATTGGGTCGGATGGCGGGCCCATTTCAGGAGCCCCCATTCGGGAATTTGCGGGTTTCACCTTTGGGGCTGGTCCCGAAGAAGGAACCGGGCAAGTTCCGGCTTATCCATCATTTATCTTTTCCGGCAGGAGATTCAGTCAACGATGGGATTACGAAGGAGCAAACGGCAGTGTCGTACGCGTCTTTCGATCGGGCCGTGTATCTAGTCCGTCGGGCCGGAGCTGGCGCTATGTTAGCCAAGGCTGACATTGAATCAGCTTTCCGTTTGCTTCTGGTACACCCCGATTGTTTCCATCCTTTGGGGTGTAAAATGGAGGGTTGCTATTTTGTTGACCTGTGTTTACCGATGGGATGCTCGATTTCATGTTATTATTTTGAGGTGTTCAGTTCTTTCTTGGAATGGATGCTTCGATTCGAGACGGTCATTCCTTCGGTCTTACATTATCTTGACGATTTTTTATTCGTGGGGCCCCCCGAATCAGGCGTATGTGGTTTTTTATTGGCATCTTTTCAGAGGCTGATGAAAAGGGCAGGCGTTCCCCTGTCGGCGGAAAAAACGGTCGGGCCAGCGCTATCTTTGGAGTTCTTAGATATCGAGATCGATACTAAGGATATGGTTTTTCGGCTACCGGAGGTTGCGGCAAATGGTAGAGACCGTTAGCACGTCGCGGAAAGTCACACTGCATCAAATGCAGGTGCTACTGGGTCTGCTAAATTTTGCGTGTCGGGTCATCCCCATGGGACGCGCGTTCTCGAGGCGTTTGTCGTTGGCGACAAAAGGGGCAAGGGAGCCTCATCATTTTGTCAGGGTGACAAAAGAAATGAAGGCGGATATGCACATATGGAAGGTTTTCCTCGAAACTTTCAATGGGCAGGTCATTTGCCAACGGGAAGAAGTTGACAATGAGGAGCTGGGGTTAGTATCAGACGCATCCGGAGCGTGCGGTTTTGGCGTAATTTTTGGTAACAGGTGAAGCAACTCCTTGTGGCCGGAGGCCTGGGTCGAAAAAGGATGGACGAGAAACATAGCACTGCTTGAAATTTTTCCCATCATGGTCGCCATTGAGCTATGGGGCCCGACTCTGGCCGACAGAAGCATATGTTTTTGGTCTGATAACCAGACGGTGGTGAGAGCGGTGAATAAGCAGTCTTCGGCTTTGGGGTTGGTATTGGCGGCGTTACGCCATTTGGTTTTGTGTTGTTTACAGCATAACAAAGTTCAAAGCGAACCATGTCCCAGGACACTTGAATAACACGGCTGACGCTCTTTCTCGATTCCAGATGTCGAAATTCAGGGAGCTTCACCCGACGGCGGACGTCGAGGGGGTATGTTGCCCTGCTTTCTTGTGGGAAATAATAGAAAGGAGCTCCTGAATCTGGTCCGTAAGTCGGTAACCGAAGCCACTTGGAGACGATATAATGAGATTTGGAAGCGGTGGATTGCGGCCGCCGGGGGATTTTCTCCGGACTCGGAACGGGCTAGAGCGGTAACTTTAGATATACTAGCGAACCAGCGCGGGCTTGGAGCGTCGGCGGATGCGGCGAAAAAACACGTATCGGCGATAGCATTTTTGTTACGCCTCCACGGGAGTCGCGACGTGACAAAGGATTTTGTTTTTACACAAATACTGAAGGGTTGGAAAAAAGAGAAGTCTTCTCGGGATGGGAGACGCCCGATCACTTTCGAACTGCTTTGCGCGATGATGAAGATCATGGGGTCAGTATGTGTGAACATAGAAGAAGCGATGCTTTTTAGAGCAGCATTTTCGTTGGCCTTTTTTGCAGCCTTACGGCTGGGGGAGCTGGTCTCGGCGAGTAAAAATAATCCGGGAGGTCTTCAATTTTCGGACGTGTTGGTCGGGAACGACGATATTAAAATTTGTATTCGTAAATCGAAAACGGACGTGTACGGAACGGGTGAATGGCTTCGGATAGGAGCGCTGGGGACAGAGTGGTGCCCAGTACGGTTGGTAAGAGACTTTAGGGCACGCCACAGCGGGGACGGCCCGCTATTGGTGCACGCGTCGGGATCTCCGTTAACAAGGTACCAGTTTTACGGCGGTCATGCCTTAAAAATCTGGGTTTCGTGCCGAACGAATTTGGTTCCCATTCCTTTAGAATCGGAGCGGCCACGTCGGCGTTCGTATGCGGTTTGCGGAGTGAGGAAGTAAAAAGGGTGGGTGGATGGAAGTCGGAGGCATACCGGTCCTATGTAAGGCCGGATTTGAGGGTATTGTAAGAATGGTTATGAGGTTGATGTTGGAGACAGTTCTTCCCCTGTTTTCTTGATTTGTTCTACAGGTTCAAACTGGACAGTGTGGGTGGTGGGCCACTCGTATATATTTTGGGCCGAAAAAAGGGCCAAAGCCAGGCCAATGGGTGCCCACCTGGGACAAACAGACGTAAGCGTGCAATGGCACGGCATACGAGGTTTAAAATGGACCGGGCTGCTCCACGAGGTGCTGCAAATCAGCAGGCGGTCTCCGGACAGAGTAATTTTGGTAATCCACGCGGGTGGAAACGATCTGGGGAAGGTAAAGGTGGGAGAGTTGTTGACGTTAATGAAGGAGGATTTATGTCGGTTCAAAAAGTTCTTTAATAAAGTTATTTTAGTCTGGTCGGATATTGTAGCCAGAAGGTTCTGGAGAGAAGCGCGGGATATGGAGGCAATAGAAAGAGCGAGGAAGAATGTGAATTTCAAGATGTCGAAGTTTGTTCAGTCAATAGGGGGGGTAGCTATTAGACACTGGGAATTAGAAAAGAGAGAGATAGGTATGTTCAGGGGTGACGGTGTACACCTTAGCGATATTGGCACCGACACGTTTTTGTCAGGTTTACAGGACGGGGTGGAGGAGGCGTTGTGGCTGGCATGTGGGGGGTGGAGTGCAGCATAGGGATATGCTGCATCCTTCGTGGCGGTAAATTTCTTTCCATGCCAGCAATGGATGGAAGGGCTGTACAGGCCCATCATGGGGCTTTCTTACGCCTGGTTTTCGCGTTTAGATATTAAAGTTTACAAAGCAGTTTTAAGCGGCATGGAAGACGAAAAGTTACAAAGTTTTGGTTAAAAGAGAAAGTTAATAAAGCTGTGGCCTACCCACATAAAATGCCAGCAAGTTGTCATGTTTTTCTTTTCATAGATAGTGGGGAGCTAAATTGAGGGGAAGGGAGTCCTCCCAGTCTAAGGAACAGCAAAGTGTATAACGAAGCTGTGGGGGACTGGGGGGCGGGGTAATTGAAGTAAGAGGAAGGAAGCGACCAGGGAGGGGTGATGCAGTGAGAGGAAGGAGAGAGGGAGGAAGAGGAGGAGTCAGTGCTCAGAAGAGAGAAGAAGTGAGAAGACGCCCACCCACCCGCCCTTGATGACGAGGGGGAGGTGAGATAGGCCTTGATACAGAGGTCAAGTCTGTTATGGAAGTTGTCACAGCTTGAGGTTAGCGGTAAATTTCTTTCCATGCCAGCAATGGATGGAAGGGCTGTACAGGCCCATCATGGGGCTTTCTTACGCCTGGTTTTCGCGTTTAGATATTAAAATTTACAAAGCAGTTTTAAGCGGCATGGAAGACGAAAAGTTATAAAGTTTTGGTTAAAAGAGAAAGTTAATAAAGCTGTGGCCTACCCACATAAAACGCCAGCAAGTTGTCGTGTTTTTCTTTTCATAGATAGATAGTGGGGAGCTAAATTGAGGGGAAGGGAGTCCTCCCAGTCTGGATTGCCCAGATAGCTTTTGGTAGTGCGTTCCAGAGGACTGGTGCTGCTCTGGAGATGTCTTGGAGGCGGGAATGAGAAGTTCGAATTAGAGGGGCGTGCAGTCTAGTTTCGTTAGCAGTGGTGGATTGAGTTTAGGGAAGCATTGTAGGGTGGTGCTATGGAGAGCTTTATGGATGAAGATAGTGAGTTTAAATTGAATTCTGTATTTAACGGGGAGCCAGTGCAGTGACCGGCACAGGGCAGAGGCGTCCAAGTAGCGTCTGGACATGAAGATGAGCCTGGCTGCCACATTCAGGATGGATTGGAGAGGGTAGAGTCTGGTGCAGGAGCGGCCGATCAGCAGCGAGTTGCAATAATCGAGCAGAGAGTGGATGAGGACAACTATAAGCGTTTTTAGCGTGTCCACGGTGAGAAAAGAGCGGATTCTTGCCATGTTCTTGAGGTGCAGCTGACATGTTCGGGACAGGGATTGGATGTAGGGGTAAAAGAGATCAGAGTCGAATATGACCCCAAGGCAGCGGGCATGTTGTCTGGGAGTTATGGTGGCACCACACACTGAGATGGAGATGTCAGGAGGAGGTCGGTTAGTGGAGGGTGGAAATACCAATAAGTTAGTTTTAGAAAGGTTTAGTTTTAGGTAGAGAGAGGACATGGTGTTAGAGACTGCGGACAGACAGTCGGTGATGTTTTGGAGGAAAGGTGCAGAGATGTCACGGGAAGAGGTGTATAGCTGGATGTCATCAGCATAGAGGTGGTATTGGAGGCCAAAACTCCTGAAGGTTTGTCCAATAGGGGCTGTGTAGATGGAGAAGAGGAGGGGGCCGAGGACCGAGCCTTGGGAGACCCTAACAGCAAGGAGAAGAGTCTCCCTACAGCATTTCCCCGATTTTGTAGGTTTACCATTCTATTTCATAGCGGGATGCGTATAAAAATGTCGCCCATACGCAATGTATTAGGTATGGATAGCGTTGCATATGCTGCCTATACCAATGTATAGGGCTCACGTTGCGTGGTACGCCGAGAAACAGAGCATACTGCGATCTATTTCTTGTGTGTCTCCTCACACCGTGCCTGCATGCACATGTATCAATGACAGTCCATTGGCTGTGCATCGCACGCGTAGCACCGTGAAGATACAGTTGTGGACATGAGCCCTTACACGCTCAATTGTGTGAAAAAACACACAGCCTGGCCTATCTCAGTGCATAGTACACAGGAGACCTGCGGATTTGTGCAAAAGATAAATGCATTTTTTTGGGGCGCACAAATATACAATGTATTGGCACACACAATAACACGCCAGAGCAGGCAACATACATGAGCGGAAGCCATTTTCACTCACGTATATACACAGCATATTTATGCGGCTGAAATGTGCTTACTCCCCATGTGAACCGTTCCTTAGGGCAGGTTCACACAGGTGTAGGCGTATTTACGCACGCATTTCCGCTATGGCCGTTGTGTTTTTGCGCGCCTCTGTGTGTTTTCCTGTATTTTCTGCATACACCTGTCCTACATATTTGCATGTCCAAAAAATTAAGTGTCTTGTTTTTCCTTTTTTTAATAATTTCAAAATTGGGATGGGGTGACAAAAAAATTCCCCACCAGGTACCACCTGAGCTTCCTACACCACTGCTCCTCCACTGGCCCCAGGAACCAACCAGCCCACATGGAATTGTGGAATGGCCAGTTTGCCCCTGTTTACTGCTGTGTGCAGGGACTCTGCTGGGTCACAGATCTATAGTACAGCTTTCTTGCTCCGTCTATGTAGCAGAGCTGTGTGTGTAATGTCCTCCCAGCTGAGTTTGCAAAATGCACACAGGAGAGCTATGGCTGAGTAGTACAAGGATTGACACTGAGTACTTCACCCAACATTCCCAATCCAGTATGGTAGACAGGGAGTGGCACAGTGGCATAGGAAGGGGGGGTCATCAGCGCCCAAACTAAACCTGGATTCATCACTGAAGACAACCTGGTTCCATTCCGTAGCATCCAGTTCCACTCCATGTCATCGTTCATGACATCACTGTAGATGGAGGTGACAGTGGGTATCAGAGGTTGTACAGGTAATAGGGGCCGTGAGACCAAATGTCCTTCAGTCAAGCGCCTGGAAATGGTTCTCACCCACACAGCGGTGTAATGATGGTGCCCCCTGCCTTTGGATGGTGGGTGTCCTGAGCCCAGTCGCCTTGTGTGTGTGCTGTCACACATCCACTGGTCCAAACCCCTCTAGTCAGAACGGCCGGTGGGAGACAATTCAGCAATAGGACCATCCCAATAATGCACCCCTCTCAGACTCTGGTAACGGGGTGAAATCTCTTTTCTGCATCGTAGAGGCGTCTAGTGGTCAATAAGATCTACGAAAGCAGAAGAAGAGGTAGTCACTACACACAAGGAGCCTCCGAGAGCCTCTTATAGGCCAAGGGGGGGGAACCACTTCTAGAGCATCAGGTGGCAAAACTGCATGCCGGGTTTTGCAGCAAAACAACAACTTCTAGGGGCAGGATCTTTTTTTGGCAAAGAGTTTAAATTTTGTGTTTTTCAATTTTTTTAACAGTTTTATTGTATAATCAAAACATACATCCTAGTCTTGATGCTGGGTGAGACAACTTTATCATCTATGAGGTCCCTGATGATACCCTGGGCATCAGTAGACATATTGTTAGATGCGGTCCTGATAAGCTTTTTCAACTTTTACTCCCTCCCCGAAAAAAAACTAAACAAAACAATATAAAATAAAACAGAAATAAAACAGTAAAATATAGAAGGAAATGAAAAAAGACTACAAAAAAGTAATTAAAACATATAGCATATGTACAAGAAAAAAAGGAAACAACGAAACAAGAGCTGCTCTGACCACAGGTTGTAGGTTGCCTCCTCTCTTGCTCCAAGGAAATCTGATACTTTGTGTCTGCTCGCCAGTAAACATCGTCTACCGATCTGTATACATACAGCAGACCTCTGGTATGTATCCTGGAGATGCGGGGATCCCCCAGGGCACCGGCACAGCATGTAGAACACCTTGCTAATTTGCTTAAGAGGGGTGGATCCCCCAGTGCCAGTTATGACTGGTGGATCCCCCAGTGTGTGACTGTGTAATTTTGGACTTGGGACCAGAAGGCCCGTATCAGGGGGCAGGTCCACAGACTATGGAATAAATTGGCGTTTGGCTCCTTACATTTGAAGCAATTTGAGGTGCAGTATATTCCCATATGGTGACCCCTCACAGGAGTCAGATATGATCTGTGGGCAATTTGTAGCCTCATTTCCAGTAACCTAGCCGAGGGCAAGCACTTGTGAGCCGACAACACTGATACCACATTCATTTCGGGGGTTGAATCTGGGTCGTCAAGAGACCATTTTCTGACCCCGAGTCAATGTCGCCCGTTTCTCGCATGTTACGAATTAATCCCTATAACCTAGATATTAGTCAATGCGTGTGTACCTGTCTAGAGATCCAAGTACCGCTCGCTATTGTGAGGGTTATGAACATGAAAACTTATATATGTATACATTTCATCCATCTGTGATATACGTTTCCGGAGGCTTTAGGCCTGAATTGTATACATTAAATGCTTGTACATTTAGGTTAGTACTTAATTACATTAAGTAGAGGTGTAATCTTAAATGTCCATCATGTCTCCAAGATCTTGTTTATCTCGTTACACTGATCAAAAGGTTGTGTGGAATGCTTTGTTCTTGACTGCTGTCTAGGTAGGGCATGTGATTAAAAGTTAGATTGTAAGGATACCAGACAGGGAGTCTACATTCAAATAAATAAAGCATTGTTTATAGAGAAGACACAATTATTTATCAGTAAAGCAGTTCAACCTCTGTAACACTAGCCTACTGATACGCCCACTGATACGCCTACTATTTTTTGTATAAGAAATGACAATGTACAGAATAAAGACAGATTGCTCTAAGACACGACCGTGATGCCTGTGTCTATTGCTTTCTCACGGTGGCCGCCATAACCACCTCTGATTTGGAGCCCCACAGCATATTAACGTAACATGGATTTATCCCTAACATTAATTGGTGCCCAGAACGTGGGGCTTGATGGAACAAGAGGACCACCTACACCTCGAACCCCCCCGGACCCAGATGGGATAAGGAGTCACTCGGAACCACGGATTGACAAAAACTGCGCAGTAAGGTAAGGCTTTATCTTGCCACAATCTATCCGTGCTTCCTGGCTGCTCCTTTCCTGTCCGAGGGGTAAGAAGTGCATGCCTCTTATAAATCTTCAAGCTTTTAAGAATCCATATGGTGGGCTGAATATGCTGTGCGGGTGTTTAACTGTTATTGTCTTTATTTGTTACTTTGCATGGTCAGTGTACAGAATATGAAACCCTCTTGCCGATCTCTGGAAGGCATGGTATAAATTGTACCAGGGAAGCCTAAAATTTTCAGGGGATAAAATCCCTGATGGGAGCCTCTTATAGGTATAAGAGAAGAAGTTGAGACGGGGGGAAATAAGCAAGGTTGGAAAGTACCGACACTTTTAGACAAGTGAGGAAGTACTGACACTTAAAAAGTAGTAACTGACATGCAAATGTTTTTGTCTTTATGTGTGTGTATAAATGGAAGGACCTGTATGAGAGTTAGACTGTGTTATATGGTGTATACTGTCCGGTAACCAGAAACGAAATGAAGCAAAAATGACCAAATGCTGAGCCAGACCACAGGGGGTGGAGCTAGGTGATGTCAGGAGATGGGAGGAAAGAACAATAGGAACAGGTCTTGCTCCACCCTCCACACAGTCCAGCCTAGGTGAGAAGTGTGTCTCCATTTTAAGTGGATGTTGGTGTATATATATGTATATTGTGGTAATGTATAGAGTGAAGGTCACTCTTAGACTCCATGTTAAGTCTCTCATTTGAACAAATGGAATGACCAAAGGAGGGGCATCTAATTTTATTCCTGAGACTAGTTGTGTGAGATAATAGCCCAGGATTACCACAGTGTATATATGTATATACAGATTCGTGGAATATGTGGAATTCAAAAATATTGAGTTGTGTTAATTTGAATATTATTGAATTAAGATATTAATATGAGATAATTGTGTACTTGAAACACCTGATAAGTACTTTAGTCAAATTAATAACAAAAGTTCTATTTAAAGTGTAATTCATTTTCAATTAACAACAGTATTTTATTTGAAGAGTGTACAAAGAAAATAATAATAAAAATAATAAGCCTCTTGGTATACATAAGCCGCCAGCCATTGGCCATACTGCTGGTAAAGAGGATAAGGTGTAAAAGACTGCACAGAAAATAGTGAAACAAACAATTGTTTTATGTGTGTGAAAGAATAAAAACAATAAGCCTCTTGGTGTACATAAGCCGCCAGCCCTTGTCCATACTGCTGGTAAAGAGGATAAGGTGTGAAAGATAGCTAAAGAAATTGGCAAATGAATATTGGTCCCCATCCCACTTATTAGGGTCCCAATCAACTACAGTATGAACCTTTTATAGTGTCTAACTCTCTTTAAAGCGTAATTTGAACTAAGTCTTGCTCCTTCCAGCAATACATTAATAGCGCTGTGAACAGGATTACACAGAGAGTAATACACTAGTTTGTTTTAAAGGAAAATTTTGATAAACTGATAGTTGAAGAATTTCTTGTGATAATCTGGCATAGTGTGAAAATGTCGCCTTTTAAGAAAATCCACAATAGTACGAAAATGTCGGTAGCTAAGAACAAAGAAGTGTCCGATGAATTGTTAAGGGTGGAATAAAGCCCCCTATAATATATTGGCCGCTGAGTGGTCGCAGTGTGGTGAATATCAGTATGTGGGTAGAAATGGGCATAAGTTGTATTGTGTTTGTCATTGGGTAGCCTATTCTGAGCGAATTGTGTAAAAACCGCGGTACTAAGAGTTTTTCTTATCTATACATAATTCGCTCATTATTGGAAGTCTGGTGTACAGTAAATACAATCCCAATTTCTACTTCACATATTATCAGTCCGTATAGGAATGAATAAAACCCCCCTTAGTGAGTGTGAATTTGCAGTTTTTGTAAGGTGGGGCAGGTATATTACACTCTAAGTTCATTTCGAATAGTCAGCCCAGGTTATTTGCACAATAGAAGATGCTTACAGGCAGTGGAACCTGTTATACAACTCTGCTATTTGTCTGGAGAAGTTTCTGTGTTCTATAGGCAAAGAGTGGAGTACTGGGCTTTAGACTAGAGGGCCTACTTGTCTTTGCAAAGAAATGTGAATTGAGAATTGCTTATATTTGGCTGCACAGGAAAAAGCCCCTATGTTGTATTATATTAAATATATATATATATATACTGTTCAATAGCTAAAAATGAAATGAGAAAAGAATTAAAAGCACAGGTATATAATGTTCTCTCATTGTGGGGTCAGTTCCCTCTTCCACCTTCACCCCCTCCTTCATCTCAAATCCAACCGTCTCCTCCCCCACCCTATGCCAAGTCGTCCACTCCAAGGTCAAACATTGGACTGGAGGGATGGACCTGCTGGCATTGTGGACAACAGAACCCGGATTGGAGAGAGAGCTGCCCTGCTTGCGGAGCTCCTCGGTGCAAACCGGTTATGCCTATGCTCACTAGATCCTAGGCTAGTGAGTGGAAGCATGAGAAGGAGGACAAGGAGGAGATGCAGGAGTATATGTAAAACAGGGAAGGCAGCGGGAACTATAATGTAAAATTATGTGAAAGACTATTGTGGCACAGATTGGGATAAAATTAAACATAGAGAATTGAGAAGTGGTAAAATATTTTTAATTTGTCTGAAACATTGGGGAAAAAGAAAAAGAAAAAAAAATTGAGAGAATCCTCCTTGTCTCTTTCTAATATCACACAAAGAGAAGGAAGAAAGTGTAAAACAATTCTATGCCCCCTTTAACAACGTTTGTCAGATGTGGGATATAGGGGCATAGAAGAGATGGGTAAACATGTACTTAGTATGGCCTTTGTAGAAGGTCTATTGAAATCCCTAAGGTCATAGATAATAAGCCAGAGTGGAGACAGTCTGAATCTCCGGCCCTTTTTCGGACAAAAGGACATTTATGTAAAGCTAAAAAAAAAAAAAAAAAATGCTTGGACAAGTTCTGGCACCAAGGGTGCGCAGAATTCTCCAAACATGTACAACCAGGCATTCCAGTCTGTCCTGCAGGCTTGGACTCCGCCTGAGGGGACTGTGCTGTTGCAGTATGTTAATGACCTTCCACTTTGTGCTGAGGATCTGAAGCATGTCAATCTGCATCCATTTCTCTTCTAAAAAAATTTTTTTTTAGCATAAAATGGCTGCAAGGCTTAAAAAGGAAAAATTACAGCTTTGTAAACAAAAGGTTGTTGTCTAGCTCAAGAAGGCAGACATCT
This sequence comes from Eleutherodactylus coqui, assembly GCF_035609145.1. NCBI lineage: Eukaryota > Metazoa > Chordata > Amphibia > Anura > Eleutherodactylidae > Eleutherodactylus > Eleutherodactylus coqui. The sequence goes on along the minus strand of NW_027102234.1, from coordinate 971,416 downwards.
CACAGAACGACGCAGGGCTGCAGTTCAAGCCATTTCTGTATCTTCTTCTGCTGCCAAAGCTTCGCACCTTTTTGGGACTTGTCTCATACTGCCGTCCCTGGCCTTTCATGCGACAGCAGTATTGATGCAAAAACATGGAGGACGTCCACGGTCACTTGGGTATTACTCCATGAGATTGGATCCGGTAGCCCGAGGAGCCCCCTCCTGTGTCTGCGGTGGCAGCAGTACAAGTAATGGTTGACAAGTCTTCTGAGTTGGTCCTGAACTACCCCCCCCTAGTGGTTCTCACCCCTCATGACATCCAGAGTATACTCATTCAAGTACAACCTAAACATCTGTCTCTAGCTCATCAGATAAGGTTGCAATGTGCTTTGCTCATGCCCCCCCTTAATATTTCTTTTCAATGGTGAACCCGGCTACTCTTCTTCCAATCGAGTATCCTGGTTCAAATGGGGGAGGGGGAGACATAGGTGATCTAATGGGGGAGGGGGAGGCATAGGTGATCTAGGTATTACAGATCAGCTATTTTTAAAAATTTTTTGCAAATAAGAACGTGATCTATTTGGAATAGAATATCAGCATGATTGTCTAGCATTGATGCAACAAGAAAGTTTAAGTTTTAAAGAGTTACTGAAACCCCTTGTTAATACATATTTTGAGTTGTTTTTTTTTATAGATGGTACCAGGGTGATTGACAACTCCACACCAGATATGCAGTGCTCACACAACAAGATCTCTAAAAGCAGAATGCCTCCGCATGTCTCAGCACAAGAAGCGGAACTGAAGGCCCTCACTGAGGCGTGTAGAGTGACAGAAGGTAACCATTTACACTGACTCCTGGTATGTATTCGGCATAGATCATGGTTACGGCCCAATATGGAAGGCCAGACATTTTTAAACTTCTGTAGGACAACCCATTGAGAATGGTGTAGCAGAGCAGAACCTTATGAAAGCCCTACTCCTACCAGACAAAGTAGCAATCCTAAAGGTGAAAGCTCATACTAAAGCCAACACTGCAGAAGCAAAAGGCAACGCCCTCACAGACTTCACAGCAAAAGCAGTGGTCCTTAAGCCGTGGAAGAAAGAAGAAAAGAAGATACTGACCGCATAAGTCAGAGACTATGATTTGGACTTTGATAAAAATTTGAACATTGACAGTCACAAGCCAGCAAAGAAGAAAAAGATAAATGGACTAATATGGGAGCAGTAGAACAGGGTGGCGTATGGCAAACAGTCAGTAACTTGCCTACCACGATCCCTGTACCCCATGATGGCCCAGCTGATCAATAGAAAGACTCACCTATCGAACGCAGCTATGCTACTGACGCTTGAGAGAGAAAGGGTGGCCCCTGGGTTCTCTATAGCTGCTACATCATTTGTCCAATTTTGCATGAGCTATGCCGTAAGCAACAGGGTAGAAGTAAATTGACCACAAAGGCACTTGCCAGGACCACTCTACCCATTTCAGGGATTGCAAATTGACGACATTCAGCTCCCACGTGTTGGGAAGTATGAATATGTGCTTGTTGTTGTTGATGTTTTTCAGGTTGGAGGCGTACCCTGTTACAAAAGTAAATGAGCAGGTAACCGAAAAGAAGCTCATGAATAAGGTAATCTGCAGATACGGGGTACCAGAGGTAATCAAGTCAGATAGAGGTACACATTTCACAGGTGAAATAATGCAACACTTCGTGTCTGCGCTGGGTAACTCCCAGGCATTTGACACCCCTTATCATCCACAAAGAGCCAGAAAACCATTGTGCATTATAATATTTCTCTTCAGGCAATGAAACCCTGCACCAGAGGAAAACGAAAATGGTATGATACCCTATTAGGGGGAATTGGTACAGGTGTAGGGGTTCTGAACTCTATAGATTTAGAGGTGATGAAGAATAAAATGGCTGGGGTAGGACAGGATGTTTCTAGATTGATAAATGTTCAGGCACAATGCATGCCTTCCTTGTTCCTCCCCCGATGTCTTGCATTAGGATATGATAAGGATGTATTAACGCTTTTTAATCTGGTTTTGCAGTTAAAAAGGATTTGTTTGTAAATATGAGTAAATTCATGAACTATACACAATGTAGCCTGCAATATGTATATATGATTCACGAGAGGGACAAAGCAGTCAGATGTGATGACAAATAATGAAAAATTGTGGAGAAATATTCTCAATAATGTAATTCCAGTAGCATCTTGGATACGGCCCGGGGCTGATGGTGTAGAATGCTCTGATGAATATTGCACTGGGGAAATGATTTTATGATGTAAAGGACACAAGCCTGATGTGTAAGTCTGTAGTACTACCTGTGGTGTTCGGACCGCCTCTATATGCTTTACAATATTAGTTGCCCAAGTTTACAGGTACTATGATTGATAGTGAAAATAAAACCCATGGCATAGAGAACTGTGAAGAAACACTGGATGGCCTAGCATGCGGACGGAGTACAGCCGCATATGAGCCATGTCTCCTGCAGCCTTCAGTCAGCATATGTGATTGGACGGTGCTACCTGCGTCTTTCCATATGCTGATAGAAGTTGGCCCCCAATATATATGCTTTGTTACCAACCAAACTAAAACCACCAGTATGTATAATCTCACCACTCCATTGTCTGGATGTATACAGAACATGTCGGTGATACATTGGTTTACAGAAACTTACACCTTTTTGCCAGATGCTGAAGCAACATTAAGGTACTACTGGCACCCAGATGCTATCCCTATGACAACTCTGACTGTATTCTTGGGTAGAATTGTAAGACTAATGAAAGACACTGAACATGTTACCATGCAGGGCGGCGCTGGGTCCCGCGGCCGGCGCGTGCCGATTCGAGCTCGGCTTCGGCGTCCCGGAGCTGTGCTGTCAGGGATCTCCCGGCGGCGTGGAGCAGCCAGCGTGCAGCAGCCAGCGTGCTGCGGCGTGGGCGTGTCCACCCGTAGGGTGCCGCCCGCTCTCATCCACCTCCCTTATGCAACAGTGGGAGAGTCGGCTCCTCCCACTCTCCGCCCCGGGGCGGAGGCTTTTAGTTAAAAGGCTGGCAGTGACCTGAACTCACTGCCAGTTATTGGTTCTGCTAGCCTCTAGTCAGGTCTATTCTAGTCTGTCCTAGTTGCTTGTCAGTATCCTTTCGTTTGCCTGTGAGCTACACCTCCAGCCTTGATTCACCTAGTAGTTTTGTTGGTCTGTTACACCTGCCTCTTCTGTCGGCACTCTGTCCCCTGTTAGTAGTTCCATCCAGGTAGTCGCCAGGTCCCTAGCCAGCGCAGGGACTGCCGCCCAGTTGTCCGCCTGGGGTTAGCCAGGGCCGAGGCAAGTAGGCAGGGACAGTGGGGTGCAGGAGATCAGGGCACCCCAACTGGCGCTCGGGGGGCAGAGTGCCGTAACATAATAACTGGCCCTTTAAAACCGTTTTTGTCATGGAGGCGATCAGTTCCCTCACGAACCAGCTGCAGGCCCTGGTGCCTGTGATCCAGGATTTATCCGCCCGCATGGTGGCCCAGGAGCAGCGGGGGGTGTCGCAGGGGTCGGACGCCTCAACCAGCCCCGAACCCAAGTGCCCTCTTCCCGAGGTGTTTTCTGGGGAGAGGAACAAGTTTTTTGTTTTCCGACAGGCGTGTCGCCTGTTTTTTCGCATGCGTCCCCGTTCTTCCGGGTCGGAGGCTCAGAGGGTCGGGCTGATAATGTCCCTGCTGCGGGGCTCGGCACAGACATGGGCTTTCTCCATCTCCGAGGGTTCCTCCTGCCTGCAGTCCGTGGACTCCTTTTTTCAGGAACTCGGGGGTATCTTCGACGAACCGGACCGAGCGGGGTTGGCG